>NC_068451.1:9135099-9495099 GCF_023373465.1 Oncorhynchus keta
AAAACATAGGTCCTGGCTCCCCAGTGGGTGGGCCTATGCCCTCCCAGGCCCACCCATGGCTGCGCCCTTGCCTAGTCATGTGAAATTCATAGATTAGGGCCTCATTTATTTATTTAAATTGACTGATTTCCTTATATGAACTGTAACTCAGTAAAATAGTTGAAATTGTTGCGTTTATATTGTTGTTCATTATATTTACAAGGGCCAGAGGAAAGGTCTAAATATGGTTATAAGCTGAAAACCAATCATACGCACATGGCATATATCCAGATATATCTACATCCTGATAATAATATTAATATTATATTAATTATGATATTGCGATATACACTGAGTGTATACAATATTAGGCACACCTTCCTAATATTGAGTTGCACACAGTTTTGCCTTCAGAACAGCCTCAATTCGTGGGAGAATGGACTTTACGAGGTGTCGAAAGCATTCCACAGGGATGCTGGCCAATGTTGACTCCAATGCTTCCCACAGTTGTGTCAAGTTGGCTGATGTCCTGCGGGTGGTGGACCATTCTTGATATACACAAACTGTTGAGGTTGAAAAACCCAGCAGTGTTGCAGTTCTTGATACAAACCACAGCGCCTGGCACCTACTACCATACCCAGTTCAAAGGCACTTACATGTTTTCTTTTGCCCATTCATCCTCTGAATGGCACACATACACAAACGTGTCTCAATGTGACAAGGCTTAAAAATCCTTCTTTAACCTGTCTCCTCCCCTTCATCTACACTGATTGAAGTGAATTTCACAAGTGACATCAATAAGGGATCATAGCTTTCTCCTGGATTTACCTGGTCAGTCTATGTCAAAAGAGCAGGTGTTCCTGATGCTTTTCAGACTCCGTATACAGTTTATATTGCTCAGGCCTTAGAAAATAGAGCATGAAAACACAATGGTGAGGGGAGCTACTCCCTGCGCCCCTTGACTGAACCTCTCTCCACCCAAGACTCCTCCACCCCTTCAGCCCACCCTGCTACCACCCCCTCCTGTCCTGACACAGTAGCCATTGTCTCCCAGGCCCTGCTGGGAGAAAAGAACAGCACAGCTCGAGCCTGACACCGCACAACACTGGGAAGTCGATGTGCACAGATAATTGTCTTTTAATCACAACAATCCTCTTTTCTCTCTGCTCTTGCTCCTCTCTCTCTCTCTTGTTGGATTTCTCTCTCTTCTGGTGGCATTAGCTAATTCGACCCATCGCCCTTCTTGTTCTATGATTTCTCACATTAGTCTTCCATTGTTTGGTCATGGCAGCATTCAAGTGAATCATGTTTCTTCTTCTGCTTCTTCTAGTTCACCATCATCACCAAATACACAAAGACACACTTACTCTCTCTCTCTCTCTCACACAAACACACACACACACACACACACACTACAATAGGAGGATATTGTATGATTTTGGGGGGGTTGGGCTCTTGCTGGACAGAGATAGCCAGGCCAGGGAGAAAGGGTGAGAGCAGAGCACACACTGATAAAGGATCCATACCGACCCATCCACCTTTGGTGGACAGGAGAGATGCATGGTTGTCATTTGTGACCTCCCAAGTGGAGCAGCAGTCTAGCGGTGCTCAAGGCGTCTCTAAAGACGTGGGTTGGATCCCGGGCTGTATCACAACCGGCCGTGTTCGGAAGTCCCATAGGGCGGCACACAATTGGCCCAGCGCCGTCTGGGTTAAGGGAGGGTCTGGCCGGGGGGTCTTTACAATTAAGCTGTCACTGTAAATAAGAATTGGCTACATAAATAGAGGTTAAATTTTTTTAAATAAAAAGTTATTGGTACGCATACAGGGTGTCAGTAGAGAGACATCAATCAAATGTATTTATAAAGCCATTTTTACATCAGCCGATGTCACAAAGTGCTATACAGAAACCCAGCCTAAAACCCCAAACAGCAGACGTAGAAGCACGGTGGCTAGGAAAAACTCCCTAGAAAGGCAGGAACCTAGGAAGAAACCTAGAGAGGATCCAGGCTCTGAAGGGTGGCCAGTCCTCTTCTGGCTGTGTCGGGTGGAGATTGTAACAGTACAAAAATCAAATACTTAAGCTCTGACGGTAGTACTCTCACTGATCATTTCTTTTTTTTTCTTTTTTTAAGATCCGTAAACTCATTATTTTTCTCTCTCATTGATGAACATTTCTCATGATTTTCTGACACTACTAGCTTGCTATCTTGGTACATTCCAGACCTGGGTTCAAATACTGTTTGAAATCAAATACTTTATCTGATGCTTTATTGAGGTTGCCTGGTTTAATGGATCAATAGAATAATCAAAACAATGCAAGCCCCATCTGGCACTTTATGCAGGCTCGAGCAAACACTCAAAGTATTTGAAAGATTTCAAATAGTATTTGAACCCAGGTCTGGAACCTTCTGCTACATTCTGCCATTATGACATAGAAATGAACATGTTGTCATTACGTCCATCTGTTAGAGCCATTATTGGGTCCAAAGGAATCAGGTCACTAGATTATTGGATGTGTCTGTTGTACACCCACTGTCACTACTGGCTTGTGTCCCTGTGGAACTGAGGAATTACTCCCAAAGGCACATTTGCTCCCCAATCTGTGCCCCACTTTGCCTCATACCCAATTCTGGCTTTATCTTGGGAATTAAGTAAACTATACTGAGATATAATGCCAAGATCAACTGATTGTATTTGTTTAAACTGATTGTCCCAATGGACCCTTCTCCTGAGGCACCTCATCTTATTATCTAAAAGCAAAAATGGGATCACCCTCTCGAATAAGAACAGAATAAGAGAACAAAACTTTGTTGGGATATGAAACAGCACTCATACCCATCTGGCTATCCTAGATGTTCTGTTACACTGCTGCAAATAGACCCAAGCCAACATACTGTACACCCCTTAGCATTAATGAATTGGTGTGAGTCATGTTGTTTTCAGCCTTAAACAAAGACCACGGATGAGGAGAGAAGCTCCTTTGCTATATATCGAGGCTTCTAATGCCTTACTGGTACCAAACCTCTACAGCTTTCACATGAAAACAACTCGTATGTTATAAAAGGTCACCAACTCACTCTCACAGTGCCACACTCATCCTGTCACCAAAGCCTGAACGTGACTGCCAACAACCATGTGCTAAAACACTTGAGACACGAGGCTGAACTCGCAAACCATACCTTGTGAACTCGTTTGTGATAACCAATGAATTGTAATGGTACCCTGATACAGAGCATGGCAATACAGTGTGAGGTATTAAAGGCAAACACAATGGGATACAATGGAAGCGTTTCAGCCGACTATCAAATAAAGTAGGAATACGCAAGAATACAGCCCTGAAAAGACTGATGCAATTAGCAATAGTAATCAAAGTCAATAAAAGTCTATTAACATAATTGCAATAAAATCGAGATTAGTAATCTAAAGCTAAAAGCAAACATAAGAACACAAGTCCCATACATTTAGTATAGCTCTTACCTCATCAGTTGACATGCACCCAGTGAAGCACTCAAATGCCCAGCAGATAAGAACCAGCAAGTCCTCCTCTCCTATGGCATCTGCCTTCTCTCCTGCTCCCTCCCTCTTTCTCTCTCTCTCCCTCTCTCTCGGTGAATCAATCAAAGAAAACTAAGGGAAAAAACTATTCTGTATCAGTTGTATTACTTGTAATATGGATTCATACCCATTGGGTAAATCTGTCATAAACCACTTTCTTTATATAGGCAAAACATTACATTGTAGTGTCAAGCAGGTTGTAGTGAGTGAATAACATTGACTAAAAGACTGTTTGGCTTCCTTTGTGAAACACGTTTCAATATATACCACGGCTTTCAGTCAATCCACATAAAGGGCTCGAACCACTCAGTTTATAATTATCTATATAACTCTTAAAGTTTGTATATTTGATTGGATCTATCCAAAAGCAGGGTGACACAGCAACATCTGGTGTGCTGGTGGAGCCGATGTACCAAGCAGGTGGCAGCAGGTTTCTTACCTTGTACAGTACCAATCCTCACGACTTGCCGTAACAAAATGTGGCAACAATTCAAAATCCTGAACATATTTCAATAACAGGTATAAACAGAGGGCACCGTTCAGTCAGACACAGCGTTACACAAACATCCATCATGTATACATATTGGCAGATGTTGAACATGGAAATCGGACAAGCAATAGGCCTTAAGATTTCAATCTATGAAAATAGGAAAGACAACGTATGGTAATGACATTCATGTGGTCAAATAGTAGATACCCATAAAGACAGAAACAAATATTGAAATACTATCGTGCCTTCTGTATGTCATACAGTATTCCCTACATGATACTCCCTCAGCGAACAGCTCTTCTTCATGCCACAGAAACAAGACAGTGACGTCCGGTGGTACCACCGAGAACAGCATGTCAGATCGCTTATTATTGAATTTTCACTTCCTTTCCAATTGACATCAATGCATGACTAAGTGAATATTTGACTTAAGTAGAAGTTCGCCCTATAGAATGTATTTTATAGAGAGAAAAAAGCACCGAGCATTTTGAAAAAGATTTATTGTAAAATGACGCCTGTTGTAAATCACAGTAAACACAGCACGGACAGTGGGTATGACAAGTAGACTGTACAACAATGCAGCAAGTTCATTTTTCATAGCAATGTAAAAAAATATATATAATCTGCCTATGGCTGACATTATTCATGACAAATACATGCTGGACAGACAGTTAAAACTAATCCAATACTCTAAATACGATGATAAACGCAATGTAAAAATAACATGGCTATTATTCGATTTTAGTCATTTACTCGACACTCTTATACAGAGCAATTAAGGTAAAGTGCCTTGCACAAGGGTACATTAGCAGATTTTTCACTTAGTCGGCACTGCGACTAAGTGAAGAACTCTCTTAACCGCTAGGCTACCTCCCGCCCTAATAAAATCTATTCCATTTCAAATGTACAGCATGATCTAATTTTCAATAAAAATAAATCCATGACTTCTCACAGTAAGTAATTAAAAGTTCAAATTAATACTTGCTTTAGAAACTTAAAGCTCCGGGTTACTCACATTCATACTCACATTGACTGTAAGATGACTGTAAAGTGAAAATGAATGGTTTACTTTGACTACTGCCATTCCAGCGTAGTCTACTTTAATTAAGTCCTCGGTATGTTCAACCACACTTAGCACTTCAGTTAGAGCTACTCTGTACATTCAAATGAATTGAGAGGACATAAGGCTGACAATGTTTTCAGTAAATATGAAGCAATCAATTACTAAATTACCCCAATAAGGTCATTTGTACATATATTTGCACCGTCAAATTTTGATATCTTAGTTTAGGCATTGAATATAAAATCACGGTAGCAAGTTTGCAACATTAGTACTATTTACATAGACAATTGGTCATTGTGTTACGGGACAGAACAGTTACGCTGGGGGATACTGAACGTCTCACACCACCAGACTCTCCCGACTCACGGCTCCATTCTGTCAGAAAAGAAAGAGAGTTGAAACAAACAGAACGATGAGTTGGCCTGATACTGTACTATAAAGCATTACTATCAATCTAGAGACAACAAGCTAAAAACATGCTAAAACATACCACCACAATTCTGGCAAAACTAGGATCTGGATATTTGTTTGTTTGTTCTGCTGAATATGATTATACTATTTTGTAACTGGCATTAAAGGGATACTTGGGGATTTTGGCAATGAAGCCCTTTATCTACCTCCCCAGAGTCAGAGGAACTCGTTGTAGCCTCTACAAATCCGAGAGTGGAAGACTCTTCTCTAGTCTCTAACATATAGACTCCCTTTTGTGAACAGTCCCATCTCAAGTAAGAATGCTGAATAAACTATATTTGAACGTACTTTACCTTAATCTGACACAAAATACCCAGAGTATTGTTATCAACCCGACTTTCACTATGCTGGTCTGTATATCGGTTTGTAGTTTCAATTATGATGCAATTCGCACGCTACTTGCACAATATGTCAGCAATGGCCGAGCTTAACCGAAGCAGAGACCGAACGTTATCGCACGCAATCAGCTAGCAGATTTCACAAGCACTTCCAAATGATTGTGAGGGAATGGACTTCAGTCGACAACGTTCGGTTACATTCGACTATTCTTTACATATTGTGCATCACGTGAACTGCATCAGGAAATGGAAAACACATGCGACATAAACCTACCGGCGCCGCAAAAAGTTGGGGAAACAATACTTTACTGTGGACATTTGATCTCCACTACCTTCCGGCAAAAGGACCAAAAGCACGGACAACCAATTTAGTCAACATTCTGGCTTGTAGAGACTATTGCGTCTTTTCACAGTGACTTCTTTGACTGATTATCCATGGAATAACCATGGTAACAGTCTGATGTTTAGGTAAAACTCGTGGATAACATTTTTATGTCTCAACATCCTGTATGAACAAAGTTTGTGGTATTTTCGCGAGCAAATGCTAACTAGCGTTAGCGCAATGACTGAAATGCTATGGGAACAGCATGCTATCTTTCCCTTCAAGCTGCACGCAGAGACAAAAAAGGGCATCCACTCGTTCATCTGAATCTGGGGAAGTAGATAAAGGGCTTCATTGCCAAAATCCCAAAGTATTCCTTTAACTATGTTGATGAAAGTAGTTCTATGAATGAAACAATCAATGAGGCATTTTGGCAATGGCCTTGAGTGGCACCCTGAATGCTCAATGTCCATATGCAAAACTCTGTGATGACTGACCTTGCGCAGGTTGCTCTTCTTGCAGGACGTCAAGCTCTCGTCATCACTAATGTAGGGGGGCGGGGGAGGGGCTGGGTAGTTGTCATCGTAGCGACGGACGGGGTAGGTGGAGGGCGGGGACATGGGGAGTGGAGGGGGTCCGCGGGGGGCCCTGCCTCGGTCCGAGCGCTCGCTGTCGCTGTCCAGGCGCTCGCGGCTCCTCGCCCTCTGCTGCTCGCCTAGACGCTTCTTCTCCATGGCTTCCCGCAGAAAGCTATCATCGTAGGCGTCCCGCCCACCGCCACGGCCGCCACCACGCTCCCGATCACGTTCGATGGCCATCAGGTCATCACGGCTACGTCTCCCCTGGAGACCGCTGACCGGGCTGCCTCCGTGACGATGGTCGTCAGGGGAGGGCTCGCGCCGTCTGCTGTCGTCAAAGTTACGGCCGCGGTCGTAGCCTCCGCGGCTGCTAAAGTCATCATCCGAGCTGAGAGGAGAAAAAACAGTGGGTCGAATCATTATCTTCCCCAGATTTGACCTCTGAGAGGTAAGGCTCATGCACTAGAAGGAGAAAGAGTGAGAGAGGCGCCAAATAAGAGCCTCACCCTCTGCGATCTCTGGCTCCTCCTCCTCCGTCACGGCGTCGGGGAGGGTAGTCCTCGCGGGGATCCCGGGGGTCTCTGGGGTAGCGGTCTCGGCGGGCGAAGTTATCCAGATTGTCCATGGAGCGAGCGCGTCCCTGGGCCCCCATGTGGGGGGAGGGCCCACCTCCTCGCCGCGGGTAGTCGTCACGCCCCCGCTGGCCGTGCGCGGACACGCTGCTGATGGTGCTCATGGCCTCGTCCTGGTCGTACACGGTGGCGAGGGGCGGGGCCTGGGAGCGGCCGCCGCCACGGCCCCGGGGGTCATCGTGTAGGGAGCTCACCTCGCTCATCCCCCCATCCACTGAGAGAGAGCGACAGAGAGAGAAAGATGGGTGGAGAGGAGAAGGAAAAAGAGGATGGGAAAACGCTCAAGAAAGACAGACATAGATCAAGCACGAGTCAGAGTTAAAAAGCCCCATCAAAGAACATTACAACACATTAAAGTTGATGAAGCCCGTTGAAGGATCCAAGTGAAATGAACGAAAACTTGACCCTTTCAATTGAACAACAACCATAAAACACAACATTGATTAAGAGACGAGCCTAGGGACCATATTCAAAAAGCGTCTCCTATGATCTAAAAGTTTGAACTGATCCTAGAACAGCACTCCTACTCTGAGGCTCTTTGTGATTACAGGCCCAGAACTCCGCAGTACAGTACAGTTGACCTGGGTGTGTTTATGTGTAGATGTAAGACTCACAGCGGTTGTACTTCCCACCGGCATCACCAGACCGTGTGGGGTCCAGGTTGGATAGCTGTCTCTCCATGTAGTAGATGGCCCGCGTTGCGTTCCCATCTGGGTCCACCTGGATACGGTAGCCACTCCGAGCTGAGGAGGAGCGAGTAAATCAGGCAGGGTAGCCTAGTGGTTAGAGCATTGGACTAGTAACCGAAAGGTTGCAAGTTCAAATCCCCGAGCTGACAAGGTACAAAATCGGTCGTTCTGCCCCTGAACTGGCAGTTAACCCACTGTTCCTAGGCCGTCATTGAAAATAAGAATTTGTTCTTAACTGACTTGCCTAGTAAAATAAAGGTTTAAAAAAAATGAGACATTGTGAGAAGCAGGGTTGGTCTCAATTCCATTTCAATTCAGGAAGTAAACTAAAATTCCTTTGAAAAGCAATGAGGAAAATTGGAATGGGAATTTCAGTTTACTTTGTAAATTGACTGAATGGAAATGGTACTGAGCCCAACCCTAGTGACAAGATGAAATATGATGACATTTCTCAGCCCCCCCCCAAGATGCTTTGGGGGCTCAGCTATAGGTCTGGTTAGATTTATGTACTATCACAAATAATCAAACAGACTGAGGATTTTGTAGTAACCATTTTGACTACTCACTTTGGTCTCCTGCGCCACTGTCCTGGTCATGCAGCAAAGGCACCTGGGAGCCTTGTCCAACTACAAACAGAAAACAAAAAAACAGAGATTTATCAACAAAAATGTTCCTCACACCAGCGTTGAAAACCACATTGCTGTGAAAACGTGCAGTAGTGAGATCTGAGAGCAAGAGGAGCATCAGTCCAAACAAAACTGAGAAACGAAAGTCACACATCAAGTCCTTGCTTTTTTCTAGCTAATTGTCATGTTAAAACTGGAGAGGGGCTGTAAGTCACCTGAGCTGGCTCTGTCGTACTCCCGTCCGTAGCCGTTGGGGTGCAGTGGGGGGCCGCCCATTCCCTGGGGCAGGGGCAGCATGGGTATGCCGGGCTGTTGCATGCCCCCTCCGTAGGGTGGCTGGGGGTACATGCTGGGAGCATAGAGCGTGGGGGCGTAGTGGCTGGGGATGCCCGACTTCACCGCCTTGCCTGCTTCGTACACTGAATTGAGAGGAGTCAGTTCAGTGTTGCGACACATTAATGCTGTAGTTAGGTCGCATACTCTAAATGCATATTCTGGAGGCCTCATTTGCCGGGGTTTACTTTATTGGTCTGTTAAAATGTGTTTAATTATAAGTCATGATGAAATTCAATACAACTAGTGTGTTGTGAGCAAAACCTTATGTCTTTCTATGAACTGTATTGTATTTATTTTTATTTAACCTTTATTTAACTAGGCAAGTCAGTTCTGAACTAATTCTTATTTACAATGACGGCCTACCATGGCCAAACCCTAACACTAATTGTGCGCCGCCCTACGGGACTCCCAATCACAGCCGGTTGTGATACAGCCTGGAATCAAACAAGGGTCCGTAGTGACGCCTTTAGCACTGAGATGCAGTGCCTTAGACCGCTGCGCCACTTGGGAGCCCCGAGAAGATAAGAGTAGCAGCACATACTGTATAAATAACATGTACATGAGAATGGCAAATGTAAGGTAAACAGTGCCGGGTTTTCTACAGAGCGGTGGAGAGTGGTACTTACGTGCCCGTGGGCAGCAGCATTTCTCAGGGCAGCAGGGGCAGCTGATGTAGCAGCAGCAGGTGTGGGGGCAGCACTGGCACCAACAGATCGCTATGAGGAGCAACAGCAGCAGGAAGCCAAACACTACCAGTACCACCAACAACCAGTCTGTAGACAGAGAAAGAGTAGAGAGAGCGAGACAGAGAGCAAGACAGAGAGCGAGATATTATAATTATGTATGTATGTATGGGCAAGCTAATGTGTGTGCCATTCAGTCAAAATGAAACATCTCTGCGTTCTCTGGGTGACTACCAGCGTGGTTGAATATTAATGTTTCTGTATTCACATAGCACTTGTTCAGGCAGTTCTAGGTTTCCCTTGGCTCTGTTTAAACCAGAGAAGTGGAACACTTCTACTGTTCAAATAGCCAACTTGACAAACGCTAATTTCTTCAAAAATGTGGACCAGAAAATGACATACAAGTCTATCAAGAACACTTGAGAACAGAGCCCTAGTATAGAAAAATAAACATTTGTATTATAACCTGTAGCTTGGCTAGTCCAATGGTCAGTCTAGTATGCAAAGGCTACAGTATGTATTGGGTGAAAAGTCACAATGACAAGCAGTAAACATTGGAGCATCTACACGAGAGGTTCATTTCAGACATCAGAGAAACCAGATTTCACGTGAGTCATTCTGTTAGAATGACTGGGGTGTGCCCTGGGGCGGCAGGGTAGCCTAGTGGTACAAATATGTCGTTCTGCCCCTGAACAGGCAGTTAACCCACTGTTCCTAGGCCGTCATTGAAAATAAGAATTTTTTCTTAACTGACTTGCCTGGTTAAATAAAGGTAAAAATAAAAGATGAGGGAGCTAGCTGCATGGGAAAAAAACAATATATGCCAATATAGTGAAAGAGGACATACTCACTTCAACCACACATCGCCTATAAATGTCATAGGCTGCAGTCTGACTGAAAAAGAGTTCATTTGCTGTTTGAGCCGACACAAGACAGACCAGAGCTATGTGCTGAGTGGCCTCATATCGCAACAATGTCACAGCCTTTAGGGCTATAGTTATGTTCTGCTGAGAGTTTTGCAGTCTCGACCATGAAGGAGAGAAAAAGCAATTTAGAGTTGAATATCACTTTTTAATCAATGCAACCAACTAATTGTATATTTCATGGGTTAACAATCAGTTTTTTAAGTTGTTGTGAGGGGACTTTCCATGCAAGGACAAGTCAAAACAAGATCATTGTAAAGAGGTGGGGGGGGGTTAAAGCTTTTTAGCTGTCTGTTGAGCATTACTTTGATATGTTAAGCAATGTGGCTCCTCATACTAAAAAGGTAGACATTGAAGGTGTTGTAATGTTTAAAAATTGACCAAGGCTTGATTCAGTACAGCCAAAATCGTTGCACAAACTACCTTGATAAAAACATCAACCAGCTTGTTAAAGTAAACCAGCAAAACTTTAGTTTTTGTCAGCCTTTCTCAAGGCGGGCCTGCTTCTCAGACTACATTTTCTAACCACCCTGACCATATGTTGTCCCGTTCAAAGCTGTGGGTTCAGGCCAAATATTATTCACCGGAAACTGAACATAAAACAGTGGCATAGTTGACATATCTTAAAAAACAGGGCTCTTAGGCTAGGGTTAGGCTCTACTGATTATAAGGGGCAAATTGGAAAGTACCTTCCATAACCAGTAAGTCAATCTCAGGCAGGAGATCAGTGGTATTTGACTTTCTCTCTGTGAAAGAAAGAAAGCCACAATTATTTTAAAAAGCCCCAACTATATCTTTCTAATAAATGACTACACCTTTGCCCTCTTGAGTCTCCCTCACAACAACTTGTCCTTCTTGGAAGTCCCTGCTAAGTGGTCATTCACGAATCACTTCAAAATAGAAGCCATGGATCCTCCCGAAGAAACGTCACTGAGCAGTCTCATAAAGCACAACCAGGAATCAAATAGCACATTTGGAAATTGTGGAACTGCCTGAAAATTGGACTTGGCTTTTCAAGATCTTTTACATTTGATTGCTACTGCTATCAGATGTTGTGTTGCCCCACACAGTGTCCAGCTAACTCAACAAATAAACCCAAGCGAACTAAGGGGAAACTAGCACAGAGAAAATTAGTGATTGTTCCTCAACAGGACAGCAGTTCTGTGGGGAGCAGTAGAATAGGACTTGGTAGAGAGATGGAGGGGTGGTGGTGGAAGGGTGGATAGATGACAACAGGTCAGGGGAGCTCTAAAAATGGCCTATGAGGATAGGAGCCACTCACCCAGAACTATGAGCTCTGTGTAGTCCTCGCTGTTTCCTGTCAGATCCTGAGAAGACACCACAGAGCACACGTACACGCCGCTGTCTCCCCACGCCGTCTGGGCAAGGTTCAGGTCTGCGTCTAAAGAGACAAGTAGGGTGGGTTTGATGAGGGGACACTGGCAACAGACAAGACTCCTTGTGGTATAGGAGTCTTGTAATGGAAGTAACACGCAGACAGAGAGAGACAGGCACATATACACACACACCGGTGCGCTTGCCCGCCACCCCACACACACATCACATTTGAAATCACTAAAAGCCAAACTCACTGTTCAAGATGCTGACTTTGCGCCCCTGGTACTCCAGGCCCAGAGTAACAGCACTGCCCAGCTTGGAGGCCACGATGCGCACTGTCCGCAAGTTGTCGGCACACTCAATGTTGGCGTTGTAGTTAGGGTTGTTCTGGGACAGAATGTTGTCAGCACTGCTGGGGTTCAGGGCTGCCTGGATGGGGTCCCTGCAGTAGGACTTGTACCTCCAGGTGATGACGGGTGGCTGCGTGGAAGACGTCTGGAAGTTGCAGGTGAGCGTGACCGGCTGGAACAGGATGACCACATACCTCTTGACAGGACACTGGACAGAGATGGCCATAGTGGAGCCTGGAGAGAGAATAGGGGGTCTTTAAAGAGGATAGTTTGTCTCAATGCATGCAGGTAGAGATCGATATCTTCACCACCCATAACAGTGCGCAAGAAAGTGTTTGTTGTTAACTGAAGGCAGCTAACTTTTCTTGTGAGTACATTAATTGTTACATTTTCTAACTTAGTTTGTAATTCAGCAGCTCTGTTTGAGTGAGATTTAAGGCACTCTGGGTGTGGCAGGAAGTTGACCAATCTGTAAGTGATATTCACAAAGGTCTTTCATAACTAAAGACTGGTATCATAGAGTAGATGCAATGAGTCACCAAGACCTTCAGCCCGGCATGTTTCATCAACAAAACTCCACATTTCAGTAATAGCATAGCCCTAGACTCAGTGAGATGATGTCATAGTTCAGCTTTGACTGAATTCTACATTTCATAGGGGGTCAAATTGTATCAAATGTATAAGGCAGACATGGGCATTTGGCATGAACATATTAGATGCTGTTACTTGGCTCAATCAGAAACTTCAACTTGCTAAGATTGCTTCACCGTTCTTCTTGTCAAAAAGTTAGCATCCCTGTGGAATTACACCCCTTCATCTTATTCCAGGCCATGTTTGAGTACAAAAAAATGTCAGGAGACAAAAAAAATAGCAATGATATGATGAATACTTGATCTGAAAGTAAAGCCTTTTTTTAAAGGCTTTGACTATGATTCCGGCTTAAAAATGAAAGTCTCTAGTAAATCCTTAATGTATTATATTCTGACATGTAAATATACTGGAAATCCGTGAGTTAACTAATACATCACAAAATCACTCATTATCTGAATACATAGGGCTATTTTCTTTCTTTAGGAAAAACACTCAATATTTCTTATAGGTGATGATTCTACAAAGCCTACACAAAACTGTAAAAAATACATAAACATAGTATTTCGGGCACGTCATGAAGCCAACAGATGATTAGCATTTATAAACGTTCAAATGAATACAGATTTAACCATTTGGTGGCCAACACCTGATAAAACGACGAACTCCAGAGATCCAGGTTACCTCTTACGATAACAAAAACAATCGAGGCCAAGGCTACTTTAGCCTACGAATTCGACATCAAAATAAGTCAACATTAGATCATATAAACTGTTTAAAATAAAGAGTATTAATAAATACGCACATCAGTAACAAACTTATTGATTACATTGGGCCCTGACCCTGCCTTGAAAAACATTCCATTTCCTCTCCCTACCTGTTGCCATAAGGACGGTCACGACGAAAGTCAGGAACATTTTTCGATCCGAAGTGAATATATTTTAGTTTAAATTTAAAAGCCTCAATTAAAAAAACTATGTATAGTAATGAATTCAAGACCTGCATAAAAGCCATTCGAAACCTTGTAGAACCGCAACCATGTATTGTTTTTTTTCTTAACTAGATAGGCCTACTTCCGACATTTTGTCTCGCGGTGTAGGTATGCGAGTAGGAGGCGGACCTGACAGGTGAGACTGCCAAGCCTCTGGCACAACGGGGGACGTTCGATGTGAATCCTAGGGGTGGCCGTTGTAAACTAGTTTCCATTGGCCACCCCTAAGATTTGAATGTGAATTGTGTTGAGAAAAAAAAACATTAATACTTTTTTTACCAATTACAGTTTATCGCCCTCTGCATTGATAATGTGCATTTGAACGTGACCTGGGATACACCCGTTCCACTTCAAACTACCGGGAGTGATAGTTGGTATTGCCCAGCTCGAAACTAGTTCTTATTCCCCCTCAATACTAAGCATTAGAAATGTTGCGACCTTAAGCTTCTGGTCTAGTAAAACACTGTTTTAAGGGAAAGGGGGATACCTAGTCAGTGTACAACTGAATGCGTTCAACTGAAATGTGTCTTCCACATTTAACCCAACCCCTCTGAATCAGAGAGGTGCGGGGGCCGCCATAATCGACATCTCCGTCTTCGGCGCCCGGGAACAGTGGGATAGGTAAACATCTGTTAAAACACTGATGTAAGAATCTGTATGAAGTGGTTTCAGGAATCGCAATCAAAACTATGTGAAACTTGTAGGATACCATCGCTAAGGACATTCAGAGTGAAAACTATGTAAAACAAACTTTCTTCAAGGAAAATGAAATACTTGGAAGTCCACAAATCAAACTCAAACATAAACCAACTCAAATAGAAAAACTGGTGGTTCGAGCCCTGAATGCTGATTGGCTGACAACCATGGTATATCAGACCATATACCATGGGTGTGACAAAATATGTATTTTTACTGCTCTACAGTTTATAATAGCAATAAGTTGGTATATGGCTAATATACCACGGATAAAGGCTGGGTCCAGGCACTCCGCATTGCATTGAGACTAAGAACAGCCCTTAGCCGCGGAATATTGGTCACCCTCCTCTGGCATTATGGCTTAATAATTGAAGCCCACAAATGCTTTTACTGGCATTTCACGCATAGGGTAAATTGCTTAACAAACCATCCTCATATCGAATCCCCAAGCTGACAGTTAATCAGCAAGGCAGTTATTTTTATTTTTTATTAACAACAAATCAATACAGAAAGTACATGAGGGAACACGAGTATATATAGATTATATACAATGGACAATAGGGGCTAGGGGGTACAATATCACATTACAATTACACAAGGATCTTAATGGACATACATACACTTTTAAGGGACATACATACAGCTTTTTTGTTAGTAGGAGTATTTCACCGTCTTAAAATACAGTTCAATTAATGTTTGTAGGGTAAGAAAATCAGTTTTTTTGTTTGTAAATTTACATTTGTGTATATGAAATTTGGCCAAAAGAATAATACAATTAATTACATAAAAATGTTTCAGCTTATTTCTATTGTATGTAAAGAATCCAAGCAGTACATCTCTCCACAATAGTGTAAAATCTTCATAAATGTGTTCAATTATAAATCTACTGATGTCTTGCCACAGTTTTCATACATGAATACAATGCCAAAAAAGATTCAACACTGTTTCTGGGTGGTCATTACAAAAGGAGCTATTTGAGTTGATGTTTTCTTTAAACTTCTTCATATAGTGGTTGGCAGGATAATATTTATGAATAATTTTAAAGGAAACGTCCTTCATTTTGTTAACAAGTAGGTATGTGTGTGGCAACATCCAAACTTTTTCCAACAGATATTATCAATAAATCCATTCTAATAAGGCATGACATAAGGTATAGATACAACATCCTGCTGAAACAAGGTTCGTATCGCTCTGTTGTTGAATGGACCAAAAGAGAAACAAATCTTTCCTACTGATGTGTCAACAGGGTCAATAGAAGGTAGGCTCTGAGGGTCAGGTCTTGACACGTTCCTGAATAACAGAGCAACATCTGAGGGAATGGCATCTAAAACAATTGCAACATCTTTAGGTGTTACAGGGACCTTGTAAAGTGATAGGAATTCCTTATAACTGAGTAAAAGAGCCCTCTGCATTTACCAGTTGGCTCACCAATAGGATATTATTTCAGAACCAATATTTAAAAATATATATATTTTTATACAATATATCCCGATCATTCCATATATAATATCTGTGTGGAGAAAAATTGTGTTTATAAATTAAGGACCATGACCTACCGATGGAAAGCAGAAAGTTTCACTGGAATTTTGTCAATATTATAATTGCAAAACAACATGAAGTTAAGGCCACCAAAAGTAGAGAAGACATGATGAGGAATAAAATTCCAGATAGAAGACCAGCAAGGCAGTTACCTATTGTACGAGGGACAGTCTTCATGGCAGGGCAGTCTGTCATTAAAACAGTTTATGATTATAAACATCAATTGAGGGTAGGGTATTTGAATTACTTATTTATAGAATAACAAATCACATTTTAAAAACAAAAGACAATATACAACTTTGAAGACAGATTTCCCATCCTGACGGTTGAATGTTATATCAAAATCTGTTTTGTCAAATTGCTTTAATTCACTATTAAGTCCTATTTCAGCCATATGTTATACTTACCAACCATAGAGATGTTTTTCAATCGGACGCCATCAACCTCCCAGTCGAGTGGCCCAGCTACTTCCCCGCTGTCTGAGCAAAAGAGGACCATAGCTCTGGTATCAGCAAGACACACAATGCATCTCCGACTCTGAGGAGGTGGTGCAGAGATGGTGGAACAACTTGTGAGGTTTTCCATGGGGTTACTTCTCTGATACAATAGGGTGTCATTCGATCCATATATTGTCTGCACTATTGCACATCCGTCGTCATTGCAGGCTGAACAACTTCCTGAGATAACACAAAAAGGAGGCATGGATGAACACAAAGGCAGCAAGTAGGAAAATTAAAATTAACACATTTGGAATATTACATTTTCCTGAGCAGCTTGATCATATAAACTCAGCAAAAAAAAGATATGTCCCTTTTTCAGGACCCTGTCATTCAAAGATAATTCGTAAAAATCCAAATAATTACACAGATCTTCATTAAGCCATAAACAATTAATGAACATGCACCTGTGGAACGGTCGTTAAGACACTAACAGCTTACAGACGTTAGGCAATTAAGGTCACAGTTATGAAAACTTATGACATTAAATAGGCCTTTCTACTGACTCTGAAAAACACCAAAAGAAAGATGCCCAGGGTCCCTGCTCATCTGCGTGAACGTACCTTAGGCATGCTGCAAGGAGGCATGAGGACTGCAAATGTGGCCAGGGCAATAAATTGCAATGTCCGTACTGTGAGACGCCTAAGACAGCGCTACAGGGAGACAGGACGGACAGCTGAACGTCCTCACAGTGGCAGACCACGTGTAACAATACCTGCACAGGATCGGTACATCCGAACATCACACCTGCGGGACAGGTACAGGATGGCAACAACAACTGCCCAAATTACACCAAGATGCACAATCCCTCCATCAGTGCTCAGACTGTTCGCAATAGGCTGAGAGAGGCTGGACTGAGGGCTTGTAGGCCTGTTGTAAGGCAGGTCCTCACCAGACATCACCGGCAACAACGTCGCCTATGAGCACAAACCCACCGTCGCTGGACCAGACAGGACTGGCAAAAAGTTATCTTCCCTGACGAGTCACGGTTTTGTCTCAGATTGGTCGGATTCACGTTTATCGTCGATGGAATGAGCGTTACACCGAGGCCTGTACTCTGGAGTGGGATCAATTTAGAGGTGGAGGGTCCGTCATGGTCTGGGCGGTGTGTCACAGCATCATCGGACTGAACTTGTTGTCATTGCAGGCAATCTCAATGCTGTGCGTTACAGGGAAGACATCCTCCTCCCTCGTGTGGTACCCTTCCTGCAGGCTCGTCCTAACATTACCCTCCAGCATGACAATGCCACCAGCCATACTGCTCATTCTCTGCTTTATTTCCTGCAAGACAGAAATGTCAGTGGTCTGCCATGGCCAGCGAAGAGCTCGGATCTCAATCCCATTGAGCACGTCTGGGACCTGTTGGATCGGAGGGTGAGGGCTAGAAATGTCCGGGAACTTGCAGGTGCCTTGGTGGAAAAGTGGGGTAACATCTCACAGCAAGAACTGGCAAATCTGGTGCAGTCCACGAGGAGGAGATGCACTGCAGAACTTAATGCAGCTGGTGGCCACACCAGATACTGACTGTTACTTTTGATTTTGACCCCACCTTTGTTCAGGGACACATTATACCATTTCTATTAGTCACATGTCTGTGGAACTTTTTCAGTTAATGTCTGTTGTTGAATCTTGTTATGTTCATACAAATATTTACACGTTACATTTGCTGAATGTAGTTGTTGCAGTTGTCAGTGAGAGGACATTTCTTTTTTTACTGAGTTTAGATGGATTTAACTTTTTAAAATCTCCATTACATTTTTATTGGTTGATTCAAAAATAATAGTTAAAAGCCACCCAACTAAACATCCGTGGTTGATTAGTTGTTTAAAGCAATACACATCTCACACAGAGTGGGAGAGAGAGAGAGGGAAAGAGACATAGGGAGAGAGAAAATCCCTGTGTTCCACTTCCTGCATGTGTGTCAGTCAAGTAGAGCTCTTTACATGACTGTAAAGACATGACTCTATCAATTTAAACACATATCAGAATGTATCGAGCTTTTCATTGCAAAAGAATTCTCAAAACGTTTAAAGAGCAAACATTGACAAAAAAAGCAGAGCTCACCAGCAGAGTCTTGAATTAGTGCACTGATGATTAAGAACTGGAGAAACACTGGAAACACAGGAAATTGAGATTCGTTTTTGTTTGAATTGTTTTAACAAGTACCAAAAGCACCTATTTTGTTCAAATAGGTGCTTTCAAATAGTCAAATAGTTATTGATTTCAGAAGTACTGCAAACACAGTGTACTGTATGTCAGAGTGATACTGGTTCAACATGAAAGAGAGGAGGATGGCATTGGTGTTTCTCTACAAGTAGGGTGAGTCAACATGTATTTTTCTACTTGCACGAATGCGCACCTTCGGGCACACACACACACACACACAGAAATCAGAACCATGGACAGACACATGATATTTAGCTTACATTGATTGGACTAAATTGTTTTTGGTATCTTTTTGTTGTCACTGTATTAGACTAAGCATAGGTGGTTTGATGAGTTTGAAGTTGAAATAGTGCTGGAAGGGTGGAGGCAGCTCCTGTTTTCTTTGCAATTTGCAGTAACTCTCCGTGGTTCTAAATCAATAGTTGTTTTAGTGGTCAGAACATTTTGGAAACGTTCATTTGCTTTACCATGCTGTAGGTCATGTAACTGTTTGTTACATGCAATATGCTTTGTGGACTTCACCGGACAGATGTTGCTCTCTGGTTTTGTGACGAAACAAAGGTGTGGTTGAATTTATTCTGCCACTGTCTTCTACTTGTCTCGGCCTTAGGCCTATATATCACTGTCGCAAGGCATATGAACTAACAGGTTATAGAGCAAACAACACAATTATCACAATACATGGCTTGGCTTCCCCAGTGATTTTACCCCACGCACCGCCAATGGTGGAAAAAGTACCCAATTGTCATACTTGAGTAAAAGTAAAGATACCTTAATAGAAAATGACTCAAGTGAAAGTCAACCAGTAAAATACTACTTGAGTAAAAGTATTTGGTTTTAAACATACTTAAGTATCAAAAGTAAAAGCACAAATTATTTCAAATTCCTTACATTAAGCAAACCAGACAGCACAATTTTCTTGCTTTTTATTTATTTACAGATTGCCAGGGACACACTCCAACACTCAGACGTAATTTACAATTGAAGCATTTGTGTTTAGTGAGTCTGTCAGATCAGAGGCAATAGGGATGACCAGGGATGTTTGATTGATAAGTGCGTGAATTACACAATTTTCCTGTCCTGCTAAGCATTCAAAATGTAACAAGTACTTTTGGGTGTCCGGGAAAATGTATGTAGTAAAATGTAGATTATTTTCTTTAGAAATGTAGTAAAGTAAAAGTTGTCAGAAATATAAATAGTAAAGAACAGATACCATTAAAAAAATTACATTAGTAGTACTTTAACATATTTTTACATAAGTACTTTACACCACTGCACACTGCTACAGCAAACACATAACAATGCAAGTTAAAATTAAAATAAATACCAGTATATTTCACATGCTCCATCCCAGCCCCTCTTCTTCTGTAAAATGCTGTTTTATTTCGTTGACGAGGAGCTTGTTCACTCACACCCTGCGTGACAGGAAGTGGGGGGCCTTTGGGTTCCTCCAGACCTTGAGCCATGTTAGATTTAAGATTTGGAGACTCTTCATCTCTTCTGTTGGTAACAATGGTCCATTTTGCATCTCTCTTGTACCCTGTTGCACCAACCATTATTGCTGGGTTTTTCTTTGGTACCAGAGCTAGATCCAGAGCCTCATTGTATGATGGTCGGGATGGACTACCTCAGCATCTTTTCCAGGGTTGGTCTCTGGTTCAATGGCGGACATGTGTTTGCTAATGTGAGGTGCCATCAGAGAGGTATCAAGGGGGGGGTGCTGCTAACACCCCCATTTCGGATTTGTGATCCCCTGAGACTCATACATTTTCTTCACCACTATAGAGACACCAACTGGATCGGTAGATCTCTGGTCAGTCTTGTGAGTGGAGAAATCATCCACTTGACCATTCTTATTATTATGACCAGATAATCCTCAGGGCTTTCAGACACTTGCACGAGTAGATTAGCACAAGTAACAGGCACTCCTGGTGTCCTGTAGCTGAGTTATTTTATTCTCTGATTTGCCAGGGATAGGCCTTACAAAGCTGTCGCTCTCAACTTGTTAAGTGATGTTTTCTCAGGGTAATGATCAGTCCAGATGCTGTGCTGCATATCTGCTAAGAAACCAGCCCTTGCTGTCTCTGCCTGGCCGGTTCCCCTCTTTCCACTGGGATTCTCTGCCTCTAACCCTATTACAGGGGCTGAGTCACTGGCTTACTGGGGCTCTCTCATGCCGTCCCTGCAGGGTGTGCGTCACCTGAGTGGGTTGATTCACTGTTGTGGTCATCCTGTCTGGGTTGTGCCGTGGCGGAGATCTTTGTGGGCTATACTCAGGCTTGTCTCAGGATGGTAAGTTGGTGGTTGAAGATATCCCTAAAGTGGGTGGGGTTATATCCTTCCTGTTTGGCCCTGTCCGGGGGTGTCCTCGGATGGGGCCACAGTGTCTCCTGACCCCTCCTGTCTCAGCCTCCAGTATTTATGCTGCAGTAGTTTGTGTCGGGGGGCTAGGGTCAGTTTGTTATATCTGGAGTACTTCTCCTGTCCTATTCGGTGTCCTGTGTGAATCTAAGTGTGCGTTCTCTAATTCTCTCCTTCTTTCTTTCTCTCTCTTGGAGGACCTGAGCCCTAGGACCATGCCCCAGGACTACCTGACATGATGACTCCTTGCTGTCCCCAGTCCACCTGGCCATGCTGCTGCTCCAGTTTCAACTGACCTGAGCCCTAGGACCATGCCCCAGGACTACCTGACATGATGACTCCTTGCTGTCCCCAGTCCACCTGGCCATGCTGCTGCTCCAGTTTCAACTGTTCTGCCTTACTATTATTTGACCATGCTGGTCATTTATGAACATTTGAACATCTTGGCCATGTTCTGTTATAATCTCCACCCGGCACAGCCAGAAGAGGACTGGCCACCCCACATATGCTCTCTCTAATTCTCTCTTTCTTTCTCTCTCTCTCTCGGAGGACCTGAGCCCAAGGACCGTGCCCCAGGACGACCTGACATGATGACTCCTTGCTGTCCCCAGTCCACCTGACTGTGCTGCTGCTCCAGTTTTAACTGTTCTGCCTTATTATTATTCGACCATGCTGGTCATTTATGAACATTTGAACATCTTGGCCATGTTCTGTTATAATCTCCACCCAGCACAGCCAGAAGAGGACTGGCCACCCCACATAGCCTGGCTCCTCTCTAGGTTTCTTCCTAGGTTTTGGCCTTTCTAGGGAGTTTTTCCTAGCCACCGTGCTTCTACACCTGCATGGCTTGCTGTTTGGGGTTTTAGGCTGGTTTTCTGTACAGCACTTTGAGATATCAAAGTTGTAATGAATTTCCTCGTCTTCTTCCGAAGAGGAGAGGCGAAACGGATCAGAGGACCAATACGCAGCGTGGTAATTGTCCATGGTTCTTTTTAATGCGTTAAGGTACACATGAACAACTGACTACAAAAAACAAGAAATGTGAAAACTCAAAACAGTCCTATCTGGTGCAAAGACAGACTTCACCCACAAACACACAGTGAAAGCCAGGCTACCTAAGTTTGATTCTCAATCAAAGACAACTAATGACACCTGCCACTGATTGAGAACCATACTTGGCTTGAAATACCAAAACATAGAAAAACAAACATAGACTGCCCACCCAACTCACGCCCTGACCATACTAACTAAATACAAAACACAGGAAATAAAGGTCAGAACGTTAAAGGTGCGGACTCCGTTCTGGGTGGCGTCTGTCCGCGGTGGCGGTTCTGGCGCGGGATTCACCATTGTCTTACCGCCTTATTGTCCGCCTCTGTGGCTTTCTCACCATGGCAACCCCTCTCAATGACCCCACTGGAAGAGGGCAGCTCGGGACAGAGGGGCAGAAGCTTGGACAGAGGGGCAGGGGCTCGGGACAGAGGGACAGGGGCTCTGGCGCCTCTGGGCTGAGGGCTCTGGCGCCTCTGGGCTGAGGGGCAGGGGCTCTGGCGCCTCTGGGCTGAGGGCTCTGGCGCCTCTGGGCTGAGGGCTCTGGCGCCTCTGGGCTTCTGGCAGCGGCGCCGGACAGGCGGGAGGCTAATCCGGCAGCGGCGCCGGACAGGCGGGAGGCTCCGGCAGCGGCGCCGGATTTGACAGGCGGACGCTCCGGCAGAAGGCGGGAGCACCTGCAGGAGGAGACTGAGCAGCCTGGTGCGTGGGGCTGCCACAGGAACCACCAGGCTGGGGAGACCTTCAGGAGGCTTGGTGTTAGGAGGAGCCTGAAAGACCGGGCTGTGGGGAGCACTGGAGCTCTGGTGCAACCTTGGCACCACTTCCCCAGGCTGGACAACTACTCTAGCCCGGACCCTCCAGAGTGCAGGCACAGGTTGAACCGGGCTGTGGGTAAGCACGGGAGATCTAGTGCTTACTACACGCACCTCTCCCCTAGGCTCCACTCCCACAGTTGCCCGGCACGAGCGGAGGCGCAGGCAGAGGACGCACTGCACCCTCCCAGCGCCCCGGAGACACAGCCGCAGAGCCGGCGCAGGATAACCTGGACCAAGACTGCGTACCGGCGACCAGACCCGCTGAGCAGGCACCGTTCAATGCCCACACTCGCATGGCACTTTCGGGGGCTGCCCTAGCCTGCACCAGGCTATGGACACACTGGCGACACCGTTTAACCGCATAACACGGTGCCTGACCAGTAATGCACTGCTTATCAAAGCACGAGGAGTCAGAGCTCAGGTCTGCTACCTGGCTTAGTACCACACCTCGGGCCCCCCAAAAAAAAAATTGGGCTGCCTTCATTCTCCTGTAACCTTCCTTGCATTGCTCCATCAATCCCAGGCGGGCTCCGGGCACTCTCCCTGGGTCGACCGCCCCACCTATCTATCTCCTCCCAAGTTGTGTGTAGTCCAGATTCTGCTCTGATGCTGGCCGCTGTTGTTGCTGCTGCTGCTGCTGTCGTCGCTGTCCTTTACCACGCCGCTTGGTCCGATTTTGGTGGGTGATTCTGTAATGGTTTTCTTCATCTGAACGAGGCGGACCAAAGCGCAGCGTGGTTGTTTTGATTCATGCTTTAATAAATCACTTCACATGAACAAACTAACAAAAACAAGAAATGTGAAAACTCATATCTGGTGCAAACAGAGACAGGAACAATCACCCAGGCTACCTTATGTTCTCAATCAAAGACAACTAATGACACCTGCCTTGATTGAGAACCATACTATTACCCAAAACATAGAAAAACAAACATAGACTGCCCACTCACACCCTGACCATACTAACTAAATACAAAACACAGGAAATAAAGGTCAGAACGTGACAAAAGTGATGTACTTATATAAACTTATTATGTGACTTGTTAAGCATTTTTAAACTTATTTTGGCTTGCCATAACAATGGGGTTGAATACTTATTGACCCAAGACAATTCAGCTTTTCTTTTTTTAATCAATTTGAAGAAAGAAAACATCGAAAACATAATTCCACTTTGACATGATGGGTTATTGTGTATAGGCCAGTGGCAAAAACATCTAAATTGAATAATTTTACAATTCAGCCTGTAACACAACAAAATGTGGGAAAAAATCAAGCGGTCTGTATACTTTCTGATGGCACTGATTATTAGTCATTCTTCAAGTTAGGCTATCCGTTAGGCTGCACATAACAATAAAGGCTCATTGCATTCATAAAGTGTTGTCATGTGCACTAATGAAGGGATACCAAGAGATACCCCTAATTGGGTGAATAACAGAACCCAGCAGTGTATGTATTATAGAGCAGCAGCATTAGGATGGTCAATAACTGAATCATGTAACATTTTTGTCCCTTAAAAACATTCAGCTGATCATGTCGCATTTGAATCCATGGCTCAACTCCTGGCACACTTTATCTATGTATTATAATACATCTAGCGGACCACCCGAGAGGTGGGACACGAACTGGATTGAGCAGAGTAGCTTAGTGGTACAACCAAAGTTTTGTTTTAATCAGTACAGTCAGTTGTCCGATGCTTGGACACTCAACACAGTTATAACAAACAAACAACACAGTTATAACAAATTATCTTTATTAGAAAATACCAATTCGTAGGACAGCGTGGACCCAAGATGAGCACCCTAATCATATTAAGCAGCTGTGACACTTAAATGGACCAAGAGTAGGAAAGCGAAACACGCTGTAGATTGTGACAAGCGCACAAAGGTGAAACATGCAGTTAAACGGGGAAACTGAGTATCAAACACTCTGGAAGCATGCAACTTCAATGCAAACAGGGGTTTAGCTCAATACACGGTGAAAAGACCCACTCGATAGTGATAGCGTCAAATATAACTCTACAAACGAGAGCTGGATGCACACGGTCCAAAAGTCCCACACGTGATCGTACATCTATGTAGAACCCAGCCCACTTTAAGCCACACAGTCTGCAGTACTGTTCTGCCCGCCTCATAACCCACGCTGTAATTTTAAATGGCTATGAACAAACTGGGACATAGATATAACATTGAACATTTAAATGTTGCATTTAAAAACACTTTGCTTCTCCAGCTGACGGACCCCCTCTTCCCTTACTCATGGGGTCTGGGTGTGTTTTCAACATCTTTGGGCCCTGCAGTAGATGCACATCTGCGGTGCACTGAATAAGCTAGGGGAAAAAACTGGACAGAAGCAACAGGCTAGGTAGGCTATACTCAGGTTAATCACTGTGAATCCAGGAAACCAAGATGGGGAAGACAAATGCAGCAACCGGGTTTAGCCTGATTAAGTCAAATAGAGGAGTGCAATACAACTATCAGCACGCTCTGTTTAGCCAAAAATCACTGATACAGCTTCAAGCTACTTCATTTGCATGTCAAAGAACACGTTAGGTGCAGCGTGATCCATTTACAGAAGCAGTAGAGAGGGCTAGCACTCCTAGAAACACCACTATCCAACCTGGACTATCTGGTGTAATTCTCTGTCTCTCTGTCTGAGGACTTGAGCCCTAGGACCATGTCTCGAAGGACCTGACGACTCATGGCTATTCCCATCCCCAGTCCACCTGGTCGTGCTGCTGATCCAGTTGTTCTGCCTGCTGCTATGGAACCCTGACCTGTTCACTGAACGTGCTACCTTGTCCCGAACCAGGTGTTTCGAGTGTCTCTCTCCCAACCTTGACCTCTGAATGCTCGACTATGAAAGTCCAACTGACATTTGCTCCTTAGGTGCTGTCTTGTTCCACCCTCTACTATTATTTGACCCAGCTGGTCATCTATGAACATCTTGAAAAAACGATCTGGCATTAATGGCCATGTACTCTTAGCTCCACCCGGCACAGCCAGAAGAGGAATGGCCATCCTTCAGAGCCTGGTTCCTCTCTAGGCTTCTTCCTTGGTTCCTACCTTTTCTATGGAGTTTTTCCTAGCACCGTGCTTCTACATCTGCATTGCTTGCTCTTTTTCGGTTTTAGGCTGTGTTTCTGTATATGCACTTAGTGACAACTCCTGAAGTAAAAAGGCCTTTATAAATCAATTTGATTAAACATAAATCCAGGACACTCCAATTAGTATGATATGTTACGTTTCGTATGGGATGATTTACATCCACAAATTAATACATACATTTTGTATGACATGTTACGAATGTCTATTCGTATGATGTGTTCCAAATTTAGAATTGGTTTTGGCTAACATTAGTTAGGTGGCTAACGCTAACATTAGCTAGGTGGCTAACATTAGCTAGGCTAGAGTTAAAGGTTAGGTTTAGGAGTTAGGTTAAAGGGTTAGGGAAAGGGTTAGCTAACATGCTAAATAGTTGCAAAGTAGCTAAAAAGTAGTAAGTATTTGCTAAAATGCTAACGGGCATCAATTGGGTTTCTAGACATTCGCATTATACGCCCACTCATCTTGCCTTAAAGGGAAACTATGGGATTTTGGCAATGAAGCCCATTATCTACTTCCCCAGAGTCAGATGAACTCAAGGATACCATTTTTATGGCTCTGCATCCCGTATGAAGGAATTTGGAGGTAGTTTCGTGAGCCAATGCTAACTAGCATCAGCAAAATGACTGGAAGTCTATGGTATCTACTAGCATACTATAAAAATGTTTCCACAGTTCATCTGACTCTGGGTAAGTAGATAAAGGGCTTTATTGCCAAAATCTTAAAGTATCCCTTTCAGTAACCTTCTGTCTTATGCAGGTGTTGGAACCAAAAATATATTCCAATCAGTTTGTTCTGAACAGAACCATTTCAAACCTTTGAAATCGGATTTTTACATTTAACTCGGACATTAAATTACTTCACCAATCATGCAGTGCGGATAGAGCAGCTTGCTATGAAGCGGGCAAGTGCTAGGTATCTAGTGATGACATGCATTATCTGAATTAGGCTCAAATAATTATCTGGGATCCTTGGGACATTCCTACCCCATTTGAAATTGAAATTTAAAAAGATTATGGTTAAGGTGAGGGTTTAGGGTAGGGACGTTCCAAGGACGTTGGATAGCACTGACCTTTGGCAAATCCGATTGTGACTCGCTCCGTTGAGAAATGGTAATCAGAAACAGAGATTATGGACTGCTTTGCTGGCGTTGATTAGAATATGTTCTGAGACTCTGCAGATAACATCGACAAGCTAACCACCTCTGTCACCGGCTTCATAAGTAAATGCATCGGCGTCGTTGTCCCCACAGTGGAGGTTCGCTGCTCCTCTAATAAAATACTGCATCTACCAACATGCACACACTCACATACAATCCTAATTTACGCTGCTGCTACTCTGTTTTAGTATATATCCTGATGCCTAGTCACTTTACCCCTATACATATCTACCTCTATCACTCCAGTGTCTCTGCACATCGTAAGTATGGTATAGAAACTACCCATGTATAGTTGAAGTCTGCAGTTTACATACACTTTTGCCAAAAACATTTAAACTCAGTTTTTCACAATTCCTGACATTTAATCCTAGTAAAAAGTCCCTGTTTTAGGTCAGTTCAGATCACCACTTTATTTTAAGAATGTGAAAGTTCTATTTTTGTTCTATTTTTGTTTCATCAAAAATCCAGAGGACATTTCTACAAAAAAGTACGATCTTTGTCCCTATGTGCACTTGTAAACCGTAGTCTGGCTTTTTTATGTCGGCTTTGGAGCAGTGGTTTCTTCCTTGCTGAGCGGCCTTTCAGGTTATGTCGATTTTGGACTCGTTTTACTATGGATACAGATACTTCTGTACCCGTTTCCTCCAGGATCTTCACAAGGTCCTTTGCTGTTGTTCTGGGATTGATTTGCAGTTTTCGCACCAAAGTATGTTAATCTCTAGGAGACCGACTGCGTCTCCTCCCTGAGCGGTATGACGGCTGTGTGGTCCCAAGGTGTTTATACTATTGTTTGTACAGATGAACGTGGTACCTTCAGGCGTGTGGAAATTTCTCCCAAGGATGAACCAGACTTGTAGTGGTCTACACATTTTTGGCTGATTTCTTTTGATTTTCCCATGATGTCAAGCAAAGAGGCAAGTTTGAAGGTAGGCCTTGAAATACATCCACAGGTACACCTCCAATTGACTTAAATGATGTCAGAAGCTTCTAAAGCCATGACATAATTTTCTGGAATTTTCTAAGCTGTTTGAAGGCACAGTCAATTTAAGAGTATGTAAACTTCTGACCCACTGGAAATGTGATACAGTGAATGATAAGTTAAATAATCTTTCTGTAAACAATTGTTGGAAAAATGACTTGTGTCATGCACAAAGTAGATGTCCTAACTGACTTAACTTGTTAACATGAAATTTGTGGAGTGGTTGAAAAACAAGTTATAGTGACTCCAACCTAAGTGTATGTAAACTTCCGACTTCAACTGTATATAGCTTCTTACTTTCTCCAGTTGTTTTCATTTCTTATTTTATTTATTGTGTGTTTTTCTACCATAACAAATGTTTTTGTGCTACATTGATATTGATTACTACATTGCTGGGTTTGGAGCTTGCAAGAAAGGCATTTCACTGTACTTGTGCACGTGGCATAAAAAGCTCGAAACTGAAACTGCGGAAACTTGCAAGGGTTAAAGAGCCCAATATACATCAAAGCACCAGCTCCCCCGTCAAGACCTTCATGCGCTCTCGGCTCTGCCTTATATCAGTTTCTCAGAGTCCCGGGCAGAGTTTAGCAAGCAGGAACAGGTACGAGCAATTAGTTCATTATTTGGACATGTCTTTCCTTGCAAGCTGTCCTACAGTTTCATCACTGCATGACACCAGATAAAGGGGTGTGACTACTTTAGGGGTGGGGCAGAGGAGAGGTAAAAAACACAGATAACTGTGTTCTCTCATGTTTAGACCTGACACAGCAAGACAGCAGCCATTCCTGAGCTAAACAGACGGCGTTATAGGTAAGGATCATTTTATTTTAAGATGATATAAACTGTATTTGATTAACTTCCCATTTATAACAAGCATTACGTTAATCAACTTTGCTTTTGTAAAGTAGAACAAAGGAAATTGGGATTTTGCGTGTTGTATCAATGTCCAATTAAATGTAATTATCTACTAGAGAGGATTACAAATGTTATTGCCTATCATGAGGCATTAAAAACACATCTATATCCGGTTTGTAGAGGTGTCAGCGTTATTTGCCCAATGTGGCCATTTGTGTAAAGGCAATGTCAGGAGAGCTGCACATTGGTGGGGAGGACATCATTTTCATATTCTGCATACTTACAGTGCCTTTAGAAAGTATTCTCACCCCTTGACTTTTGCAAAATGTTGTTGTGTTACAGCCAGGATTTGAAATAGATTAATTTAGATTTTTTTCACTGTCCTACGTACAATACTCCATAATGTCAATGTGGATTTATGTTTTTTGACATTTTTGCAATTGATAAAACAATTAAAAGCTGAAATGTCTTGAGTCAATAACTATTCAATTATGTTCAGGAGTAAAAATGTACTTAAGTCACATAAGTTGCATTGACTCACTATATGTGCAATAATATTGTTTAACATGATTTTTGAATGACCTCATCTCTGTACCCCACACATACAATTATCTGAAAGTTTCCTCAGTGAAGCAGGGAATTTCCAACACAGATTCAACCACAAAGACCCTGAAAGTTTTCCAATGCCTCGCAAAGAAGGGCACCTATTGGTATTTGGGATTTTAAAAAATAACAGACAATGAATATCCCTTTGAGCATGGTGAAGTTATTAATTACACTTTGGATGGTGTATCAATATTCCCAGTCACTACAAAGATGCAGGCATCCTTCCTAACTCAATTGCTGGAGAGGAAGGAAACTGCTCAGAGATTTCACCATGAGGCCAATGGTGACTTTAAAGCAATGGCTATAATAGGGGAACATGACTGAGGATGGATCAACATCATTTTAGTTCCTTCACAATATTAACCTAATTGATGGAGTTAAAAGAAGGAAGCCTGTACAGAATAAAACATATTCCAAGACATGCATCCTGTTTGCAACAAGGCACTAAAGTAATATCGCAAAATATGTGGCAAAGCAATTAACATTTCGTTTGGGGCCAATCCAATACAACACAATACTGAGTACATATTTTCAAGCATAGTGGTGGCTACATCATGTTATGTGTATGCTTAAGGACTGTGGAGTTTTTCAGGATAAAAAAAGAAACGGAATGGAGCTAAGCACAGGCAAAATTCTAGAGGAAAACCTGGTTCAATCTATTTTCCACCAGACACTGGGAGAGTCATTAACCTTTCAGCAGGACAATAACCTAAAACACAAGGCCAGATATACACTGGAGTTGCTTACCAAGAAGACAGTGAATGTTCCTGAGTGGCTGAGTTACAGATTTGACTTAAATCTATTTGCAATTCTATGGCAAGACCTTAAAATGGTTGTCTAGAAATGATCAACAACCAATTTGGCAGAGCTTAAAGAATTTTGAAAAGAATAATGGGCAAATGTTGCACAATGCAGGTGTGGAAAGCTCTTAGAGACTTACCTAGAAAGACTATAATCACTGTCAAATGTTATTCTACAAGGAATTGACTCCAGGGTGTGAATACTTAGAGATGCGTATTTCTGTATTTCATTTTCAATACATTTGCAAAATTAAAAAATAACATGTTTTCACTTTGTCATTATGGGCTATTGTGTGTAGATGGGTGAAATTTGAGGCTGTAACACAACAAAAAGTTAAGGAGTGTGAATACCTTCTAAAGGCACTATACATGCTCATAATTTAGAAATTCCCTCTTTGCTTGAATAGCATGAGCTATGAATTCATTATTGTAATGTGTGGTCACTCCCAAGATAAGATCTTTTCAAATAATTGTAGTGTTGGGAACAGAAATAGGGACCAAAATATACTGTATTTCATGGCAGGCCACAAATGGTAACTAAAAGGTATTTACCTATCTTGATGTATGTCCCTCAGACAGCTTTGCTCCTATACATCCTAATCTACACTGAGTGTACAAAACATTAGGAACACCTTCCTACTGTGTTTTACCCACTTTTGCCCTCAGAACAGCCTAAATTCGTTGGGGCATGGACTCTGCAATGTGTCAAATGCGTTCCACAGGGATGGTGTCCCATGTTGACTCCAATACTTTCCACAGTTGTGGATGTCCTTTGGGTGGTGGACCATTCTTGATACACACGGGAAACTGTTGAGTGTGAAAAACCCAGCAGCATTGCAGTTCTTGACACCACTCAAACCGGTGCACCTACTAACATACCCCTTTCAAAGGCACTTTCATATTTTATCTTGCCCATTCACCCTCTGAATGGCACACATACACAATCCATGTCTCATTAAATCCATGTCTCATTTGTGTCAATGCTAAAAAAAAAGTCATTCTTTAACCTGTCTCTTCCCCTTCATCTACACTGATTTGAAGTGGATTTAACAGTCAACCTTGAGATCATAGCTTTCACTTGGTCAGTCTATCATAAAAAGAGCAGTTTTGTACACTCGTGTATATTGTTACTATGCCAATGAATGACAAATGGATGGCACACAACACAGGATGTGACTTTTTGTTCCTGTGTAGAGTATGGATTAACGTGTTTGACAATTTTACCCAGCTGGCATAAATAGGGTACTGCTCTATCTGGGAGTGCCTCAATTATAGTTGGTTGGTTTTGAATGGATTAGAATACCAGTTTAGAATTAACAGAATTTCCACCTTACTATATGAGAAACTGGAATTGTCCAGATACCCATACTACATACAGTTGAAGTCGGAAGTTTACATACACTTAGGTTGGAGTCATAAAATCATTTTCCAACCACTCCACAAATTTCTTGTTAACAATCTATAGTTTTGGAAAGTCGGTTAGGACATCTACTTTGTGCATGACACAAGTAATTTTTCCAACAATTGTTTACAGACAGATCATTTCACTTACCATTCACTGTATCACAATTCCAGTGGGTCAGAAGTTTACATACACTAAGTTGACTGTGCCTTTAAACAGCTTGGAAAAGTCCAGAAAACGTCATCATGGCTTTAGAAGCCTCTGATAGGCTAATTGACATAAGTTGAGTCAATTGGAGGTGAACCTGTGGATGTATTTCAAGGCCTACCTTCAACCTCAGTGCCTCTTTGCTTGACATCATGGGAAAATCAAAAGAAATCAGCCAAGACGTCAGAAAAAAATGTGTAGACCTCCACAAGTCTACACATTTCCAAACACCTGAAGGTACCACATTCATCTGTACAAACAATAGTACGCAAGTATAAACACCATAGGACCACACAGCCGTCATATGACTCTGGAAGGAGATGTGTTCTGTCTCCTAGAGATGAACGTACTTTGGTGCGAAAACTTCAAATCAATCCCAGAGCAACAGCAAAGAACCTTGTGAAGATGCTGGAGGAAACGGGTACAAAAGTGTCTATATCCACAGTTAAACAAGTCCTATATCGACATAACCTGAAAGGCCGCTCAGCAAGGAAGAAGCCACTACTCCAAAACCGCCATAAAAAAGACAGACGACGGTTTGCAACTGCACATGGGGACAAAGATGGTACTTTTTGGAGAAATGTCCTCTGGTCTGATGAAACAAAAATAGAACTGTTTGGCCGTAATGACCATCGTTATGTTTGGAGGAAAAAAGGGGAGGCTTGCAAGCCGAAGAACACCATCCCACTGTGAAGCATGGAGGTGGCAGCATCATGTTGTGGGGGGGGGGGGCTTTGCTGCAGGGGGACTGGTGCACATCACAAAATAGATGGCATCATGAGGATGGGAAATTATGTGGATATATTTAAGCAACATCTCAAGACATCAGTCAGGAAGTTAAAGCTTGGTCGCAAATGGGTCTTCCAAATGGACAATGACACCAAGCATACTTCAAAGTTGTGGCAAAATGGCTTACCGACAACAAAGTCAAAGTATTGGAGTGTCCATCACAAAGCCCTGACCACAATCCTATAGAACATTTGTGGGCAGAACTGAAAAGGTGTGTGCGAGCAAGGAGGCCTTACAAATCTAACTAATTTACACAAGCTCTGTCAGGAGGAATGGGCCAAAATTCACCAAACTTATTGTAGGAAGCTTTGTGGAAGGCTACCTGAAACGTTTGACCCAAGTTAAACAATTTAAAGGCAATGCTACCAAATACTAATTGAGTGTATGTAAACGTCTGACCCACTGCGAATGTGATGAAAGAAATAAAAGCTTAAATAAAATCATTCTCTTTACTATTATTCTGACATTTCACATTATTTAAGGAAAGTGGTGATCCTAACTGACCTAAGACAGGGAATTTTTACTAAGATTAAATGTCAAGAATTGTGAAAAACTCAGTGTAAATGTATTTGGCTAAGGTGTATGTACATTTCTGACTTCAGCTGTGCTTAAACTGCATACTTTGTACTCATTGTTGCATGCTATTTAGTACATACCATTTAGTAAAAAGTATGCCATATGCCACCGCCACAGTGTAGTAGTGACTCCTGATTGGCTGAGTAGGTGGGGTGGGACCGAGTGCGGGTAGATTTTTCCAAATTTAACAGACATGCATGCTTTAACCAGCCTGATAATAGCTATTTTATATAATAGCTTATTTCCAATTTGATTAATTTCTGTAAACTCTGAATAGGAATGGAGTTATAAGCCTCCTCTGCTAGTTATAGGCAGACTATCGCATTCGTAGCCCGTAAGGCATCTATCCTATTTAGAAAGGACTGAAGACAGAAAAATATCATTTGGTTCCATTTCAACATATTTATTAGTGAAACCAAGTAACCTAGTACACACAGCAAAACATTTCACATGTTCAAATCAAAAGGCTATTGCACATAAAAACGTGGATAGTCAGGTGCATCACAAATTCAAAATCACTGGACAGCACTTATCATTGGGAACAAGATCAGAAGGACTGCTAAGGCTTGATCCATAAAGTAAATAAATAGGTAGTCTAGCCTACAAAACTAAAATATTCCATATGTTCAAAATCAAAAGTCCTGATTTAACGATGACATCAATAATGACATCATGCTGAGTCCCCGGTGCAGACACATTCAGAAAGAGCTCTGAGGAAGGTCAAGAGAAAAATAAAAACTTTTCAGTGAGAAAACAGAAATCCACTTTTTGGATTTAAAAATGAATAAAAGATAAAGCTTCTGTTTTCAAAGATGTAACCTACGATGCAATACAGTGATCATTTTAAGGAGAACAAAAACTACTTTGCCTACATTTGAACACTACCACAGAGGCTTTGCTTTTTGGCATCTTCACAATTACGTATCCTAGTTTTGTTGTTTGGCTACTTGAAGAGAACTAGGACCTATCACTGGCAGCCCACCTCTTTCAATGCATTGTGGAAAAGTGTGGATTGTATATAAACCATACTCGATTTTCAAAAATTCACATATTAAAAAATATTTTGTAATACCTACAATGCCTCATGTGCGACTGCGCTGTTTCATTGCTATTTATTGATTTCGCTAGGGCATTCCCATATCCAGTGGTGTAAAGTAGCCTAAGTAAGTAAAAAAAATACTTTAAAGTACTATTTAAGTATAATATAATTTAAGTAGTTATTTGTGGTATTTTTACTTTATTTTACTATTTCTATTTTTGACAACTTTTACTTACACTAGATTCCTAAAGAAAAGAATGTACTTTTTACTCCATGCATGTTCCCTGACACCCAAAAGTACTTGTTACATTTTCAATGCTTGACAAGACAGGAACAGAACATCCCGGTCATCCCTACTGCCTCTGATCTGGTGGACTCACTAAACACATATGCTTTGTTTGCCAAATATGTATAAGTGTTGGAGTGTGCTCCTGGCTATCCATAAAATAAATACACGAAAACTGTACTGGTTGGTTTGCTTAATATCAGTCATTTGAAATGATTTATACTTGAACTTTTGATACTTAAGTATATTTTAGCATTGGTATTTACTTTTGAAACAAGTGAATTTAAAACCAAATACTTTTAGACTTTTGCTGAAGTAGTATTTCACTGTGTAACTTTCACTTTTACTTGAGACATTTTCTATTAACTTAAGTTATCTTTACTTTTACTCAAGTATGACATTTGGGTTCTTTGTCCACCATGCCCATATCTAATTGATTTGTCAAAGCCCAAATGAGTATGACATCTAGGCATTTAAAGTATAATCGATTTTCAAAATGTTGCTTACAAAATGTTGCTTACAACTTGACTTTTTCACATACTTAAACAGCCTACTATTTTGGACGGTTGCAACACTGTTTGCTTTAGTTCCTAGTCAGACACATCCTTCTCTCCCACTCCATTATAATCTTGGAATTCTCTCTTTGTCTATGTAACTTTGAGAGAATTGACTCTGTAGGGTGTACTTACAGTTACTTACCATAACAACAGTACTATAACAAATGTTATGTAGAGGTGAATGCTTTTGTCGTTTTTTGGTCAACGTTTTTCTCATTTCTGATCTTGACCTGACTGCCCACTCCCCACCAAACCCCTAGATGGCGTACTCCACCAAAACTCTTGCTGCTGGCAGCTTTGGGAAGGTATACAAGGAGAAGTACAATGACACCTGGGCTGCAATCAAGAAGGTGCCACAACACTTAATCAATAGGAGAGACCTGGAGAGAGAGTGTCAAGTATACAAGTGAGTATGACGGACAATGTGCTATCATGGTATGTTGCTAAATGATATCAGCCCAGAGGGAAAGTATTTTGATCAGTGGTCTTTTTTTCATCTCTGAAGAAAAATGGAAGATCTCAATTTTGTATAATTTAGCGATCCCTTATATCTGATCTGTTTCTCCTAAGAGAATTCATTCTTGAAATCTTCAGGAGACAAATGAGCTTGAAATGAGACTTCCATTTGAGAAGCATGAGAAATAGATGAGATCTTATCATTGTCTCCACATGAGCTCATTAATGTCTCATTTATTGCGCCAGAAAAGCCTTTTTGAGCATCAAGGAGATATATGCACAGTGATGTAAAGTAAAAACACTTTACAGTTCTACTTAAGTAGTTTTTTGGGGTACTATTTATATTTTTGACTACTTTTACTTCACTACATTCCTTAAGAAAATATTGTACTTTTTACTCCATACATTTTCCTTGACACCCAAAAGTGCTCGTTATATTTTGAATGCTTAGCAGGAAGGGATTTACGCACTTATCAACCTAACATCCCTGGTCATCCCTACTACCTCTGATCTGGCGGACTCCCTAAACACACATGATGTCTGAATGTTGTGCAGGTGACTTTCTGTAAATAAAAAATACAAGAAAACGGTGCCATCTGGTTTGCTTAATAAAAGTTTGCTAAATTGAAATTATTTATACTTTTACTTGTGATACAGTATATATTTTTTATTTTTTACCCTGTTTACTCCCCAATTTCATGGTATCCAATTGTTTTGTTTTTAGTAGCTACTAGTTTGTCTCATCGCTACAACTCCCGTACGGGCTCGGGAGAGAGGAAGGTCGAAAGCCATGCGTCCTCCAAAACACAACCCAACCAAGCCGCACTGCTTCTTAACACAGCGCGCATCCAACCCGGAAGCCAGCCGCACCAATGTGTCGGAGGAAACACCATGCTCCTGGCGACCTGGTTAGCGTGCACTGCGCCCGGCCTGCCACAGGAGTCGCTGGTGCGCGATGAGACAAGGACATCCCTACCGGCCAAACCCTCCCTAACCCGGGCGACGCCAGGCCACACGGACCTCCCGGTTGCGGCCGATTAGGACAGAGCCTGGGCGCGAACACAGCGCCCTTAACCACTGCACCACCTGGGAGGCCCGTTTTGATATTTTAACATGCGTGTCGTGATCGCGTTTGGTGTAGGGGGACAAAATACATTTATGCACGATAACGTTCGTTCTAAGTGTATGTATACTTCTGACTTTAACTGTATACATTCTATAAATGTGCATGCATTAAACACATTCAAGTTTCACAACAACACATTCTTTAAATGTTAACTACTTTTAATTTTTAATGAACTAAAAAATACCCCCAAAAAGTGACTGGGAAGAGGTTTTAATTGCTTTTAATACAAAGTCGTATTGCTTGTAAAATAACAAAATAGTCAAACAAATTGGTGTGAAATTGAAAGTGCTGTCATTAACCCTACACAAAAAAATAGGAGCTGGCGCACACCCCCACCAAAAAAGTTGGTATAGGTGCTGACTAACTGGCACGTAAACTGCATTCTATTAAAACATAAAGAGAGTTAAACACTATATACAGGCTCCCAGTAATTTATTGGGTAAACCACAAACGTTTCACCACCCCATTTAGACAAAGCCAAAGTGTAAAACTCCCTGCAAATGCCTGGGGGAGCTGCCTAAAAAGCTGTCCGTCAGCACATACCAGCTCATAACTGGTACATTTACATTTACATTTAAGTCATTTAGCAGACGCTCTTATCCAGAGCGACTTACAAATTGGGTGGTACAAACTGTACCACCTCCACACCTAGTGAAACTCTGTTATAAATACTGAAAATGATTGCAAAAATCTTACATGTGTCAAAATGGACCTGGAGTTCAACTGAAATGCAGCTTAAACCATATGAAATGACATAATGTATTAGGGTTTAGGGCTGGGAATTGCCAGGGACAATACAATATTATCGTGATACTTTGGTGACAATACGATATGTTTTGCGATTCTCACTATTCTATATGTATTGCAATTCCATACTGTGATTTTATTGTGATTCAATGTTCCAAACATGACCATACGTCTGCTACAGTGAGACGAGTGAGCCATGAGAAGAGAAGTTTTGATCCGTCATAGAAATAAATGCAGAAAACAAATTGAATCCCTTTTTGTGCAGGTACAGCCAACTAGTGGAAAAAATAATATTGTGGCATTTTCATAACGATTCAATATAGTGTCAAAGATAATATCCTGATATGTAACTGTATATATTTTTTGCCACATCACTATTGGGGTTGTCCCGATGCCAAAATATTACCCACAAAACAATGTATGTGAAAGTATCACGATACCACTGCAAAGCCTTTTTGTCACTGATATTCACATCTCGTATCAATATAATTCGGAATTTTACTTCACACTATTCACAAATAGCACAAATATATGCCTGTGGTAGCTGCTGTGGTTGTGTGAGTAGTGGTTACAGGGTCTGCCGTGGTCTCTGTAGCCCAAGCTGACTCATCTGTAGACCCTTTCCCCTCTCTCTCGCTCTGAGTGGCCTCCTGGTAAGATCACCTTCTAGAGACGATCCCATCTGAGTCGCTGTCCCACTCTCTGTCTCTGTCGGCCTGGGGTGCAAGGGGTGGAGAAGGCATTGCAGGGTGCTGTGCCATGTGCTGTTCAGCCCCTCCAGCGTTAGGATATGCGGGGTAGAGCAGGAGGCTTGTTAGGACAGAAGGGTGCAGTAGGTGGGTGACCCCTGTGATAGGGGTCTTCAGAAGGTGCATAGGGGTCCTCCAGATAAAGGGGATCTTTGTATGCCCCCACTGAGGAGGAGACAGCCGGTCAACAGCCCAGCGCTGTATCTGGAATGTCTGACAGAAACACAATGACAGAAAGAGGGTTTAGATTAAACAAAAGTTGCCACATTTAATATTGTGATCATAATGAATAGAAAAAAAGATAGACAATACCAGTCAAAAGTTTGGACAGACCTACTCATTCAAGGGTTTTTCTTTATTTGTACTATTTTCTACATTGTAGAATAAGGGTGAAGACATCAAAACCATGAAATAACACATGAAATCATGTAGTAAGCAAAAAAGTGTTAAACAAATCAAAATGTATTTTAGATTTGAGATTCTTCAAAGTAGCCACCCGAGAGAAAGGCCATTATGTATTATTCCAGCCCAATACATGGCAGCAATGTATGTGCAAAGTTGTAGACTGATCCAATGAACCATTTTATTTGTTCAAAATTTGGTACCAAGACTGCCCAAATGTGCCTAAATGGTTTATTAATAAGTTCCTAACTGTGCACGCTACTCAAACTATAGCATGGAATTCTTTCACTGTAACAGCTGCTGTAAATTGGACTGTGCCGTTAGATTAACAAGAATTTAAGCTTTCTGCCAATATCAGATATGTCTATGTCCTGGGAAATGTTCTTGTTACTTACAACCTTATGCTAATCGTATTAGCCTACATTAGCTCAACCATCCGCGGGGACCAACAGATCCTGTAGAGGTTAAGTAGACATTTTGAAATGTAAGAAAATGCTCTTAGTCTCATTTTGGTGTTAAAGAGATATAATTTGTGTCTAGGAGAAACAAAGGGGGAAAAGATGGTCTCTTCTTGGACTTTGCTTTGCTATAGGAGAGATGGTGCTGATGAAGGTCACTACAGAAGTGATTAGTTGTGCTGTCTGTAGAATCCAATGCCCTCAACTCTTTCTCCCCATTTTCTTTCACACTTTGTCTGTGATCTGGGACTCCAGTAAAGCGATTCATCCTAACATAGTGAAGCTTCTGGGTAATCCAACACTCAAGGACTCTAAGTGGATCATCCCCATGGAGTTCATCTTTGGAGAGGAACTGGAGACAACCATCTTCAAATCACAAAAATCTAAAATACAGGTAGGTCTATGGATCCCACTTCTGCCACCAAACACACATGTGACAGTGTTGATGAAGTTCACAAGAAAAACTCATATTTGATAAATAAATATCTAAGCCTACAGGATTTTCAGGGGGTGTTCCAAACATTATTACAAAAAAGTGCAAGTTAACTCATCAGTTGGTAATGAAAGCCTTTGATCTCCCACAGTTAACTCCATCTATAAAGGCCACCATCATCACAGGCATGTGTGAAGGACTGCTTCACCTACACAGCAAAGATATCGTCCATCAAGACCTCAAGCCTGAGAACATCATGGTGAGACAGGCATCATAATGTTTTTTGTTGTTTTAATGTTCTTCATTAATTATGCAAGACTTCCGAAGCAGTAGTGCATCTGTTATTGGGAATAAAGGACGCTAAATTATTTAGCATTATCACGCTAAATGCTTCGATTAGATATAAAACTATATTTTTCCATCCCTTTCAAATGATCTCTTCCAGGTAGAGCATGACACTCACAGAGCTGTGATCATTGATATGGGACTGGCCAAATTCTTCCGCAATGGCCTAAATTCTGCCGTGGATATGGGCAACGAGGCCTACTCTCCACCTGAGGTCCTGCAGAGGCGGGGCCACCGAGACCAGCGTTCGGACGTGTGGGCTATGGGTAAAATCATTGCTGAACTCTGTGCCAGAGTCAGGCTGCACACCCCCAGTGTCTGTCCGGCTAAGATCCATGAGATCCTCAGTCTCCAAGGACAGCAGTACTGTAACGCTGTCTGTAGGATGGTGCAGAGTGACCCCACAGTGCGGGCCACCATGGCCGGAATCACGCCGGAGATACGAAAGGCAGTGGGAGGTGGCAACACCGAGGAACAACAAAAAGGACATCTTCCGACACCCTTTCCTTACACTGAGATAAAAGTCACATCGCCACGTCCTCAAGCTCCTGTACAGCAATCACTCCCTCTATCAAGAGCTGAGTGCGCAGCCTCACCAAGGCCTGAGGTCAAGACGCTAGTGCGAGCTCCTGTGCGAGCACCTTCTCCATCGATATGGGAGCGTGCAGCCTTGCCAAAGACTGAGGTCAAGACTGAGGTCAAGACAACACTGCAACCACAACCCGTACAGCGTTCACCTTCCCCGTCAAGGTGGGAGCGAGCAGCCTTGCCAAAGACTGAGGTCAAGACAACACTGCAACCACAACCCGTACAGCGTTCACCTTCCCCGTCAAGGTGGGAGCGTGCAGCCTTGCCAAAGACTGAGGTCAAGACAACACTGCAACCACAACCCGTACAGCGTTCACCTTCCCCGTCAAGGTGGGAGCGTGCAGCCTTGCCAAAGACTGAGGTCAAGACAACACTGCAACCACAACCCGTACAGCGTTCACCTTCCCCGTCAAGGTGGGAGCGTGCAGCCTTGCCAAAGACTGAGGTCAAGACAACACTGCAACCACAACCCGTACAGCGTTCACCTTCCCCGTCAAGGTGGGAGCGTGCAGCCTTGCCAAAGACTGAGGTCAAGACAACACTGCAACCACAACCCGTACAGCGTTCACCTTCCCCGTCAAGGTGGGAGCGTGCAGCCTTGCCAAAGACTGAGGTCAAGACAACACTGCAACCACAACCCGTACAGCGTTCACCTTCCCCGTCAAGGTGGGAGCGTGCAGCCTTGCCAAAGACTGAGGTCAAGACAACACTGCAACCACAACCCGTACAGCGTTCACCTTCCCCGTCAAGGTGGGAGCGTGCAGCCTCTCCAAATCCTGAAGTCAAGATCTCATCATCTCCCCTTCCAAAGGTTGACCAGGGTAATGCACTGGTTCCATCAGGCATGGTTCAACCCAGTCAAGATGTCATGAAACAGCTTCTCTACGAAGAGGCCTTGAAGGGTCTCCCATGCCCACTCCCAACAACGGGCAAGGTGCGAATCCGCCGTTATGAGCAAAGGAATGGGGAAGTGGAGACTTGGGAGCAAAAGGAGGTGGAGACTGAAGGAGGGAGGATAGTCAAGTTTGAGGATGTGATGTTTAACAACAAGTCATAAGTAGGTTATTGAGAGGTTGTGAAATAGTTGCGAGTTGATTTGACTCTGCTTCTGAAATAGTTGGGAGTTGATTTGTCTCTGGTTACTCCCCTTATATCCTTCATTGTAAAAGTCTGACATTTTTATGGAGAAGGGGAAGAGTATATTTGGGAGATGGGACAAACTAATGTAAGAATTCTAACATCCAGTGAAACTATACCAGATGTACTGTGCCTAAAAACAAAAGTGGCACAATATCCCACAACTTGAGACCCCCACCCCCTCCGAAAAAGACTATTAACAACAAAAGTGTTCTTGCACTGGTAAGAAGGAAACCTTTGAGTGAGTTAAGGTTGAGTAAGGATTTAGGGATGATCTTGAATGTACTATCACTTCTTCTAATGCTACATCATGTTACAGTATGGCTACAATGTTGCACAACTGGTTATGTGACAGTGTACAGAGGCACCTGGAGTCAAATAACTATCTGTGAATGTTTTTGAAAACTTTTTGTTTTGGGAATCTCATCCTTGTTGCAAATCAGTTGACTCTTTAGTTCTATACATTTGACTGTGTACATACAGTACCAGTCAAAAGGTTGGGCACTCCAACTCATTCAAGGGTTTATCTTTTCTATTTACTGTGTTCTACATTGAGGAATAATAGTGAAGACATCAATACTTTGAAATAACACATATAGAATCATGTAACAACCAAAAAAGTGTTAAACAAATCAAAATCTATTTTATATTTGAGATTCTTCAAAGTAGCCACCCTTTGCCTTGATGACAGCTTTGGCATTCTCTCAACCAGCTTCACCTGGAATGCTTTTCCAACAGTCTTGAAGGAGTTCCCACACATGCTGAGTACTTGTTGGTTGCTTCACCTTCACTCTGCGGTCTAACTCATCCAAATCCATCTCAATTTGGTTGAGGTCGGGTGATTGTGGAGGCCAGGTCATCTGATGTAGCACTCCATCGCTCTCCTCCTTCTTGCTCAAATAGCCCTTACACAGCCTGGAGGTGTGTCGGGTCATTGTCTTGTTGAAAAACAAATGATAGTCCCGCTAATTACTAACCAGATGGGGTGGTGTATTGCTGCAGAATGCTGTGGTAGCCATGTGGGTTAAGTGTGCCTTGAATTCCAAATAAATCACAGACAGTGTCACCAGCAAAGCACTCCCACACACCATCACACCTCCTCCTCCATGCTTCACAGTGGGAACTACACATGCAGAGATCATCAGTTCACCTACTCTGCGTCTTACATGACGGTTGGAACCAAAAGTCTCAAATTTGGACTCGTTAGACCAAGGACAGATTTCCACCAGTCTAATGTCCATTGCTTGTGTTTCTTGGCCCACGCAAGTCCCTTCTTCTTATTGGTGTCCTTTAGTAATGGTTTCTTTGCAGGAATTTGACCATGAAGGCCTGATTCACACAGTCTCCTCTGAACAGTTGATGTTGAGATGTGTCTGTTACTTGAACTCTGTGAAGCATTTATTTGGGCTGCAATCTGAGGTGCAGTTAACTCCGATGAACTTATCCTCTGAAGCAGAGATAACTCTGAGTCTTCCTTTCCTGCGAGCCAGTTTCATCATTGCGCTTGATGGTTTTTGCGACTGACTGCACATGAAGAACCTTTCAAAGTTCTTGAAATGTTCCGAATTGACTGACCTTTATGTCTTAAAGTAATGATGGACTGTCCTTTCTCTTTGCTTATTTGAACTGTTCCTTCAGTAATATGGACTTGGTCATTTTACCAAATATACCACACCTACCGTGTCACAACACAACTGCTCAAACGCATTAATTTGTGGAATTTCTTTCCTGCATTTTAACAAGGCACACCTGTTAACTGAAATGCTTTCCAAGTGACTACCTCATGAAGCTGGTTGAGAGAATGCCAAGTGTGAAAAGCTGTCATCAAGGCAAAGTGCAGCTACTTTGAAGAATCTCAAATAAAAAATAGATTTTGTTTGTTTAACACTTTTTTGGTTCCACATGATTCCATATGTGTTATTTCATAGTTTTGATGTCTTCACTGTTATTCTAGAAAATTGTTTTAAAAAATGTAAAAACCATTGAATGAGTAAGTTGTCCAAACTTTTGACTGGTACTATAATAATAAGCATTTGTTTTGTATCATCTAAGACAAAAAGTTGTTACATTTCTTTTACTATTAAGAATAAAAGTATATATTTATGAAAATTACTGTGTTATCCTCTTTACAACAACAGTGTTCAAAATAACCTTTTGCAAGACTGTTAACCAGAGCTGTGTTCAGCAACAGAAACTGTGTCCCACACAGTTCATCCACTTCATCCCGTCAGAAGGAACTTCAATGGTGTTTGAGTAATCATTTTGTGAATCAATCATTGTATAAAGTCACTCTGGACTGTGCAGGCTTCATTGAGAGAAGATAAATTAAATCAGAAGTATCACATTGTCAGTGAGCTCCATCTTCTGGCGCAGGCACCCTGGACATTATATCCACATCATAATGGAGTGAAAGTCAAATTCAACATCGACTGAAGCCAAAGAGCGCACATACAGACATGATAATACAACATCACGATATGATAATATACCATGGCATGAAGTGATAAAAGGTACATACTGTACAGTACATGTAGCATACGTCTTACGAATCACTACACAAGCATACGCTTTAGCATGCTTCAGGTAACTCAAATGTGAAGTCCTGCTGTGGTGGTCTGTGTGTGGTTCTCTGTACATCCCACTCATCGAATACAGGGTCTCTGTGTCATGCATAATCAGGCTTCATATGGAGTAGAAAAGGTAAAGACATAGACTACATAGTGAAGCAGGTCATCCACGAGATTCCTGGATCAGATAGTAGCACACACACACAACTCAACGTACCTGCAGTCAGTGGAAGCTCATCTTTCCCTATTATCAGCATGCAACCACATGCACAGCTATCAGACATCCAATGTTTCTCTCTCACGTTATTTGACGCTATTTAGGCTTGCCATAACAAAGGGGTTGAATACTTATTGACTCAAGACATTTCAGCTTTTAATTGTTTATTAATTTGTAAACATTTAAAAAAACATAATTCCACTTTGACATGGGGTATTGTGGGTAGACCAGTAACAAATCTCAATTTAATCCATTTTAAATTCAGGCTGTAACACAAAAATGTGGAATAAATCAAGGGGTATGAATACTTTCTGAAGGCACTGTAATTGGTGGAACGACCCATATGCTACTGCATTATCAGTGGCTGAAAGAGGTTTTTCATGTATTTATTCTATCAACTAGTCTTGCTATCACTAGAAACCGGTTCCATTCATAAATCTCAACATGAAATTTAATCAAAAGTAAAGTGAAAGGACAAATAGAACAAGACAGGGTTTCTAAGGCAACAGTGTTTTCAGGAGCCACTCTGGTGCTGTAGATACAGTATATTTAAACAAAAAGCCCTGGGGGGGTGTGTTATATGGCCAATATACTACGGCTAAGGGTTGCCTGGATATAGCACTTAGCCATGGTATATTGGCCATATACCACAAACTCCCGAGGTGCCTTATTGCTATTATAAACTGGTTACCAACTGAATTAGAGTAGTAAAAATATATATTTTGTCATGCACGTGATGTGCAGGGAGGGGTATGAGGAAATGGATGTAGCTCCAGTTGAATTCGGAAGTTTACATAAACTTAGGTTGGAGTCATTAAAACTTGTTTTTCAACCAATGACACAAGTCATTTTTCCAACAGTTTACAGACAGATTATTTCACTTATCATTCACTGTATCACAATTCCAGTGGGTCAGACGTTTACATACACTAAGTTGGCTGTGCCTTTAAACAGCTTGGAAAATTCCAGAAAATTATGTCATGGCTTTAGAAGCCTCTGATAGGCTAACTTACATGATTTGAGTCAATTGGAGGTGTACCTGTGGATGAATTTCAAGGCCAACCTTCACCTCATCTTGTTTATGTGTGAAAGTTACATTTTCTAAAAAATATTTTTGAATTTCGCTCGCTGCCTTTTCAGCGGAATGTTGTCGAGGGGTTCTGCTAGCGGAACGCCTGCGCTAGAAAGGTTAATGGTCTTACACTTATAGGTTACGGAGAGCGAGATCACACAGAACAGCTAGTACTCTCATGCATGGTTCAGTGTTGCTTGCCTCGAAGCAAGCATAGAAGGCATTTCGCTCCTCTGGTAGGCTTGCGTCGCTGGGCAGCTCGTGACTGGGTTTCCCCTTTGTATTCTCTGATAGTTTGCAAGCCTGGCCACATCCGTCGAGCATCAGAGCCGGCAAAGTAGAATGCGATCTTAGTCCTGTATTAACACTTTACCTGTTTGATGGTTCGTTGAACGTTGTAGCAGGATTTCTTATAAGAGTCTGGATTAGTGTTATGGTCTTTGAAAGCAGCAGCTCTAGCCTTTAGCTCAGTGCGGATGTTGCCTGTAATCCATGGCTTCTGTTTGGGGTATGTACATGTGGTCCAGGGTTTCCGTGAGGAAAATGTGGCACCGGATAAAATTTACTGGCCATTTGAGAAATTTACCGGACCCATGTGCATTGGGTGCATATCTCAAAATGTAATTTTGTAATTTGCACCATTATAAACAGCGCACATGAGAAAGCACCATTCTAAACAGCACACCTGATAGCGGTTCCATATCCTCTACGGCAGGTATCCCAAACTAGGGTACTGGGTTTATTTCAATGGACTAATTTCCTCATATGAACTGTAACTTAGTAAAATCTTTGAAATTGTTGCGTTTATATTTTTGATCAGAATAGATATTATTCTAGTTATTATAGACCAGGTAACAACAGGGATACGTGCAATGCTGTCGGGGGTACGCCAAATAAAAATGTGATCAACATTATTATTTTTTTTAAGTCCATTTATATTTTCCAACAGGGCTATACATTTGGGTGAGGTTTTTTTCTCGCATGAGTAGCCTCGTTTCACTGCCAAAAATAAAATGAAACCATCTAGTGTTCAGCAAAATAACAACACAATGTCAAATATGGGTAGCTTAGTCAAATAATTAACAACAAATCACATTAACTGTTACTCTCTCGCTGGAATTCCATTAACGGTCCGTATGTAGCCAAACGTAGCTGCTGCTCATTCCTGTTTGCTCGAAAATGCATAAATCATTTAAACAAGTAAGACCCACATCCATAGAGACACATGTCAGCTCTACTGGTAGTACTGCTACTACCGGCAGTACTACACCTGCACCTGTCGACAACACAAGTTGTTCTGCTTCCACGAGCACATGAAGTGCTAGCATCAGTAATCCTATATTTGTTGTTAGCCCAGCTAGCATGGACACTGACAGTTGTGAATCCGAAGCAGCCAAAGAGCTACTGCTCCCTCACCCGGGGAAGCACCGAACAACAGACAGGGACGTTGGACCATTGAAGAGACGCAAATATGATGACAACTATATTGATTTTGGGGTTCACTTATATTGGGAGTAGTGCCTTTCCTCAGCATGTTACAGTGTGTACTATCAAAAAGTACTATCACAACTCGATGAAACATTCACTCTTGCGCAGACATTTAGAAACAAAACATTTTGGAGCGAGAATTAAGACGACTTTCGAGAAGTAAAACATGTATAAAAGCAACAGATACCATTAATAAGAAGGGCTAGAAGAGTCTTATATGGTGAGCTACCGAGTGACTAGGACAGGCAAGCCCCATACTATTGTGGAGGACTTAATTCTTCCTGTTGCCACGGATATGGCTTGGACAATGCTGGGGGAAAGGCCCCCCAAAAAATATAGACTATCTTCATCAAACAACAGTTTCACGACGCATCAGTGACATGGCAGCAGATGTTTTGAAACAATTACTGCTTCGCATACAAGCCAGTGAATTTGATGTGTTACAGCTGGATGAGTCAACAGACGTGGCGGGCCTGGCACAGCTCCTGGTATATGTCTGTTACGTTTATGGGGGGTCAATTAAGGAAGGCATCCTCTTCTGAAAACCACTGGAAACAAGGACAACAGGATAGGATCTTTTTAAAGTACTGGACAGCTTTGTGACATCAAATGGACTTTGGTGGTCAGGATGTGTTGGTATCTGTACTGATGGCACAAAAGCCGTGACAGAGAGACATAGTGGAGTAGTAACACGCGTGCCAGCAGTTGATCCTGACGCCACTTGGGTACACTGCAGCATCTACTGAGAGGCTCTTGATGCCAAGGGAATGCCTGACAGCCTGAAAGAGGTTTTGGACACTACAGTGAAAATGGTTCACTTTGTTAAAGCAAGGCCCCTGAACTCTCGTGTATTTTCTGCACTATGCAATGATATGGGTAGCGACCATTTAACACTTTTACAACATATAGAAGTTTGCTGTTAATCAAGTGGCAAAGTATTGACATGTTTTTTCAAATTGAGAGACAAGCTTAAAGTTTTCTTTGCTGACCATAATTTTCACTTGTCTGACCGCTTGCATGATGACGAGTTTCTCACACAACTGACCTATCTGGGTGATGTTTTTTCTCGCCAAAATTATCTGAATCTAGGATTACAGGGACTCTCTGCAACTATATTCAATGTGCGGGACAAAATTGAAGCTATGATTAAGAAGTTGGAGCTCTTCTCTTCTCGGTCTGCAATAACAAGGACAACACACAGGTCTTTCCATCATTGTATGATTTCTTGTGTGCAAATGAACTCAAGCTTACGGGCAATGTCAAATGTGATATAGCGAAGCACCTGAGTAAGCTGGATGCGCAATTACGCAGGTACTTTCCCAAAACGGTTAACTCAAACAACTGGATTTGTTATCCCTTTCCTGCCCTGCTTCCAGTCCACTTACCAATATCTGAACAAGAGAGCCTTATCGAAATTGCAACAAGCAGTTCTGTGAAAATGTCAAATTGGTTTTCTGGATTGGGTTACGCTCAGAGTATCCTGCCTTGGTAAAAGACGCTGTTAAGACACTGATGCCCTTTGCAATCACGTACCTATGTGAGAGTGGATTCTCCACCCTCACTAGCATGAAAACTAAATACAGGCACAGATTGAGTGTGGGAAATTATTTAAGACTGAGGCTCTCTCCAATACAACCCAAGATTGCAGAGTTATGTGCATCCTTTCAAGCACACCCTTCTCATTAATTTTAACCTGTGGTGAGTTCATCACAATTTTCAATTAACAAATAAAGTTTTATATGTTAGAGGGCTAAAATAAAGAGCAAAATGATTGATTATTATTATATTATTATTTGTGCTCTGGTCCTATAAGAGCTCTTTGTCACTTCCCACGAGCCAGGTTGTGACAAAAACTCACACTCATTCTCATGTTTAATAAATGTATTGTATATTGTGTGTGTGGCAGGCTTACAATGATGGCAAAAACATTTGAGAGTGCGCTGACTCTGGTGCTAGAGGGGGTACACAGCTGGAGGTTGAATATTTGAAGGGGTACGGGACTGAAAAAGGTTTGGGAACCACTGCTCTTTATGGTAGAGTGGCCAGACGGAAGCCACTTTTCAGTAATAATCACATGACAACCCGCTTGGAGTTTGCCAAAAGGCACCTAAAGACTCTCGACCATGAGAAACAAGATTATCTGGTCTGATGAAACCAAGATTGAACTTTTTGGCCTGATTGCCAAGCGTCACGTCTGGAGGAAACCTGACACCATCCCTACGTCGAAGCATGGTGGTGGCAGCATCATGCTGTGGGGATGTTTTTCAGCAGCAGGGATTGGGAGACTAGTCAGGATCGAGGCAAAGATGAAGGGAGCAAAATACAGAGAGATCCTTGATGAAAACCTGCTCTAAAGCTCTCAGGACCTCAGACTGGGTCAAAGGTTTACCTTCCAATGGAACAATGACTCTAAGCACACAGCCAAGACAACGCAGGAGTGGCTTCGGGACAAGTCTCTGAATGTACTTGAGTGGCCCAGCCAAAGCCGTGACTTGAACCAGATCGAAAATACCTGTGCAGCAACGCTCCCCATCCAACCTGACAGAGCATGAGAAGATCTGCAAAGAAGAATTGGAAAAACTTTCCAAATGCAGGTGTGCCAAGCTTGTAGAGTCATACAAGGAAGCTTGGAGGCTGAAAAAATGTGCAAGAAAGAATCTGTTTTTGCTTGGTCATTATGGGGTATTGTGTGTAGATTGATGAGGGGGGAAAGCTATTTAATCAATTTTAGAATAAGGCTGTAATTTAACATAATTTGGGAAAAGTCAAGGGGTCTGAATACTTTCCGAATGCACTGTACATTTGAGAAAAACTGCCACTTAAGTTTTGTGGCCAGTTTGCATTACCTTGTAAGTTTAATTAAAATATTGTAGCTGGTGAGAGTCTACTTGGGGAGAGTGGGTCCACCAAGAGACTGAAGTGAGAAGAGTGGAGGCCCCACACACATGTATACAATTACACTGTAGTATAATTAAATCCTTCCTTCTCCCGCTACCAAGCCAAACCCATCCCTCTCCACCTCCCCTCCCTGTTTTCTCCCCCCTTTACCCCACCCAAGCCAAGCTTTTCTCAACTTCCCATGCATTCTCATGAATTCCTGCCCAATTTATACCTAATGCATCCGCACACCCATTCTCTCCCATCCTCCTACACATATTCATATTCACCATCCCACACTATTCCCAAATCCGTCCATTCATACACGCACGCACGCACACACACACACACACACACACACACGCACACACACACACACACACACACACACACACACACACACACACACACACACACACACACACACACACACACACACACACACACACACACACACACACACACACACTCCCACACACACATCCGTAGAACAGTTATTGACACATGCTATATTTCCCCCTTTGAATTGTCTTTTCAGTGTCCATGTAGTCCATGGCATTGGCTACTTCTATCGTTACTTCATAGAGAAGAACAGTTATTTGGGGAAAGTAAAGTATAGATTGAATTTGGGGGAGGAGAAAATGATATTGTCTCAACTTACAATAAGCTGGTCTAAGACATCACTGTATGTAGCCTGATGCGCTCATCGTTATTTCCTACGACTTCTTCTCAGAGCAGGGTGCTCCCTTCCAAATGGGAAGGTTTCTTGTAGCTTGATTAGGGCTTCATCTGCGCTTGTGAATTCCATCCTTTGCGTTCCCTTCCATACCTACAGTACTGCCAGGAAGCGGGGGTTGAGATTTGATTCCCTCTTCCTCTTTTTCCTCCTTGACTGTTGAAACAGAATGTATCGCTTGTGTTTTTTTTCTCAGCCTAGCAGATAGGTCCTGGACGAATCAAATGGACTGGCCTTGGATTTTGATCTCCTTTCCCCCATGTTGACTTGGATAGTTCCAAAGTTTGACAACAGATTGTAGCAGTTAGTTTGTTTTGGTGAGCATTGAGAGCATTTTAGCTATGTTTTCCTGGATATTCTTTAACTGTTTATTACTCTCATTTGCATCTCCAAGTTGCTCCTTGTCTTTTGCTCTGGGGGAATTATTAACATTTCTTAATTGAACCTTTATTTAACTAGGCATGTCAGTTAAGAACAAATTCTTATTCATAGTGACGGCCTACACCGGCCAAACCCAGGCCAATTGTGCGCCGTCTTATGGGACTCCCAATCACAGCCGGTTGTTATACAGCCTGGATTCGAACCAGGGTGTCTGTAGTGACGTCTCTAGCACTGAGATGCAGTGCCTTAGACCGCTGCGCAACTCAATTTATCGATTATAGAGGCTTAATTTGAACTTTGTTGTCTGGCTTCTACATATAACTACAGTTTTGTCGGTACAAAACAGATGTACTCACTCCCCATGCATCCTATACAAACATGCGCCTGGCATATTTTCTCTATGAATGACAGACCACCACATTCTCCGTAATTTCCAAAGAAATGGGCGTGACTACTTTAGGGGTGGGGCAGAGGAGACGTAAAAAACACAGACAGCGGTATTCTCTTATGTTTAAACCTGACGCACCAAGACAGCAGCCGTTCCTGAACTAAACTGACAGAGGTTGAGGTAAGGATATTTTAATAGAATTTTATCTTGAAGCCCAGGTAGCAGATAATGGACATCTGGTGCTGTATATTAATTTGACTAATATAGCCACATGGGTTTAAACTAGAAATATTCTTTGTTAGAGACAGTGTTTATTATTCTAATGTGTTGTCATTCCCAACATCAAATATTTTCATATAATTTTAGTATTGGGAATTAGGGGACCAATTATATCTGATGGCAGGCCACGAATGGTCACTGAAAGGTATATACCTTTCTTGATATACTAATGTCTCTCCCTCAGACAGCTTTGCTCCTATTCATCATCTCTGACTTTTACACTTGGAATTCCTACTCTTGCTTTTTCTTGCTGTGACTATTGCTCTGTATCTTTCTGTGTCTCTGTGTCTAATCTATATTGATACTATGTGTCACGCCCTGACCATAGAGAGCTGTTTATTCTCTGTTGGTTGGGGCGTGATAGTGACTAAGGTGGGTCATCTAGGTGATTCATGTTTTATGTTGGCCTGGTATGGCTCCCAATCAGAGACAGCTGTTTATCATCTCTGATTGGGGATCATATTTAGGTAGCCATTCTCCTCATTGTGTTTGTGGGATCTTGTCTACAGTTAGTTGCCTGTGTGCACACCAGTAGCTTCACGTTTTGTTTGTGCTTTATTGTTTTTGCTTGAGTTTCAGTTTCCGTTTATTAAAATATGTGGAACTCTAAGCATGCTGCGCCTTGGTCCAATCATTATAATGAACGTGACACTATGCCAATGAATGACAAATGGTTGACTCACAACACAGCATGTGACTTCTTTGTGATTTTGTAGTTTGTCAACATTTGACTGTGCTGGCATAAATAGGGTACTGTACTATCAGGGATCTGGGAATTCCTCAATTAGAGTTGGTTGGTTTTGAATGGTTTAGAATACCATGTTAGATTTTCAACAGAACGTCCACCTTACTATGTGTGAAACTGTATGTGTAATTATTCTGATCTACAGTTGCAACACTGTTTGCTTTAGTTTGTAGTCAACAGACACACCCTTCTCATCTTTTGTTTGGAATTCTCTCTTTGTCTTTGTAACTTTGTGATAATTGACTCTGTAGGGTGTACTTACCGCAGAGGACCATCTGTTTTGAGCCCCACCTGTTTAGCAAAATTACCTGTTTTGCATGTTATTTTGGCATTAATCCATGTCACATATCAGTTTGCAAACAATGTAAAAAAAAATCATCACTGAGTTAATAAAGCCACATACAAACATGGTCTCTTTTTTGCTTTCTTGAGTAAGGCAGCTCCAAAATGCAGGTGTTTCAGCTTAGCTCAGTGCTTTCGTGGTGGTGGGGCAGCTAGCGGAAAATAAGGCGGGTACGGGTTGGTAATGTTCTCTAGTTGCGTCGTGATTGGCTCAGTGTTCTGTCACTCATGGGTACACTACGTTACCGCAAAATCTACGGGGAGAGCTCAAAATTCAAGGTGCTTGGGTGCTGCCATAGAGTTATATTAGAAGTGGCTATCCAAGAAGGGTCAAGGTTGTTAGCAGTTGATGTTATTCTTCAATAACACAAACTCCAAAGCAAATCAGGGGGAGAAAAATAGATTTATTTGAGAAGGACAAATCTTAGATGTTATGTTGAGCGTTAGATGTTCAGTCTCCCTTGTCCTCAGCTTTTCTCCACAGAACAAAGGAACAGGATGTCATTTATAATGCCCCAGACTCAATGTACAGAACGTCATTAGTACTCTAGTTTTAGTCCTCTCATCCTCTGCGTTGTGTATTTATCTTCAAAATATTCTTATAAGGTCATTGGCCACAGATAAAATTACATCAAATCCCGTTATATCTACATTAGCTTTGGACTGATCATGTCAACATCATACTTTCAAAGCTAGCAGTCGTCATTATGTATCAATTATGAAGAGACATTATAGATAAAACGTATCGGTGCTTATTGGCCATTGGACATAAACATTACACAACAAGTTTGAAATCGCAAATTCAACATTGAGTAGTTTGGAAGGAATCAGTAGCTAACTGCAAGCATTGCAAAGCAATCACTAGCCTTCTATTCAGTGGAGTGGATGTGTGGTCCAAGTCTGGGTTTAATGGCTTATTTTACAAGCTTAAAAGGATAAACATTCAACATTGGCCATGCTGTCAATCCAGAGATCAAGACAACTGGGAACTCTGAAAAAAATGAGCTCCGACTGAGAAAATTAGTTTTGAATGGTCATCCAACTCGGATTTCCAAGTCGGGAACTCAAGCTTCAACCTGAAGATCACTAACGGCATGATTCAACATTTTTTCTCCAGTTGTCTTGAAATCCATAGAATGCCAGACTTTGATGACAAAGTTTATGACAAAATTTACCCACGAAGGACCGCCGTGACACCTTCCACTTCAAGTTAGCACAAGAACGTAAATTAAAAAATGTCTTGTAATCTGCTACATAAATTATGTTATATGCCAGGGAGATATGTATACTGTAGCTAAGAAAGTAATACTAAGTGTATGTTGTGTAGTAAGCTGTTAGTAGCCCATAATTTGCCTCACCCTAATAATTTGGTCCCTGTTCCCCTCATAATTTAGCCTAATGTTCTGACTTGGTGGTGCACATGTAGCCTTTAACCTGTTTTTTGATAAATGTTATCATTGAAAATTGTAAGAGCTTTCATTGTCTGCTTATATGACCCCTTTATTTATCCTACGGTTCTGACTTGGTGTACAGGGAGAATACTGTAAGAATGGTTCATGTTCGGAAATCTGGTGCTGTACATTTCAAAAGTGCTGAACAAATAGTTATATTGACAACGTCCGGCCAGGCTCGCTCATTAATGTCTTAATCGAAATTACAGACTGCCTCTTATCCACTCTTCATCCCCTTATGCCATAGCGTGTACATCTCAATTGTCAGTAGAAACCATATTTGTTTAAGCAAGTCATCCATATCAGGTATGTTTTTTAAAAGGCAGTGGATGAGGTTGAATTAACTGTTTCTCTGCCAGTCAAGGCTCCGCTGATAGCCATGTGTAGCAGTGATAAGGTGTTGGGACTGCAGTTGGGACAACTTTATGTAGGTCCTAACAATTTGTGGGCACCGTTTGTCACCGTTATAGTCCAATTAATATATTGTTTAGTTGTGTAGTGGCTTTGCTGGCATCCATCTAAAATAATTTTGGGGAGTTTGCCCCACCAAGATTTACATGCTAAAATCGCAACTGCAACAATAGTATATGCCTCGCACACTTTCTCTGTGTATGACAGACTGACCACATTCTCTGTCATTTCCCGAGAAAGGAGCATACTAAACTGACAACTAAACTGACATAGATACGGATAATTTAATAGGATTTGATCTTAAATTCCAGGTAGCAGATAATGGACCTTATCTGACATTAATGTAGTTGGTGCTGTATATTAATTTAACTAAAATAAATGGGTTCCTACTTGAAAAATTATTTATTAGTTTACAGTTTATGCGACCCGCATATAAAAATTGTAATTGTTATGACTCACACAGTAGAGGAACATATTGCCTGTAGCCTACTGTACATGGTAACCTGGTACACACCATGTGGCACTTCATTTCACTTAGTTATGGAAAACGGCTGGGGTTTTTTTCCTCCAAAATATTCACAACATATTGACACAATTACAATCTTATTTCAGCAATAACATGTGGGAAAACATTTGCGTGAACGCTATCAAGCCAACAGCAGACGAAACAGAAAGTGAATTCTCTCCTCCCTCTCTCCCCAGTTTTAGCATGCGGATAACACTGTCTAGCTGGTTAGGTTTAGGATATTTATTTCCCATGTATAACAAGCATGAAGTTAATCAACGTTGCTTTTGTAAAATAGAACAGGAGATTTTGTGTGTTGTATCAGTATCCAATGAACTCAGGTTAGTGGCATCTTAATTGGGGAGGACAGGTTTGTGGTAATGGCTGAAGTGGAATGGGGGAAGGGGATCAAGTACATCAAACACATGTCATTCCATTCACTCCGTTCAAGCCATTATTATGAGCCGTCTTCCCCTCAGCAGCCTCCACTGAATGAAATGTATGTCATGTAAAGAGGGTTGAACAAGTTATTGCTCTATTTTAGAGGTGTCAATGTAATTTGCCAAATGTGGCCATTTCTGTAAAAGCTAATGTTAGGAAAACTGCACATTACGGGAAATAAATGCCATTTTCATATTCTGCATGTTCATAGTTGAACAATTACCTCTTTGTTTGAATACTGTAGCATAAGCTCTGAATTTATTATTGTAATATGTTGTCATTCCCAACATGATTTCTTTTTAAATCATTGTAGTGTTGAGAACAGAAGTAGGGGCCACATTATATCTGATGGCAGGCCACAAATGGTCACTGAAAGGTTCCAAAATCATGGGCATTAACATGGAGTTAGTACCCCCTTTGCTGCTATAACAACCTCCACTCTTCTGGGAAGGCTTTCCACTAGATGTTGAAACATTGCTGCGTGGACTTGCTGCCATTCAGCCACAAATAATAGAAGGTCAGCATCCCGGAGTCGCCTCTTCACTGTTGACGTTGAGACTAGTGTTTTGCGTGTACTATTTAATGAAGCTGCCAGTTGGGGACTTGTGAATCATCTGTTTCTCAAACTAGATACTCTAATGTACTTGTCATCTTGCTCAGTTGTGCACAGGGGCCTCCCACTCCTCTTTCTATTCTGGTTAGGGCCAGTTTGCGCTGTTCTGTGAAGGGAGTAGTACACATCATTGTACGAGATCTTCAGTTTCTTGGCAATTTCTCGCATGGAATAGCCTTCAATTTTCAGAACAAGAATAGACTGATGAGTTTCAGAAGAAAGTTATTTGTTTCTGGACATTTTGATCCTGTAATCGACCCCACAAATGCTGATGCTCCAGATACTCATATCTGGAGCATCAGCATTTGTGTCTAAAGAAGGCCAGTTTTATTGCTTCTTTAATCAGGACAACAGTTTTCAGCTATGCTAACATAATTGAAAAAGGGTTTTCTAATGATAAATTAGCCTTTTAAAATGCTAAACTTGGATTAGCTAACACAAGGTGCCATTGGAACACAGGAGTGATGGATGCTGATAATGGGCCTCTGCACACCTATGTAGATATAGAAAATAGAAAATCAGCTGTTTCCAGCTACAATAGCCATTTACAACATTAACAATGTCTACACTGTATTTCTGGTCAACTGAATGTTATTTCAATGGACAAAAAAATGCAGCTTTTCTTTCAAAAACAAGGACATTTCTAATTTACCCCAACATTTTGAATGGTAGTGTAAGTATTCAGACCCTTTAGTCAGTACTTTGTTGAAGCACGTTTGGCAGCGATTACAGCCTTGAGTATTCTTGGGTATGACGCTACAAGCTTGGCACACCTGTATTTGGGGAATTTCTCCCATTCTTCTATGCAGATCCTCTCAGGCTCTGTCAGGTTGTATGCAGAGTGTTGCTGCACAGCTATTTTTAGGTCTCTCCAGAGATGTTCGATCAGGTTCAAGTCCGGGTTCTGGTTGGACCACTCAAGGACATTCAGCGAGTTGTACCGAAACCATTCTTGCATTGTCTTGGCTGCGTGCTTAGGGTCATTGTTCTGTTGGAAAGTGAACCTTCACCCCTGTCTGAGGTCCTGAGTGCTCTGGAGTAGGTTTTCATCAAGGATCTCTCTTTACTTTGCTCTGTTCATCTTTCCCTCGATCCTGACTAGTCACCCAGTCCCTGCCCTTGAATAACATCCCCACAGCATGATGCTACCACCATCGTGCTTCACTGTAGGGATGGTGCCAGGTTTCCTTGCTTGGCATTCAGGCCAAAGAGTTCAATCATGGTTTCATCAGACCAGAAAATCTTGTTTCTCATGGTCTGAGAGTCTTTAGGTTGCCTTTTGGCAAACTGGAGTTTGCCAGAAGGCGGGCTGTCAAGTGCCTTTTTCTGAGGAGTGGCCTCCGTCTGGCCACTCTACCATAAAGGCCTGTTGCAGAGATGTTTGTCCTTCTGGAAGGTTCTCCCATCTCCACAGAGGAACTCTGGAGCTCTGTCAGAGTGACCATCAGGTTCTTGGTCACCTCTCTGACCAAGGCCCTTCTCCCCCAGTTGCTCAGTTTGGCCGGGCGGCGAGTCTTGGTGGTTCCAAACGTCTTCCATTTAAGAATGATGGAGGCCACTGTGTTCTTTGGGACCTTCAATGCTTTAGGAATGTTTTGGTGCCCTTCCACAGATCTGTGCCTCAAAACATGCCTGTCTCTGAGTTCTACGGACAATTCCTTTGACCTCATGGCTTGGTTTTTGCTCTGACATGCAATGCCAACTTATAGTCAGGTGTGTACCTTTCCAAATCATGTCCAATCAATTGAATTTACCACAGGTGGACTCCAATCAAGTTGTAGAAACATCTCAAGGATGATTGATGAAAACAGGATGCACCTGAGCTCAATTTCAAGTCTCATAGCAAAGGGTCTGAATACTTATGTAAATAAGGTATTTATTTTTTATACATTTGCAAAGATTTCTCCAAACCTGTTTTCACTTTGTCATTATGGGGTATTGTGTGTAGATTGCTGAGGATTTGTATTTGTTTAATCCATTTTAGAATAAGGCTGTAATGTAACAAAATGTGGAAAAAGTCAAGGGGTCTGAATACTTTCCAAAGGCACTGTATTGCTACTATGCCAACGACACATAACACAGCATGTGACTTTTTTGTTCCTGTGTAGAGTTTGACAACATTTGACTGTGCTGGCATAAATAGTGCTAACAGGGATTTAGGAATGCCTCAGAGTTGGTTGTTTTTTTATGGATTAGAATACCAGTATGATTTTTTTTTCCAACAGATTTTCCACCTTACTATATGATAAACTGTCCGCAGAATTCCTCTGTTCTACAGTTTCAGCACTGTTTGCTTTAATTTGTAGTCAACATGCACACCCTTCTCTCCCACTTCATTATCCTTTTCTGTTTGGAATTCTCCCTTTGTAACTTTGAGAGAAGTGACTCTGTAGGGTGCACTTACCGCTACTTACCCTAACAATAGTAATACGATAAAATGGTATGCAGAGGTGAATGCTTTTGTTGTTTTTGGTCACAATGTTTAACATTTCTATTGGATCTTGACCTCACTGCCAACTCCCCACCAAACCCCTAGATGGCGTACTCCACCAAAACTCTTGCTGCTGGCTCGTTTGGGAAGGTATACAAGGAGAAGTACAATGACACCTGGGCTGCAATCAAGAAGGTGCCACAACACTTAATCAATAGGAGAGACCTGGAGAGAGAGTGTCAAGTATACAAGTGAGTATGACAGACACTGTGCTATCATGGTATGTTGCTAAAAGGTGATGACGTCAGAGATGGTGTTGATGAGGGTGCTGATGAAAAGTGCATTACAGAAGTACTTGGTTTTGCTGTAGTCCAATGCCTCTCATAACCCTTTCTCTCCGTTTTCTTTCACACCCCCTCTGTGATCTGGGACTCCAGTAAAGCGATTCATCCTAACATAGTGAAGCTTCTGGGTAATCCAACACTCAAGGACTCTAAGTGGATCATCCCCATGGAGTTCATCTTTGGAGAGGAACTGGAGACAACCATCTTCAAATCACAAAAATCTAAAATACAGGTAGGTCTATGGATCCCACTTCTGCCACTAAACACACATGTGACAGTGTTGATGAAAGTTCACATAGCAAAATGTTTGTCTGTAATATCTGATTTAACAAGTATCTATGCCTACAGGATTTTCAGGGGGCCTTCCCAACTTTATTAAAACATTTCTATGTGCAAATTAGCTCATCGGTTGATAATCAAAGCCTTTATTCCCCACAGTTGACTCCATCTATAAAGGCCACCATCATCACAGGCATGTGTGAAGGACTGCTTCACCTACACAGCAAAGATATCGTCCATCAGGACCTCAAGCCCGAGAACATCATGGTGAGAAAGGCAATAAAGTTGTTCTGATGTTCTGATGTTCGTCATTAATGATGCAAGACTTTAGAAGCAGTTGTCCATCTGTTATTTATCATTATCACGTTATCACTGTAAATAAATAGACTAGATATAAAACTATATTTCTCCACCCCTCTCAAATGATCTCTTCCAGGTAGAGCATGACACTCACAGAGCTGTGATCATTGATATGGGACTTGCCAAATTCTTCCGCAATGGCCTAAATTCTGCCATGGATATGGGCAATGAGGCCTACTCTCCACCTGAGGTCCTGCAGAGGAGGGGCCAGAGAGATCAGCGCTCGGATGTGTGGGCTATGGGTAAAATCATTACCGAACTTTATGCCAGAGTCAGGCTGTACACCCCCAGTGTCTGTCCAACTAAGATCCAGGAGATCCTCAGTCTCCAAGGCCAGCAGTACTGTAACGCTGTCTGTAGGATGGTGCAGAGTGACCCCACAGTGCGGGCCACCATGGCCGGAATCATGCCGGAGATACAAAGGGCAGGGATAGATAGCGGTGGCGGCAACACCGGGGGGGGAAAAAGAGAACATCTTCTGACACCCTTTCCTCACACTCAGGTAAAAGTCACCTTGCCACGTCCTCAAGCTCCTGTACAGCACTCACTTTCTCCATCGAGATTTGAGTGTGCAGCTTTTCCAAAGCCTGAGGTCAAGACAACACTAAGTCCTCAAGCTCCTGTACAGCGTTCACCATCTCCATCCAGATTTGAGCGCAGTGCTTTACCAAGGTCTGAGGCCAAGACACTAGTGGGGCCTCCTGCGCGAGCGCCTTCTCCATCGAGATGGGAGCGTACAGCTCTGCCTGAGGTCAAGACAAGACACCTTCTCCATCGAGATGGGGCCTCCTGCCTGAGGTCAAGAGCGCGGGCTCCTGTGCTCTCCATCGAGATGGGAGCGTACAGCTTCTCCAAAGCCTGAGGTCAAGACGCTAGTGCGGGCTCCTGTGCGAGCACCTTCTCCATCGAGATGGGAGCGTACAGCTTCTCCAAAGCCTGAGGTCAAGACGCTAGTGCGGGCTCCTGTGCGAGCACCTTCTCCATCGAGATGGGAGCGTACAGCTTCTCCAAAGCCTGAGGTCAAGACGCTAGTGCGAGCTCCTGTGCGAGCACCTTCTCCATCGAGATGGGAGCGTGCAGCCTTGCCAAAGACTGAGTTGAAGTTTGAGGTCAAGGCGACACTGCAACCACAACCCGTACAGCGTTCACCTTCCCCGTCAAGATGGGAGCGAGCAGCCTTGCCAAAGCCTGAGGTCAAGAACTCACCAACTCCCCTTCCAAAAGGTAGACCATGGTAATACTCTGGTTCCATCAGGCATAGCTCAACCCAATCAAAATGTCATGAAACAGCTTCTCTACGAAGAGGCCTTGAAGGGTCTCCCATGCCCACTCCCAACAACAGGCAAGGTGCGAATCCGCCGTTATGAGCAAAGGAATGGGGAAGTGGAGACTTGGGAGCAAAAGGAGGTGGAGACTGAAGGAGGGAGGATAGTCAAGTTTGAGGATGTGAAGTTTAACAAGAAGTCGTAAGTAGGTTATTGACAGTTTGTGAAATAGTAGGGAGTTGATTTGACTCTGCTTCTCCAGAGCAACAACAATAAAAGTTGTATTGCACTATTAAGAAGGAAACCTGAGGTTGAGTAAGGATTCATGAATGATGTTGAAGGACTATATCGCTTTACAGTATTGCTACAATGTTGCACATCTGGTTAGGTGCCAGTTTGCAGAGGGAACTGGAGTCAAATAACTATCTGTGAATGTTTCTGAAATCTCATCCCTCTTGCAAATCAGTTTTATCTTTAGCTTGATGTCATTCATCTGACTGTGAACATAGTAAAAAACATTTTTGTATCTTCTAAGACAAGAGATCTTACATTTAGCTTACAATTAAGAATTAAAGTAATCTTTTCACAAATATATGCTGTGTTATATCCTCTTTACAATATGGTGGAAAAATTGCAAGATTATGTTATAATACTTTTATTGCATCAAATGGTTGTTTTATGCAACAGAATAGAGTATTCTTAACTATTGTGTGTGTGTTCTACTGAGGATGGGCCTCTGGGGGATAACACTGACAGGAGATTTACCATGTCTTTTGGGTGATAAAACCTAAAGAGCATTCTGGACAGTATATCCACATCACAATGTAGTGAAAGTCAAGTTATACATCAACTGAAGCAAACTAAAGAGCACACATACAGACATGATAACACAATATCATGATTTGATTATAAGTCACTGCATGAACTGTTAGAGGGTACATGGTGCATATCAGTGGTGGTCATGCCGTTTTAGATCAGGGAAGACGTTATTTTTATTTCTATTACAGCATATTGAATGACTGTCATTCATATTCCATTCACCCAGCTCAATGTAATATCAATAGGTTTAGGCTACTACATGATAATCAAATATTCCCTATAGCCATCATGAGGTTGCTACAACTTAGACTACGAATAATAGTTTACAATATAGGTGCACACAGGCCGAGAGAACATTTTGTTCAATCAAGGTGACAGAAAGTGACACATTCAATACCACCTTGCACACTCTTGCATGCATCGATGTGATCGAGGGTGTAATCATAAGTCCAAACAGTTTCAAACGAGAGTTTCTAATGGACAAATCAGGTATTTTTATTCAAATTTTGTTCCATTTGCTTCCGTTTAAGAATCAGCGAAATGAATACACCCCTGATCACCAGCAAACACGGTTCACTTTCATATCCGCCACATACAAACGGCATGATCACTCTGCTCATTGTATGATTCTATCTCGCATCTACGCACTCTCTTCCTCTCAACTTTTTCCTTTGCTTGTGGACTTCATTGTGACCAGGCAAAATAATATTTCCAAGTTAAACCTTCATACCATAATCACTAACCACTATACACAGCCTACATCGTTGTGTCACCATATTAGCTAACGTCATAGTCAACGTAGCTACTAGAACTAACGTGTTAGAAACCCACTACAATCATGCAGTACAGCAAGCAGTTTAGTAGTTACACCGATGGGCCTGGTGACAATAAATCAATCCAGTGTTGGATAGCCATAGCCAGCTAACTAACATAGCATTCCTCTCTGTTTGACACGGGTGTTTGAGTAGGCTAAACTAGCTAGCTGTATTCACTAGCTAAGTAAGTGAAAGTGGGAAAAAAATATATTACTCTCTCTTGCTTTTCCTTCATTTTTGACAAAATTATTTTGTTAACTGTTCAACTATTGTCATTCTCTCTCTGTGTCAACTACTCACCACATTGTATTCACTGCAGTGCTAGCTGTAGCTTATAGATTCAGTACTATACTTATTCTCTGATCCTTTGATTGGGTGGACATGTCAGTTTATGCTGCAAGAGCTCTGATATGTTGGAGAACGTCCTCCAGAAGCTGTCATCTTTGGAAGGGGCTAAAAACCATGAGCCTCCTAGGTTTTGTATTGAAGGCAATGTACAGAGGAGGATGGAAACTAGCTGTCCTCCGGCTATACAATGGTGCTACCCCAGAGAGTGCTGTTGAGGCTACTGTAGGCCTTCATTCTCAAACAGTGTTTTAATAAATGATTTGGTGACGTGAATATATTTAGTAAACTTTTATCTAAAAATAACAACTTTAATGTTCCACTATTAAACATTTTCTGAAATTCACTGAGGAGGATGGTCCTCTCCTTCCTCTGAAGAGCCTCCACTGGTGCGTATAGTGTATGTCTAATTAATTAGTACACAAACACTATAGCATGCTTCAGCATTTTCAAATGTGAATTCATAGTGGTCTAGGTGTGGTTTTCTATACATTCCACTCATCTAATACAAATCTAACCAAATACATTTTAAATTGTCATACGCTTCGTAAACAACAGGTGTAGACTAACAGTGAAAGTCTTACTTATGAGCCCTTCCCAACAATTCAGAATACAATAAAACAATTAAAATTATTATAGAAAAAATACATTAACATGAGAAATAAATACAAAATGAGCAATGATAGCTTGGATATATACATTGCGTACCAGTTCCGAGGCGATGTGCAGGGGTACGAGGAAATTGAGGTAGATATGTACATATAGGTAGGGGTAAAGTGACTAGGCAACAGGATAGAGTGTGTAAGTGTGTGTGGCAAATGTGTGTACGTATTATGTGTGAGTGTGCATATGTGTTGAAGTGTCAGAGTAAGTACAGTACCAGACACGGCAGTTGGAAACAAAAATCTCAAATTTGGACTCATCAGACCAAAGGACAGATTTCCACCGGTCTAATGTCCATTGCTCGTGTTTCTTGGCCAAAGAAAGTCTCTTTTTCTTATTGGTGTCGTATAGTAGTGGTTTCTTTGCAGCAATTCGACCATGAAGGCCTGGTTCAAGTAGTCTCCTCTGAACAGTTGATGTTAAGATGTGTCTGTTACTTGAACTCTGTGAAACATTTATTTGGGCTGCAAGTTCTGAGGTGCAGTTAACTCTGATGAACTTATCTTATCATCTGCAGCAGAGGAGTCTTCCATTCCTGTGGCGGTCCTCATGAGAGCCGGTTTCATCATAGTGCCTGATGGTTTTTGTGACTGCACTTGAAGAAATGCTCAAATGTTCCGTATTGACTTACCGTCATGTCTTAAAGTAATGATGGACTGTTGGTTCTATTTAGTGTGTTTGTGTGTGTTGTGGTGGTAGTGTAAGTATGTGTGATTGCGTGGGTAGAGTCCGGTGTGTGTGTGCATAGAATCAATGCAAGAGAGTTAGTGCCAAAGGGGTCAATGCAAGTAGTCTGGGTAGCCATTTGATTAGCTATTAAGCCGTCTTGTTTAGCAGTCTTTGGGCTTGGGGTTAGAAGCTGTTCAGGGTCCTGTTGGTTCCAGACTTGGTATACTGGTACCACTAGTTTGCAGTAACAGAGAGAGCAGTCTATGGCTTGGGTGGCTGGAGTCTTACAATTTTTGGGGCATTCCTCATACACCGTCTAGTATGGCTGGGAGGGAGCTCAGCCCCAGTCATGTACTGGGCCGTACTCACCGCCCTCTGTAGCGCCTTCCAGTTGGGTGCCTTTCAGTTGCCATACAAAGCCGTGATGCAACCAGTCAAGATGCACTCAATGTTTCAGTTGTAGAACATTTTGAGGACCTGTGGGCATCTGTCTGATGTCAGATCTGGCATAGCAGGATTCGATCTTAGTCCTAAATTGACGCTTTACCTGTTTGGTGGCTCATCGGAGGTCATAGCGGAATTTGTTATAAGCGTCCGGATTAGTGCCTTTAGCTCAGTGAGGATGTTGCTTGTAATCTATTTTTGCTGGTTGGGGTTTGTATGTACAGTCACTGTGGGGATGACGTCATTGACACACTTATTAATGAACCTGGTGACTGATGTGGTAAATTCCTCAATGTTATTTTATGAATCCTGGAACATATTCCAGTCTATGCTAGCGATATAGTCCTGTAGCTTAGCATCAGCTTCACTGACAAACCTGGGTTTGATGGATGCCAGGAAAACGCTACCTGCCCCAATGCATAGTGCCAAATGTACAGTTTGGTGGAGGTGGAATAATGGTCTGGAGCTGTTTTTCATGGTTTGGGCTACGCCCCTTATTTTCAGTGAGGGGAAATCTTAACGCTACAGCATACAATGACATTCTAGATGATTCTGTGCTTCCACATTTCTGGCAACAGTTTGGGGAAGGCCCTTTTCTGTTTCAGCATCACAATGCCCCTGTGCACAAAGTGAAGTCCATACAGAAATGGTTTGTTGCGATCGGCGTGGAAGAACTTGACTGGCCTGCACAGAGCCCTGACCTCAAACCCATCGAATACCTTTGGAATGAATTGAACGCAGACTGCCAGCCAGGTCTAATTGCCCAACATCAGTGCCCATCTCACAAATGCTCTTGTGGCTGATTAAAAGGAGGTCGCCACAGCAATGTTCTAACATCTAGAGGAAAGACTTCCCAGAAGAGTTGAGGCTGTTGTGAAAGATGTTTTAGCAGCAAAAGGGGGACCAACTCCATATTAATGCCCATGATTATGGAATGAGAAGTTCGATGACAGGTGTCCAAATACTTTTAGTCATATACACATACATACAGTGGGGTAAAAAAGTATTTAGTCAGCCACCTATCTCCCTCGATCTGGGGCTCCACGCAAGATCTCGCCCCGTGGGGTCAGAATTATCACAAGAACGGTGAGCAAAAATCCCAGAACCACACGGGGGGACCTAGTGAATGACCTGCAGAGAGCTGGGACCAAAGTAACAAAGCCTACCATCAGCAAGGGCATTGAAGATGAAACGTGGCTGGGTCTTTCAGCATGACAATGATCCCAAACACACCGCCCGGGCAACGAATGAGTGGCTTCGTAAGAAGCATTTCAAGGTCCTGTAGTGTTCTAGCCAGTCTCCAGATCTCAACCCCATAGAAAATCTTTGGAGGGAGTTGAAAGTTCGTGTTGCCAAGCAACAGCCCAAAAACATCACTGCTCTAGAGGAGATTTGCATGGAGGAATGGGCCAAAATACCAGCAACAGTGTGTGAAAACCTTGTGACTTACAGAAGACTTACAGAAAACGTTTGACCTCTGTCATTGCCAACAAAGGGTATGTAACAAAGTATTGAGATAAACTTTTGTTATTGACCAAATACTTATTTTCCACCAGAATTTGCAAATAAATTAATAAAAAAATCATACAATGTGATTTTCTGGATGTTTTTTTAACATTGTCTGTCATAGTTGAAGTGTACCTATGATGAAAATTACAGGCCTCTCTCATCTTTTTAAGTGGGAGAACTTGCACAATTGGTGGCTGACTAAATACTTTTTGCCCCACTGTACATACATACGCACACACACACACACACACACACACACACACACACACACACACACACACACACACACAGCCTTCAGAAAGTATTCATCCTACTTGACTCATCCCACTCAATATTTTGTTATGTTACAGTCTGAATTCAAAATTGATTAAATATATAGTTTCTCACCCATCTACACACAATACCCCAGAATGACAAAATGAAAACATGTTTTTAGAAATGTTAGCAAATTTGTTGAAAATGAAATACAGAAAAAAAATGTTTTACATAATTATTCACACCCCTGAGTCAATACTTTGTAGAAGCACCTTTGGAGGCGATTACAGCTGAGTGTCTTTTGGGGTAAGTCATCATGAGGTTTGCACACCTGGATTGTACAATATTTTCCCATTATTTTTTAAATTCTTCAATAACTATACTAAAAGGAAACGAGTATATACTACCGTAATGAATGTAGTGTTTTTGTGGATTGTAGTATACTGTAATATTTACTGTAGGGTTTTAGCAGACTGTAATACACTAATGTTTACTGGAGTGTTTTTGTGGACTGTAGTATGAACTGGACAGTTTTTCAGACATTAATGTAATATTTACTATACTGTTTTTGTTTTATTATCTTTGGCATACGTGCCTTCGGAAAGTATTCAGATCCCTTGACTTTTTTACTCTAAAATTGATTAAATAGTTTCATGTCATGGCTTTAGAAGATTTTGATAGGCTAATTGGCATAATTGAGTCAATTATGTACCTAAGGATGTATTTCAAGGCCTACCTTCAAACTCAGTGCCTCATTGCTTGACGTCATGTGAAAATCAAAAGAAAATCAGCCAAGACTTCAGAAAAAAATTGTAGACCTCCACAAGTCTGGTTCATCCTTGGGAGCCATTTCCAAACGCCTGAAGGTACCACGTTCATCTGTACAAACAATAGTACGCAAGTATAAACACCATTGAACCACGCAGCCGTCATACCGCTCAGGAAGGAGACGTGTTCTGTCTCCTAGAGATTAATGTAATTTGGTGCGAAAAGTGCAAATCAATCCCAGAACAACAGCAAAGGACCTTGTGAAGATGCTGGAGGAAACAGGTACAAAAGTAGCTATATCCACAGTAAAACGAGTCCTATATTGACATAACCTGAAAGGCCGCTCAGCAAGGAAGAAGCCACTGCTCCAAAACCGCCATAAAAATTGCCAGACTACAGTTTGCAACTGCACATGGGGACAAAGATCGTACTTTCTGGAAAAATGTCCTCTGGTCTGATGAAACAAAAATAGAACCGTTTGGCCATAATGACCATCGTTATGTTTGGCGGAAAAAAGGGGAAGCTTGCAAGCCGAAGAACACCATCCCAATCATGAAGCACGGGGGTGGCAGCATCATGTTGTGAGAGTGCTTTGCTGCAGGAGGGACTGGTGCACTTCACAAAATAGATGCCATCAAAGTTGTGGCAAAATGGCTTAAGGACAACAAAGTCAAGGTCTTGGAGAGGCCATCACAAAGCCCTGACCTCAATCCCATAGACAATCCGTGGGGAGAACTGACAAAGTGTGTGTGAGCAAGGAGGCCTACAAACCTGCTCTGTCAGGAGGAATTGGCCAAAATTCACCCAACTTATTGTGGGGAGCTTGTGGAAAGCTACCCAAAACGTTTGACCCAAGTTAAACAATTTAAAGGCAATGCTACCAAATACTAATTGAGTATATGTAAACTCCTGACGCACTGGGAATGTGATGAAAGAAATAAAAGCTGAAATAAAATCACTCTACTATTATTCTGACATTTCACATTCTTAAAATAAAGTGGTGATCCTAACGGACCTAAGACAGGGAATTTTTAATTGGACTGAATGTCAGGAATTGTGAAAAACTGAGGTTAAATGTATTTGGCTGTTGTATGTAAACTTCCGACTTCAACTGTACGTATCGGTTTTTCATTTTTAATACTTTTGTAAAAACGTTGAAAAACCTGTTTACACTTTGTCATTATGGTGTGAATTATTTTTTTAAATACATTTTAGAATAAGGCCGTAACGTAACAAAATGTGGAAAAAGTCAAGGGGTCTGAATTCTTTCCCAAGGCACTGTAGAAGTGGAGGAAACCTTCAGCAGAAATAGTAAAACACCTTTGCTATAATCTGTAGCTATGTAGGACTGGGGTCTAAACAGATTGTTCAGCACTTCTGCTCTTTTGTATAAACTGTAGGGAACACAATATATCATCTCTACTTGGTATGTTGGTTTCTCACATATAGGTGGCACAAATTGCGATATGGGGGAGGGGAATTGGAAGTGTATATGCAAATGAAATACTGTAGTTGAAAAAGTGTAGTGTTTTTGCAGACATTACTGTAGAATTGAATACAGTGCTTTTATAGTAAGTACTTCAGTATTTGATATAGTATTCTACAGCAATCTATAGTAAGTATTAGACATGATTGAGGGATACTACAGTGTGTAGTATAGTATTGTACTGTATATTAGTTTATTATCGTATTCTATCGTAAGTACTATAGTCTTCTATAGCAAACTGTAGAATTGTACATGTGGGTCACTTCTTAAAAAGTATGGTCTGCAGATTATCATGAGGTATTCTAACTCAGGCGAGCAAAAACTTTACTTTCATAACATTACAGATTGCGAACCAGCTGTTGTTAACAGAGACACTACCCAGCCTCCTGCCATCTTGCCCGGGTCTGCTCTCTGGTCTTGACGATGAAAAACCAGCGAGATGTATATTGTCCATGTCCTCATTCAGCCACGACTCTGAGAAATATAGGATATTACCATTTTCAGGTCCCGTTGATAGGAAACTCGAAATGAGCTCATCCAGTTTTTTATCCAGTGACTTTACAATTGCCAACAGAAAAGGGGAGGGATGTTACTGTTAGTTTCAGTTTTTGTTTCATCCTACTTATTTTGGTGAAAAGGTCCTCATTCATTATCTTGGAGAAGGATCATTACATATTCATGCCATACGATAATCAATTCATCTATTTAAATGTTGATCAAACCACTTGTGCGTGTGTGCATCCAATCCACTGTGTACCCATTCAGTCCTTACAGACCCCTGACCAGAAGCAGACCTTTTCCCTATGTATGCATAGCTAATAAGATGGGAAACGCCACCTTCCTGGAGCCATGACCATATCGTGGACACATCCATATTATCCTTTCAGATCTAAAAGAGGTGTCTAGGGGCGGGAACAAAGGGTGAGTCTCAAACCAACCCCTTGCCCTATTGCCTCCCCCAGATTAGAATGTAGCCTATCAGTGAGCAGTGGTGGATAATTCTTGACAAGTGGCAGAAGCTAAGGACTGGCTTGAACAGAGCGATTCTGAGCCACCCTTTGTATCAGGTATGTGTTTATATTTTAGGGGGGGGGCTACTGTTTAGGACAGGTATATAATCTGGATATATGCAACGCTGTTCAGTTAGAGCAGAACGAGGTGACGACTAAAGGAGGGTAGTGAAGTTTGAGGATGTGATGTTTAACAAGTCATAAGAAGGTTATGAGTTTTTGTGAAATAGTGATTTGACTGCTTCTCCAGAGGGTGGGCCACTCCCCTTAATCTGACATGTTTATGGAGAGGGGGCGAATATTATATTTGGGAGGTGGGATTAAGGAATCTAATCATTCTAATGTCCAGTGAAACGATACGTATCCAAAAGTGACAATTTACCACTACAGTAGACAAAAGAAAATAATTCAACAATAAATGCTTTCTTGCATTGGTAAGCAGGAAACCTTTGAGTGAGTTAAGGTTGAGTAAGGATTTAGGGATGATCTTGAATGTACTATCACTTCTTCTAATGCTACATCATGTTACAGTATGGCTGCAATGTTGCACATCTGGTTAGGTGACAGTGTACAGAGGCAATTGGGAGTGAAAAAACTATCCGTTCTGGGAATCTTATTCCTCTTAAATCAGTTGCATCTTTAGCACCATGTCATAGATTTGACTCTGTACATCATGGATCTCTAACCCTGTTGCCCTTGTAAAAAGCATTTGTTTTGTATAATTTATGACAAGAAGTTGTTACTCTTAAGAAGTCACTTTCCACAAATATATTGTGTTATATCCTCTTTACAACTAGCCTGGCTGACGCGACCCACGTGACTACACAGCGAAGAGCTGTGACCGAGAGCTGTGTTAGCCAGACTATTTACAATAGTGAACAAAATGGCCTCCTGCAAGACAGTTAACCAGAGCCATGTTCAGCAACAGAAATGGTAACACACTCAGTTTATCCACTTCACCAGTGTTTGACTAATCTTTTTGTTTATTAATCGTTGTATAAGGCCACTCTGGACTGTGCAGACTTCATTTAGAGAGGAGGAATTAAATCAGAAATACAGTATCACATTGTCCTTGTTACATTTTCAATGCCCTGCGGTGAGCTCCATCTCCTGGCGCAGTCACCCTGGACAGCATATCCACATCATAATGGAGTAAAAGTAAAGTTATACATCAACTGAAGCAAACTGAAGAGTACAAATAGACATGATATGACATAATAAACCACTGCATGAAGTGTTAAAAAAGTACATGGTGCATGTAGCATATGTCTTACAAATCACTACACAAGCATACACGGTAGCATGCTTCAGGAGACTCATGTCAGTGGTTTTTGTGTGTTTTTCTGTACATCCCACTCATCTAATACAGGGTCTGTGTGTCATGCATAATCAGGCTTCATATGGAGTAGAAAAGGTAAAGACAGCCTCCATAGTGAAGAAGGTCATTCAAGAGATTCCTAGATCAGATAGTAGCACACACACACACACAAAACTCAGCATACCCGGAGTAAGTGGAATCCCATCTATTCCCATGTCACCATGCATCCGCCAGCACAACTATCAGGCGTCCAATGCTTTCTCTCTAAGCCATCTTTGGTTTCAGCCAAGTGGCACGAGTCCTCTATGTGATGCACACACAGAGGTTCAATTCCCAGTAGGGATCTAGATTAAACAATCATATTGGTCAGGGGGTCGAGACGGTGTGCAAAGAGGAAAGTCAGAGGACAAGCCATGCAGTGAGGAGGACATTGCACTGGGGAATTCTAGGGGTGACAGATTTTAGACAGCACAAAATGAAAGAATGGCTAGTGGGGTAATGCTGTAAATGCTAACCCAGTGTACCTATATAAATCTTTAAATGAGTGGTTCAGCAGAATCAGTACAACCAATGAGTGTATTACACAGTCTACAGGCATCAGTTCTCATGTCACTTACCAGTGCCTGATTCCGTTTATAGACCATAGTGGTTTCTGGTCATCCATGGACAAAGTTCCTGGTTTTCAAACCTTTCAGCCAATTTAGAGTATGGAGATAGATCCCAAGTCTCTGACTATGGAGAGTCCACTAGGACTTGAATCCCTCAGTTTTAAGCTACATTGACAATCATAGGAAACCAACATAAAAGCTCCATAAGGTAATGAACAATAACATAAAACACAAATGGAAAAGACAAACCACCATTCTGATGTGAATATAGCCAGCCCACCTGAAGGTAGTGCATTGACCATTTCACCCGCACCTATTCTATTTGACACAAGGCAAAATGCAACCCCACATCAATGCAATCTAGGGATTGAAGGAGATAATTGGAGAAAAGACACATTCTGATTGTAGCGATAAGATGAAACCCAACCATACCAAAAAGCTGTGCCCGAACTGTGAACCTACTGTGAGAAAATCCTTCAATAAATCAGCCTGATATTCAGGGCCTGTATTGTGCATGTGCCTCAGACTAGGTGTTCTGATCTAGGATCATGGTTGCCTTTAAGGTCATAATGAATTTGATATGAACATAGAAGTCGCTCTGGATAAGAGCGTCTGCTAAATGACTTAAATGTAAATGTAAAACCTGATCCTAGATCTGCACTCCTACTCAGACGATTCATGAAGATTGGGCCCAGGGGGTGACTACCATGCTAACTGCAAACAGCACATACCCCTGTCAATATTCAGGAGAGCAGCTTCACTTCGTATAATATTAAACTGTAAAATCAGTTACATATGGGTCGTTCCGAAATTAGTGCCAGTTACAAATATTAAAAGCCTGTTATATTAAGCGAAGTGCCCTTTAATACTGACCACATGGAACCTTTTATTCATATTAAATCAGATTTATAAAGACCATTTAAACTGCCAAAATTCAGCATTTTGACATTTCCCTCTAAGCATCCTGTGACTCCTAGGAAGATTTTAACCCACTTAATTTGAAAGCCCTAGTTATTTTGTTGCTTTGATAAAGTAATTTCTGAAGAGTTCATTATTTCATGTGATTAGTGATTCATTTTAAAGTTAAAAAAAAAAACGAAAAACAAACTGAACTCTTGTTTTAATATGGTGAAATTCCTTTGTAAATATTTCTCTAGTCAAATCATAGCGTACAAGCAGGTGAGCTGGTTCTACTCTTTTTGGCAATTTCCTGGTGTTTTTTTTGTGGAAAACAGAGCCGGTTGAACATAACACGTCTACCCTGTTACCCATAAATAGACAGGCTAGAAATGTTTGAACAATTTAATTTGCATTAAAATTGCCCCTCCCTGTTGCACACACACAACAAGCTTCCATTTCCTCTGTCACAAGGGGATTTATTGGCTGATTTAACCCTGTTATGGTCAACCCTGTTACTTTATTTGGCACTTACTATGGTCATTTATTTTATTTAACCTCAAGATGGGAAAACGTGTTTTGAACATGTGCTCTTTATGGCAGATTGTTAAAATTGGTTGAAATCAAGTTTTGCACTACTCAAAAAAGGCACCTAATTGGCAGAAAGACCCATATGCCATTGCAATATCAGTAGCATAAAATGTTTTTTCATTTATTTATTCTATCCCCTAATCTCGCTATCTATCACTAGAAACCGGTTCCATTCATAACTCTCGACCTGAAGTTCTACTAAAAAGGAAAAATAGAACAAGACAGGTGTTCTAAGGCAACGGGGGTTTTCGGCAGCGATATAAAAACTCATAGAGTCAGTCTTTTTTTCTCTCCTCTACCATAAGTCCCTTTCATAGAGTCAAAGTCAGTGGAGTGGTGAGATATAGCTGAAAAATCAGAACTAGGGTGGAGAATGCTACAGTAATTCATTCAGACAGACAAAGCCTCGGCCCACAGATTCTATCTAGGCAGTGGAGAGCATTGGTCTTCAAGTTCAAAGTCTGCTATACTATTGATAAAGTTTCAGTTGAGAATGCTGATCAGATCAGAGGAAGGAACTGAAGGAAAAGGCATGGCCTCTAGTCCAATAGGGGGAGCCACCCACCTCTCCCGACTGGAAGTCATTTAAGAACTAATTCTTATTTACAATGACAGCTGATGGGTTAACTGTCTTGATCAGGGGCAGAACAACAGATTTTTACCTTGTCAGCTCGGGGATTCGATCTAGCAACCTTTCGGTTACTGGCCCAACGATCTAGCTACTAGGCTACCTGCCACCTGTAGGCATTGATATGAGGTTCAGTTGAAGGGTGAAGGCAAAGAAAGGAGCGCTTTAAGGGCCCAGGGCCCCTCTGTCACATCCCTGCTCCCAGGCATAAGTTAGGAGGGGAGAGTCGGCGGCAGGAGGGTGGGGGATGGGAGTGGAGTGGGTAAAGTTGGTCCAAGTCAGTGGTTCTGTTGGAGCTTGGTTAGAGGTTTGGCGGGAGCTTCGACCGGCGGCTTTGCTGGGGCTTTGGCAAGGATCTTGGGGGACGGAGCCGTGGCATGCAGGCCTGCCTCTGTGCCGATGTGCACAGTGATGTTGGTGTAGAGGGGGAAGTAGTCACGTGACAGCACCTCATACTCCACCGTGTTCATGCCGTCCAGCTTCCACGTCTGACGCGTCTTGGCCAGCATGTTGAACCTAGGGGGAGGCAGGGAGAGGTTAGTGATGGACTATGGGTTTATTCAACAGACCTCTGTCTTATTCGACAGAGGGCAACATTCAGAGGTAGCAGATGGAAATGTACAGATAGGCAGCACATCCTATCACATCCTAGCACATCCTTTAAAATAATCTGAACTTGTCACCCTACTGAATGGACCCCAGCCATACACAAACACATGCATGCAATGCACACACATGTGTGTGTCAGTCTTGTACCATACCTCCTGGGGTTCACGTCGTTTCCCTTGTCCAGCTTGTGTTTGATCATCTTGTATCGGCCAACCTTCACCGATGGACGAGAGATGAACATCCCTCCTAGGGATACTCTGAGAATGGGAGAGAGGGATCAGAAAGGAATTTTAATTTAGTTATTATCAATTATAAATAATAGGGTTATTCAGTGTCTTTAAATTGTATCATTTGGTTCTGTCATTTTGACCACAATGGGTCCATAGCTCAATGAATTGGCTCAATGTTCCACCCCCAAAACTCCCAAGGACCCCCTCTCACCTGACTCCAATGTCATCGTCCTCTCCTCCCCAGCCCCAGTAGTTGTTGGGGAAGCCGTTCATCTTCAGGTAGTGCAGTGGAGACAATGCTGACACCCCTCCAAAATACATCTTGTATGGCAGCCTAGGAGAATGACAGCAGATTAAAATAAAAATGTAGGATCAGATAAGGAACAAGTGAAATCAGAAATTAGTGAAGCCACACAATGAAAGAACTAGAGTATTCCAAATTAAAATGGAATACATTGTGTTGAATAAACTTGTGAAAATCCAAGAGAGACTTACAGTGAAAACAGGAACTAATAAACCATGAGGGCAAAAAGAAGCCAAAATAAAATAAAGAGAATAGACTGACTTGTATCCAAACTTGTCCATGGCGATGGCGGTGTGCTTGGGGTTGGCGTCGCACATGTAGGTGTTGCGGTCGTCCTCAGGGATGAGGTCCACATCATGGAAGAACAGGCAGTCCCAGTCCTCCTCCCGCATGGCCTCTCGGAACCCAACGTTCATCAGCTTGGCCCGGTTAAATGTGTAGTTACCAGCCTAAAGAGGCACAACAGACAGTTATTTATTTTTAGAGACCCTTACGCTAGCAACAACCGAAAAATATTCAATCTTGACATGGTTTCTATACAAATAACAATAGGTTATTCAATATGAACGTTCAGTATTTCCCCTAGGATTTTTTTTAGCAGTGGTGGCAAGGGTAGCGGGGTGCATTGCTGCAAGTGGTAGCGCAATGACATGCTAGCTGTTCCCATAGACTTCCAGTCATTGAGCTAATGACTATCCATTTAAAAGCTTGTCTCAGCAGAACGATAGCTAGATAAAGATATACATGGCAAAAAGTATGTGGACAACTGCTTGTCAAACATTATAAAATCATGGGCATTAATATGGAGTTGGTCATCCCTTTGCTGCTATAACAGCCTCCACTCTTCTGGGAAGGCTTTCCTCTAGATGTTGGAACATTACTGCGGGGACTTCCTTCCATTCAGCCACAAGAGCATTAGTTAGGTCGGGCACTGATATTGGGCGATTAAGGCCTGGCTCGCAGTCGACATTCCAATTCATTCCAAAGGTGTTTGATGGGTTTGAGGTCAGGGCTCTGTGCAGGCCAGTCAAGTTCTTCCACACTGATTTCAACAAACTATCTCTGTATGGACCTCGTTTTGTGCACAGGGGCATTGTCATGCTGAAACAGGAAAAGGCCTTCCCCAAACTGTTGCCAATTAAGAATTCCCTTCACTGGAATTAAGGGGCTTAGCCCAAACCACAAAAACATCCCCAGACCATTATTCCTCCTCCACCAAACTTTACAGTTGGCACTATGCATTAGGGGTCAGGTAGCATCCGCCAAACCCAGATTCGTCTATCAGACTGCCAGATGGTGAAGAGTGATTCATCACTCCAGAGAACGCGTTTCCACTGCTCTATAGGTGATCTCAACCCTCTCCGAGTTGGGCATCTCCGGCGCGGCCCACGCTTGGATTGCGTCCTACCTGACAGGTCGCTCCTACCAGGTGGCGTGGCGAGAATCTGTCTCCTCACCACGCGCTCTCACCACTGGTGTCCCCCAGGGCTCTGTTCTAGGCCCTCTCCTATTCTCGCTATACACCAAGTCACTTGGCTCTGTCATAACCTCACATGGTCTCTCCTATCATTGCTATGCAGACGACACACAATTAATCTTCTCCTTTCCCCCTTCTGATGACCAGGTGGCGAATCGCATCTCTGCATGTCTGGCAGACATATCAGTGTGGATGACGGATCACCACCTCAAGCTGAACCTCGGCAAGACGGAGCTGCTCTTCCTCCCGGGGAAGGACTGCCCGTTCCATGATCTCGCCATCACGGTTGACAACTCCATTGTGTCCCCCTCCCAGAGCGCTAAGAACCTTGGCGTGATCCTGGACAACACCCTGTCGTTCTCAACTAACATCAAGGCGGTGGCCCGTTCCTGTAGGTTCATGCTCTACAACATCCGCAGAGTACAACCCTGCCTCACACAGGAAGCGGTGCAGGTCCTAATCCAGGCACTTGTCATCTCCCGTCTGGATTACTGCAACTCGCTGTTGGCTGGGCTCCCTGCCTGTGCCATTAAACCCCTACAACTCATCCAGAACGCCACAGCCCGTCTGGTGTTCAACCTTCCCAAGTAATCTCACGTCACCCCGCTCCTCCGCTCTCTCCACTGGCTTCCAGTTGAAGCTCGCATCCGCTACAAGACCATGGTGCTTGCCTACGGAGCTGTGAGGGGAACGGCACCTCAGTACCTCCAGGCTCTGATCAGGCCCTACACCCAAACAAGGGCACTGCGTTCATCCACCTCTGGCCTGCTCGCCTCCCTACCACTGAGGAAGTACAGTTCCCGCTCAGCCCAGTCAAAACTGTTCGCTGCTCTGGCTCCCCAATGGTGGAACACACTCCCTCACGACGCCAGGACAGCGGAGTCAATCACCACCTTCCGGAGACACCTGAAACCCCACCTCTTTAAGGAATACCTAGGATAGGATAAAGTAATCCTTCTCACCCCCCTTAAAAGATTTAGATGCACTATTGTAAAGTGGCTGTTCCACTGGATGTCATAAGGTGAATGCACCAATTTGTAAGTCACTCTGGATAAGAGCGTCTGCTAAATGACTTAAATGTAAATGTAAATGTAATGAACTGATTGGTTGGAAAGGTGGCATCCTATGACGGTGCCACATTGAAAGTCACTGTGCTCTTCAGTACAGGCAATTCTACTGCCAATGTTTGTCTATGGAGATTGCATGGCGGTGTGCGCAATATTATTTCATCTGTCAGCAATGGGTGTGGCTGAAATAGGCAAATTCACATTGAAGGGGTCTCCACATACTTTTGACCATTTGGTGCATAAATCATATTTGGGTCCCCGCTGCTAAATGAATATAGGGTAAACACTGACGACGGTGGTTCCATACATGACAACACAATGACATATTGTGTCCATACAACAATAATGGGTAATGGGGTTAACCCGTTAAATATATGGAGTGTGCGACTTCATTTTTATACAGTTTACTCTCTGTTACTGGTCTCGTAAAGCTGACCCTAGGCAACACAGGTCTGGTTACAATGCCTCTGTTGGCATAGAGGAACTACGTCACTGCCTAGGTTACTACTTTATCTGCTTGAATAAAACCACTGCAAAAGGTTTTGCCTGCAAACTTTGGTTTTGAATCGCACCATGGATCGCATTAGTGGAAACCAAGACTGGTCTCAGGGCTGGTTGTAAGCTACATATTTTCAAGTCACGTCAGGGACAATTTTTACGTTTTAGCTAACCTGCTACGTTAATAATGCTCCTAACCTGCTATGAAAAGTCACTTCCTCTTGTCAAAGCCGGCAGACCTGCCCTGAGAGCAGTGAAATTATCCACTAATGATATACAGCGCTCTGACATGTCTGCATCGTGATTTGTTGGGGGGAGTGTCCGGAAGTATATATTTTTTCCCCTTATCGACAGGCATTGAATTACTAGTTCCTCTATGCCAGAAAAGTCCATAATTGAAACCAGACCCTAGTCACCTGCAACTATTCAACATGGAAATGAATTGTGTCGTCTACATACAATGAAATCAATAGTCTGATCATTTACAGTACAACGGATCACCTGTAAATCGATACAATAGTACAGCATACTCAAATGGTTTAATAATATTCACAAAATTAGGATTTAAAACATCTCAAGAGGATTACACCTAATCCATGACAAGATATGACATTTGAGAGCATCACTGAGGTCAATAGAATGAGTAGTATTTGTCCCTGTGGTTCAGTATGTGTGTGTGTGTGTGTGTGTGTGTGAGAGAGAAACTATGACAGCTGAAAACATGAAGATGCTTGAACTGCTACTAGCCTGCATTATCTTGTTTGAGCTGAGTGCAATCTGGCACTGGTTATGCAAAAATACTGCACACATGCAGAGTCATGAATAAATGCTTTAGACATGATGCTGTAACATCTTTCTAATGACAAATGCCTTAGCGTCTCAAAATTAAGCTGGCTCTAACTTAGTAGAGGTTGGCTTGGCATTCATATGTTGCAGGTAAACAACAAGCAGGCAGTGACAACTTGACTAACAGTGTGAGGGTAAGACAAAGTGCATGTTTAATGTGTAAGCAAAGTTGTTAAGAAGATTAAGCCTTCGGGTGAGCATCTTTCAACCACAAGGCTGTGTGTGATTCCATGGTTAGGACACCAGAGGGTGGTTTTGATCTAGGCTGAATGTACACTTGGCCTCACCACTACAGCTAGAAGGTAGTCCAATTGAATATGTTTTTGGTCAATTGTAGGAAGTGTAAAGAACATCTTCATACGGATAGGCTGTGTTACAGATTGCACAATCAATTGATAACATTCATGTTGTCTTTAAAAACAGCAATCAGCAGTTGAAACAATAGTGTTTTTCACAAACCCATTTCGGTAAAAGGCTGAAGGATGGGGCTGGAGAAGTGTATAACCACTCCAATTCATAGAGGTATGGATGCAAGGACTGACCATTCATGACATAGTTTTAACCATGTTTTGAGGCTAAACAGTGTTTGTTTACATTTACTTTGTTTACAAACATTGGAGTAAACCAAGCTTATATTTTCGGTTCTCATGGAGTGTGCCAGTTGAACTAAGCTCATGAGGTATTTATAAGTTATATTGTTCAAGAATCAAAATGGGTACATCTTCATTTATACACATAAAAATGTATGTAGCAACTGAAGATTGCCCCTTTAAAAATTAACCTTCTGAAAGTGTGTGTGGCTGCACATATGCATTTCACCTGGTGGATGACGTAGATGCCGTAATTGAGCTGCTGTCGCTGTAGGAATGGGTGAAGGTAGTAGAGGAGGAACTTCAGGTGGTGCTCCCGGTTTCTGTGGGGAATGATTATGGCGGTGCGGTGCCGCGCCTCACAGTCAGGCGGCCTGTAGCGCCCCCCGCGGACCACCAAAGGATTCTTCCTCGCCACTTGGGCCAGTGTCAACCCGGAGTGGAAGATGACGTGGATTGGTCCACCTGAAAAGAGAAACGGGGTGAGAGGAAGCCAGATGTCATAACGGCATTTTATTGCTAATACCTATATCATAACACACACCAATTAATTAAAAATCTGTAGGTTGTCCATGCTAGTATGCTCGTTCTAACAGGGTTTTTTGGATTCGAGATCAAAACTTTTGCATGAGGCGACAACACAGAATGCAGCGTGCCCCCTTTTATCCATGCTGTTCTGTCGTCTCTCAAAAACATTGCATCTCCAATCCAAAATGCTGCAGTAGAGACAAAGAAAGTTTTAGCTTCACTGTCCAAATAAATACTTAGGGGAGTGTAGCCTGTGCTTTGAAGTTTCACTTTTTTTTTCAATTAAAAAAAGTAGGAAGTTGGACACAAGGTAAACTGACCATTTGAACACAAGTATATTCAGTCCCTCTAGTGGAAGCGTACAACAAACTCTCCTGTTGGGTCAGCCGCCACCAAGTCTCTGCTCAGTTTGAATGATCTCAAAGTCAAATCACATCCTTCCTTCTCTTATCCAGGGCCATCATTGAACATTGATCCAAACCTGACTTTATAGGTGAAGCCAAGGTTCCACCATATCATGTCTACTCAAGATTCTGGTAACTATCCCAGAAATCCTAGTTGAAGGCCTCCCGGAATCACAACAGAGTAAGCAGGAAATACAGAATTCTCCAACCAGGATTTGGCAAGCCCGCTACCCATCCAACCTGGTCAGATCAGTAGCTAACTAGCAAGGACAGTGGGATGTGTGGAATTATTTGGAAATTCCCTTCCACAACAAACCAACCGAAGCTTTCTGAATGCCCACATTTCACATTACGTTTTCTGGCACAATAATCAAGTATGTGAGGCACTTTATTTTTACGAGAAAGTATTGTTCTGGCATACATTATAAAAAACAAAAACATTCCCTTTTCAGTTTCATTCTGAAGAGGGAATGAAGTAAGAGATACAGGGGGAGGGCTGGATAACTGAAGACAGTGGCTGGTGAAATAAGATGGGGCTGCCAGTTCTAGGACTTGTGTGTGTGAACTCACCTATCAGGGGAGACGTCTTGGGGCAGTAGGGCATGTCCTCGCCCCGGCCGTGGTGGGCCTTGGCCAGGAGGGACAAGTTGGCGTAGACGTCACCGCCCGTGTGATTGCTTGCGTGGAGAGAGCCGGCACCGAAAGTCCCCGTCGCAGTGGTCTCCAGCTTGCGGAAAATCCTGATGAAGTATGACACTCGCTTGTGGTAGCCCTCACGGGACAGCAGCGCCATGACAACCAGCTGGACACCCAGAAACATGAACAGGTAGCGCCATTTTGACTGTAGCCACGTCGCCATGTCACCGGCTGTGTCACAACAAAGGACCTTGGAGAGCGGTTTGGTGATATGTTTGGCTTCGTTAGTCTTAGCAACCTACACTAGAGGAACGCTGTGGTTGGGTGAAATACGGGGGTGTATGTTTTTACTGTAAACACCTGTGCACTGTCAGTACTGGACAACTGTATGATATGACAAGTGCAACAGGCAATGGGTACAGAGGTGTATGAATGAAAAGTGCAAAATCCTTGAAATGTTTCTTATAGATATAATTTTCAGATATTGGAGTGTAATATGAAGTTAGATCAAGTTTATAGTAAAAGCACAGTGAGAAACCAAGAAAGGCACTTTGGTTTAGCTGATCACTGGAGAAGCAAAAAAAGGAGGCAAAAAAATATCCTGAATAAAAGTATTTTATTTCAACCTCTTGTCCCACCACAAGTTGAGATGTGTCAATCTCCAAAGTCTGCTGGTGGCCCTCTGGTTCATTGATGGCGTGTGGTGGCTATGCCAGCCCAACATCATGCTATTAGAATTCCATCAGTGTCCCAACCACCACCACAGCTTGTTTGTTTCCAGTAAAACGGCTGACTGGGTGCTGTTGTGCTGCCTTGTGTTCTCTAGCCGCTACTCTCATGGGGGCCCTCTAAACAAAAAGCCACCAACAACAAAGGGAGGATAGGCAGCTGTATAGGCCTCTATCTTTTTACAGGGGATTATAGTTTCATTTGGCTTGACAAGGCTGGCTGCCTAGAGCGGTAGGAAGAGGGAGTGGACCAAAACCAGTACAGTGGGAGGAGTGGTCAGGGTCTGGCTGGGTCTGTGTATGTGTATGTATATATATATATGTGCGAGTGTTAAAGGGTGTGGGGACGGGGCAGACAGAGCAAAGAGGGAGGTCCGATGGCGACTGCGGCTATTGTCCCATTCTGACTGACACACTGGGCTGAAAGACACTTCCAAGGGGAAGGGGTCCACCGGGCCTGACAGACAGGGGCTCGGACCAAATCACGAGAATGGTGATCTGAAAGACAATGAGATAGGTAGGTGGTTAGGTAGGTGGTTAAGAAGTTGTTACGATTTAAATCCTATAAACAATCCATTCTTGCTGCTAGCATCTTTCCCAAATAGACTAACTGTTTACCACAAATGATGCACAGCCGGAACAAAACAGTTTGTTTGTTTTCAGCTAAACAGAGCCAGGAGGATTCAGGCATAACAGGGGCTCCAATACGGACGCCTTCGTCGACAGACCACTGAAAGCAACCGAGGAGCGGAAAGAAACATGCTTATAGAAACTGGAGGGAATCCAGTTAAAAAGCAGTGGTCGTTCTAGCGCTAGGTACTGCTACTACTACGACTACCTCCTCAGACAGACCATAGAACGTTCGTGGGTCGTTAAACGGTCCTGCTACTTGTGCTCATGTAATCCTCCGTCCTTGCGATGGCCGTTGGAGAATACACGACACGCCGGCACTCATGGATCAATTAGTGCTCATTAAAGACGCCAGCCTCAGACTAACTCTAATCCTAATCCCACATGGAGAGCCCGGGGATTGGCAGAATGGTAGAGAGATACAGAAAACAGGATGAGAGTCAACGGACAAGAGTGTGTGTGTATAATAATGATATGTAGCAGGGTTTCTGATAGCTGGCTTTTGGCCGTAATAAAATAAATAAATAAATTGAAACACTGATAAATGAAATTACTGAATTGTCGTCGTCGTACAATACATTGTAGAATAATAGTGAAGACATCAAAAGTATGAACACATATAGAATCATGTAGTAACCAAAAAAAGTGTTAAACTAATCTAAATCTATTTTATATTTGTGATTCTTCAAAATAGCCACCTACTTGATGACAGCTTTGCACACTCTTGGCATTCTCTCAACCAGCTTCACAACATTCTTCAAGGAGTTCCCACATATGCTGAGTACTTTTTGGCTGCTTTTCCTTCACTCTGCGGTCCGACTCAATCCCAAACTATCTCAATTTGGTTTAGGTAGGGAAATTGTGGAGGCCAGGTTATCTGATGAAGCAGTCCATCACTCTCCTTGATAAAATAGTCCTTACAGCCTGGGAGGCGTGTTGTGTCATGTGTCATTGTCCTGTTGAAAAACAAATGATAGCTCAAACTAGATGGGATGGCATATCACTGCAGAATACTGTGGTGGCCATGCTGGTTAAATGTGCCTTGAATTCTAAACAAGACAGACTGTCACCAGCAAAGCACCACCACCTCCATGCTTCACGGTGGAAACCACACATGCAGAGTTAATCCGTTCACCCCCACCACATCTCAAAGACATGGCAGTTGAAACCTCCAATTACTCCAATTTGGACTCAGACCAAAAGGACAGATTTCCACCGGTCTAATGTCCATTGATCATGTTTCTTGGCCCAAGCAATTCTCTTTCTTATTGGTATCCTTTAGTAATGGTCTCTTAGCTGCAATTCAACCATGAAGGCCTGTTTCAAGTAGTCTCCTCTGAACAGTTGATGTTGAGATGTGTGTGTTACTTGAACTCTGAAGCATTTATTAGGGCTGCAATTTCTGGGGCTGGTAAATCTAATGAACTTATCCTCTGCAGCAGAGGTAACTCTTGGTCTTCCATTCCTGTGGCGGTCCTCATGAGAGCCAGTTTCATCATGGCGCTTGGTTTTTGCGACTGCACTTCTTGAAGTTCTTGAAATTGTCTGTATTGACTGACCTTCATGTCTTAAAGTAACGATGGACTGTCATTTCTCTTTGCTTATATGAGCTGTTGCCATGATATGAACTTGGTCTTTTACCAAATAGGGCCATCTTCTGTATACACCCCCAAACCTTGTCACAACAACTGATTGGCTCAAATGCATTAAGGAAATAAATTCCACAACTTAAGGTACACCTGTTAACTGAAATGCATTGCAGGGGACTACCTCATCAAGCTGGTTGAGAAAATGCCCAGAGTGTATAAAGCTGTCAAGGCACACGGTGGCTATTTGAAGAACATCAAATATATGTATATCTTTTTTGGTTACTACATGATTCCATATTTTTTTTACCTTTATTTTACTAGGCAAGTCAGTTAAGAACAAATTCTTATTTTCAATGACGGCCTAGGAACAGTGGGTTAACTGCCTGTTCAGGGGCAGAACGACAGATTTGTACCTTGTCAGCTCGGGGATTCGAACTTGTAACTTGTGCCATTTCATAGTTGATGTCTTCACTATTATTCACTACTGGTATTATACACTATTAGAAAATAGTAAAAATAAAGTACAAAAATTCTTGAATGAGTAGGTGTTCTAAAACGTTTGACCGGGAGTGGGTGGGTGGGGGGCGTACGTACATGCACTTAAAAAAAAATCATCATCAACTGGTAATTGAAGCTCGCTTCCCATTCAAATGCATAGGCAATGGAAGGCAGGCTTTATCAGCGCATCACACACACCACTTTGCAATGAGCTGGAGGCAGTATATATTTTGAAAATGTATAGCTACTTACAGTACTTACAGACCCCTCAACTTTTTCCAAATTCTATTACAGCATTGTAAAAAAAATGGAGTCCCCCCCCCTAATTTCACACACAATACCCCATAAATGACAAAGTGAAGACAGGATTTTAAAAATGTTTGTAAAATATATAATAACTTATTTACATCAGTATTCAGACCCTTTACTTTGAGACTCAAAATTGAGCTCAGGTGCATCCTGTTTCCATTGTTTCCACCTGTGGTAAATTCAAATGATTGGACATGATTTGGAAAGGCACACACGCACACATTTATATAAGGTCTCAGTTGTCAGTGCAAAACCTAAGCCATGAGGTCGAAGGATTTGTCCATCCACAGGTCAAAAAATGTCTGCAGCATTGAAGGTTGAACTCTTTGGGCTGAAAGCCAAGCGTCACGTCTGGAGGAAACCTGGCACCATCCCTACGGTGAAGTATGGTGGTGGCAGCATCATGCTGTGGGGATGTTTTTCAGCAGCAGGGACGGGGAGACTAGTCAGCGTCGAGGGACAGATGAACAGAGCAAAGTACAGAGAGATCCTTGATGAAAGAGTGGGGCGAAGGATCACCTTCCAACAGGACAACGACCCTAAGCACACAGACAAGACAACGCAGGAGTGGCTTCGGGACAAGTCTCTGAATGTCCAGCCAGAGCCTGGACTTGCACCCAATCAAACATCCTGGAGAAACCTGAAAATAATTTAGCTGTACAGTGATGCTCTCCATCCAACCTGACAGAGCTTGAGAAGATCTGCAGAGAAGAATGGGAGAAACTCTCCAAATACAGGTGTGCCAAGCGTGTAGTGTCATTCCCAAGACTAATCACTGCCAAAAGGTGCTTCAACAAAGTACTGAGTAAAGGGTCTGATGTAGGTGTCATATTTCAGTAATGTAACATATTTGCAATTTTGTACATTTTTTATGTTTTTGCTTTGTCATTATGGGGTAGTGTATGTAGATTGAGGGGGGGGGGGGAACAAATTTAAAAAAAAATTGAATAAGGCTGTAATATCAATGTGTTAAAGTGTAAAGGGGTCTGAATCCTTTCTGAATGCACCGTAATTGCTTGAATCCTGAACGTTTTACTACATATGAGGCATGTTTTAGCTTGCTTTAAAGTAGCCTAGACAAAATCTGACCATATCCGTGGAGGCAATTATTTTATACAGACACCCACATGCCATTGAAACTAGTAGCCTATTTCTCTCATGTGCTATTGGTCATCAACCTTGTTTCGTTGTCTGGTAGCCAAATGCACAATCGCACGTTGTCTTGTATGCGTTGCTGCACTAATAATGTTAAAGGGGGGGGAATAGGTTTATCAAATTTTTTAAACTAAACGTTCTCCTCCGTTGTATCAGATTCATTACTTTTTAACATTGTTCTATGTAGTCTAGGATTTAGGATCCATCATCCCACAACTGTCCCAGAGCCTGTTTGGGCTATTTCTTTTGACAAGCTGGCCAATGAAATATGGTGGATGGTAGATTGAGCCTATATCAAAAGGCAGCACATCCATAAGTCTAGGGGAAGCTAAGCTTTCCTTAAATAAATACATTTAATTGCCAAAATTATGTAGCCTTATTACCATATTCCTCTCCAGAAATATAGGCTACTATTCAAAATAGGCTACTAAAGTATGATTTGGCCACAGAGGATCATTAGCTGAACAGAGCCTTAAAAAACAATTTGTAGGTCGTTTTAAGATCGCATTGCCTACAGTCGGAAGGAAAGGCAGCCCGCCCAATTTTGGCAGTGCGTGCTACAAATACCAAATAGATCATTTCAGATCAAATGTTTCATCATATGCGCCAAATACAGCAGGTGCAGGACTTCATCTTGAAATGATTACTCACGTGCCCTTAACCAACAATGCGGAGTTTCAAAAAAGTATGAAAAATGTGCTAAGGAAAAATGATTGTTGAGTTGCGACAGTCAGTGAAAGGTAGGAGCCCAGCCAGGGATATCACAATATTTCAAAATACAAATTGAGGGAAAATAGTGTGGAAAGCAAATGGCTATTGCTGTAAAGACAATGAAAAGACTAAGCTGATTTTTAAATGAGTGAACAACAGTAGACCCATAGCCTAATCTTATTGGGACCAGCGGAGAGAATCAGCCATATCCCTGGTGAGTGTGCACCGTGCATATTCACTCTCATTGTCACTGCCACTTAAGTTTTTGGTAAATCCTCCAGTTTAGATGGATGTCATATTTATACACTGCTCAAAAAAATAAAGGGAACACTAAAATAACACATCCTAGATCTGAATGAAATATTCTTATTAAATACTTTTTTCTTTACATAGTTGAATCACACAAAAATGATCAATGGAAATCAAAATGTATCAACCCACGGAGGTCTGGGTTTGTAGTGACACTCAAAATTAAAAACATTGGAAAACCACACTACAGGCTGATCTTCATTGTAAAAGGGTTTAAACGCTGTTTCCAATGAGTGTTCAGTGAACCATAAACAATTGATGAACATGCACCTGTGGAACAGTCATTAAGACAAGACCAGCTTTCAGAGGGTAGGCAAATAAGGTCACAATTATGAAAACTTAGGACACGAAAGAGGCCTTCCTACTGACTCTGAAAAACACCCAAAGAAAGATGCCCAGGGTCCCTGCTCATCCGCATGAACGTGCCTTAGACATGCTGCAAGGAGGCATGAGAACTGCAGATGTGGCCAGGGCAATAAATAGCCATGTCCGTACTGTGAGACGCCTAAGACAGCTACAGGGAGACCGGACGGACAGCTGATCATCCTTGAATTGGCAGACCACGTGTAACACCTGCACAGGATCGGTACATCCGAACATCGCACCTGCGGGACAGGTAAAGGATGGCAACAACAACTGCCTGAGTTACACCAGGAACGCACAATCCCTCCATCAGTGCTCAGACTGTCCGCAATAGGCTGTGAGAGGCTGGACTGAGGACTTGTAGGCCTGTTGTAAGGCAGGTCCTCACCAGACATCACCGGCAACAACATCGCATATGGGCACGAATCCACCGTCGCTGGACCAGACAGGACTGGCAAAAAGTGCTCTTCACTGACGAGTCACAGTTGTCTTACCAGGGGTGATGGTCGGATCCACGTTTATCGTCAAAGGAATGAGCGTTACACCGAGGCCTGTACTCTGGAGTGATTTGGAGGTGGAGGGTCCTTCATGGTTTGGGGAGGTGTGTCACAGCATCATCAGACTGAGCTTGTTGTCATTGCAGGCAATTTCAACGCTGTGCGTTACAGGGAAGACATCCGCCTCCCTCATGTGGTACCCTTCCTTGCAGGCTCATCCTGACATGACAATGCCATCAGCCATACTGCTCGTTCTGTGCGTGCGTTCCTGTAAGACAGGAATGTCAGTGTTCTGCCATGGCCAGCGAAGAGCCCGGATCTCAATCCCATTGAGCATGTCTGGGACTTGTTGGATCGGAGGGTGAGGGCTAGGTGCCTTGGTGGAAGAGTGGGGTAACATGTCACAGCAAGAACCGGCAAATCTGGTGCAGTCCCTGAGGAGGAGATGCACTGCAGTACTTAATGCAGCTGGTGGCCACATCAGATACGGACTGTTACTTTTGATTTTGAACCCCCCCTTCCCCTTTGTTCAGGGACACATTATTAAATTTCTAGTAGTCACATGTCTGTGGAACTTGTTCAGTCTGTCTCTCAGTTGTTGAATCTTATGTTCATACAAATATTTACACATGTTAAGTTTGCTGAAAATAAAATGCAGTTGACAGTGAGATTACTTTTTTTTTTGCTGAGTGTATATATTTCTGCTATTGTCTCCAGTCATATCAAGTGCATGAAATAGGTTTCCCATGCAAAAAAAAAAAAAAAAAAAAACGTATCCGATATAGCTAAGGCCTCTACACCATACGTGCTCAGCCACACATTGAGCAGTCAATTATATTATTAGCCTAAATGACTATCCAGTCACATTACGAATAGTAGGCTCTTACATAAGTCTGCAAATGCGATGACGCATGGAATGCTTTATTATAATGTTACATTTTGATTGTGAAAATGTGCTTCTCCAAACTTAACTCATGCTCTGCCTATGCATATGCTAGTGATTTTTGTTAGTTTCTCATCTTATTGGCTGAGGAAAAGTAAATGTGGACAGTTATTCTAACATCTTCAAATTGCACGGTAAGGACACACGTCCTTGCATCCTCAATTAATATTCTCTGTTAAGATTATTATTATTACCATATTCTAAATATGAATGTCATTCTGAGCACCGTGGGTGGTCGCCCTAATCAGGTTAATGCATATGGGTTTGGTACATTTCTCAAATGTCTGGTAAATTAACGTGCTGCTGGTCAAAATGTCCGGCGCCACATTTTCATAACGGAAAACCTGATATGGGAGTGTGTGTGATCTGCAACTGTGAGCACATCAGTTTCAACAGCTCGCCCCCTTACCCAGTCTTTTCAGCTTCAATACTCCTTAATCCCCAGTCAAGTCACCTCATACTCAGAGGAAACAAGTTCATTAAATACAGAGAGAAATGGAAAGACATGAGGGTGCGAGCACAAAAGGAGTCTGCAAAATGAGGAGATACTGGACAGGAAGAAGAGAGCTAGAAAGAGGGAGTGAGGGGAGGAAGAAGAGTTATTGTTTTTGCAACTGGAAATATGAGCAGATGGAAGGTTGAACTTCTCAGGTCAGTCCTCTCAAATAAGTGGCCAGCAGCATCATATAGACAGCAACCATATAGGTGTAGTGGCTATATCCTTAGAACAAACATGATACCATTCATTTACTGTGGTTTAAATGCATACTATACCACCGTATGTCCAATGTCTACTGCAGTTTCACAGGTGTTTACATGAATAAAATCAGCTGATCAACAGGGTCTGTATAGTATCATTCCAGCCCGGTTAAGGCTCTCGGGGGCTGTACCGACTTGAAATGGGATATAGGGTTGCTGCCTGGGATATAGTGTAGAAGAACAACTTGGCAGATGGCACCTCTCTTGACAAAGCCAGGGCCTTGCCTTCTTAGCATGCATATAAAAAGAGCCAGTGACTTGATTTAGATGCCCCTGTTCCTTAGGCTATGTGATGTTATGTGAGGGAATCTGAGAATGACAAGAGGAGAGGGAAAGAGGAAGCAGAGAGTAGGCCCATGGCAAGTGGCTAGTTTCGTTTTTTCCCCTTGTCTCACCAGCGTTCAATCCAGGCTACATTCCCTCTCGAGTCTCGACATTTGAAAGTCAAAGAGGTAGAACTGGCATGACAAGCTCATGCAGGCCCGAGTCAGCCAAAACAAACATCTTCCCTCCGGTGTTCTTTCACCTCCTCACATCGCCCCTCTTCAGACTGTACAGCACACGCTTTAGGCTGAGTGATGGCAGCTATGAAAGATTACAGGTCAGATATGGGACAACCCTTTTCTGCCTGGAGCCATAAATATTACATGTATACTGTATGTACACATGCATACTCACACACACTGGAATGGATGCGAGAATAGTAGTCAGCGAGGGGGCCGAGGGAAGAGAGAGAAATGGGGAGGTGGGAAAGGGGGGCAAAGGAGAGCGAAAAGTATGCGAAATGTATATAGAAATCTGTCAGTGTGGCTGGTTATTCAGGATCCCACGCATGCGTGGCCCATAGCCAGGCAGCCAGCCGGTCAGGCACAGGGGACCCACTGAGAGACAGGCAGTCCCGGGGAGGGGAGCAGTCAGCCAGCCAGCTCAACAGACTGCTGGGAAATATAGGACGACGTGCCCCCCCCCCCCAGCAAAAACAAAGACAGGCAGAGCATTAGGAGAAGAGAGTGGAGGAAAGTGGAAATATGTAGCCAAGTACTTGAAAACATCTGGTGTGCATCTGTCCCAAAGGAGAGCTGCAGAGCAGCAGCGGGGGTGTAAGAGTGGGAGGAAGAGGATGGGGTAGAAACAGTTGATAGGCCTTGCGTTAGAGTCTGCCGCCTGTGAATCAAAGCCTTAACCCGCCGGAGCAGAGCGGGATGCCAGACACAGAGAAGGGTGAGGAGAGATGCCATTTTCGGCTGATTAGGGGAATGCGTACTATAGTCATCCATCTATCGATACATTCATACATCAGCTGTGCAAGATTGTGCTCTCCAGCTTTAACCTTGTGTTCTCTGTAGTCTGCAAATCTGCTCCAATATAGCTTTGGAACTTGGGCAGAAAAGGCCATCAAATCCTTGCACTCTATTCAGAATTATTCAGTTCTCGGCACTGAAGATAGGCTCCACTGAGAGTCATGTAGACTTCTGCAACGTTTCACCTCAGATTGTCAAAAGAACCGTACCAACATATCACCTGCCGCCAGCGTTCCATGAACAAGCAAACTGCCACAAATACTATACCTGTCAAGCCTGTCTGATGAAGTTATTGGTCTGAACAAAGCTAACAGAAACCATGTGAGGGGAAAGAGTAGACGAAACAGCTCTCCCCCGTCGGCTCACTACCACTCTCAGGTGTAAGGTGACGACACAACAAGCTATCCGTATTCAATTAAACTAAACTGATCAACTGAAATCCTTGAGGATGGTTCCTGACTCCTGAGGATGTGATATGACCGTTGTGATATAGGCTAGCCTAGGACATGAGAAAACTTAGGCTCCTTCCCAGAGTCTGTGGTATCAACATAAGAAAAGAGGCTTGAGCCAGACCAGCTTAGTTTGCACTGCCCTGAGCATCAATATGCACCAGAAAATGTGCTTCGTGACAACAGCATTATCTTTACTTGACTGCCAAGACGAGGGAAAACTGTTTATACTTGAATAACCATTTAATTTATAAAGGCCAAGCCTATATTCTAAAAAAATAAAAATCCAAAGTTACAGTAGCTAGCTCATCCAACTAAACAGGTCCAGGCAATTAAAACATTAGCATACACAGTGTGAAAAAGTGTCAGCATATTAATAAGGGCTAGCGCCCTTGTCATAGCAACCCACGGCAACACACTGGCCATTCATTGTCAGTGCAGCTGGTACATGTCTCTTTAGCTGCTCCCTCAGGTCTGAGTCCACTGGGACAGGCTCACTGCTAAAGAGAAGAAAAAAATCTCTATAGCTTCTTCTGGTTCTCCTTCACCGTTTGCTGCTGCTTGGGTAGTTACTAGTTTGAGTAGTTTCCATAGTGCAGAGTTCATTTGTGGCTCGAGCACACCACACACCTCTGGGACAGCCCTCATTGCAACCGTGATGACAAGCTGCACGGCTCAGTAGCTAAGCAATGACAACCATAGGGACCAACCAGAAAAAACTGAGGATAACCACGTAAACATATAACAAAAACAGCACTAAGAGTCACACAGACACATGAACGGCGAATGTGTTGCCTTTCCACCGCTACTATCATTCCAGAGTTCTGGGCAGAAAACAAATAGATGGCAGCCTGGGACAGATTCAACATCATTGTTAGATTGTGTTGGGGCAAAATGTAACGTCTTGCCCTGGTTGGACAGAAAGGGAACAGGGTCAGCAATGGATCCAACAAATAGGAAGGCTAACACTAATGAAACAGCCACAAGAATCAACAGGAACTGACATAACAGGTTGCCTTATCACCTGGGGCAAGTGAACTGAGTAGTCGTGCAAGTTGAACCTGCTCTGTGGTTGTTCCATTGGGCATGTGACAGTTTATACTGAAAACCACACAACATAAAAATGTGTGGTTCTTTCATTATGTTCACATAAAAATACATAATATTTCATTTCTGCATGCAAGTGATCATCTGACAGGCAGCCAATAGCCTACTCCTTACTTGGCTAATGGGCAAGTACACTTCAGACCTTAAAGGGATAGCCTTTTATCTACTTCCCCAGAGTCCCATGAATTTGTGGATACCATTTCTATGGCTCTGTGTTCAGTTGGAAAGTTGCTAAATAGCATTAGCACAATTGCTAACTACGGTTAGTGCAATGACTGGAAGTCTATGGTAACTGCTAGCATACTAGAAGATACCATAGACTAGTTAGCATTAGCTCACAAAACTACCTCCAACTTCCTTCATACTGGGTGGCAGGGTAGCCTAGTGGGTAGCCGAAAGATTGCGTTGGACTAGTAACCGAAAGGTTCAAATCCCCGAGCTGACAAGGTACAAATCTGTCATTCTGCCCCTGAACAGGCAGTTAACCCACTGTTCCTAGGCCATCATTGAAAATAAGAATTTGTTCTTAACTGACTTGCCTAGTTAAATAAAGGTAAAAAAAAAAAAAAATACTGGATGCAGAGACTTAAATATGGTATCCATCTGACTCTTGGGAAGTAGATGAAGGGCTTTGTTGCCAAAATACTGAAGGGTCCCTTTAAAAAAAGGTGTCCTATACCTGTTGAAATTAATTTAATGATGATCACACTGGTTGTATGTTGTTAAAATCCTGTTTTTGCATGTTTAGCATCAAAGCCCAAATGGGTGAAGCATGTCAATGCAGTCTCATCCACAAACGGAGAGACACCTCCAAGTATCACATTGCATGCATGTCTGTACAGACCAGAGCTCAGTACGTTTTTTACGTTCTGGAACATTAAATTGGTCATAAACGGTGCTGTACTGAACAACCAGTTGAAAAACAGGGAGGGGTTGGGTTGTGGGTTCAGGAAAAGGGCAGCATGGCCACTGCCCTTTCAATACACAACTTATTGCTTCAAGTCACACCCTCCAGAACAGGAGCAAACGTACCTCAATGTCTGTTCAAGAACGTTTTGGGGAAACGTGTCGTTCAGTACAAACAGTTATGCGACGTAGCAAACGTTCAAGCGAACTGAACGCACCAGAACAGGATTTCAAAAACTCAGTCTTGCGGTCCCCATAGGTGCACGTTTTGGGTTTTGCCCTAGCACTACACAGCTGGTTCAAATAATCAATGAGTGATGTGTTGGTTATTTGAAATCAGCTGTGTAGTGCTAGGGCAGGGGGGGCAGGACCAAGTTTGGAAACCCTGTGACAGAAAATAGGATCTAGCTGTTCAGCAGACGTCTGCGTTGGTAAGGTCAGGCTCTTATCCCATAAACACCGTGGTCTAATGTTAGAGCCAGAATCCACTCAGTCAACCTGCCAGCTCTTGTGACGAGGTCTTTGTGGCTATTTTTCCTCACTCTGGTAACTATTTAAAAACAGAGAGGAGAGTAGGGAGGAAGGTTTGCCCAGCTCAAATGATGCTGCCCAAAGCAAACGGATTACAGAACAGGTGTACACCTTCAGATGGCGAACGGCCATGGCTGGGCAAATATAGAACGCAAAAAGACTTGATTACACAAACCACTGTTGTTTAAGTTACATTCACACCCTCCTAATCCTGTTTGCAGAGGGGCTGCTAGATGAATATGTAACTGTACACAGGACACTCCTAAACCTTGAGTATACAAGTCTTCCATCATAGCTGGTTGATTTTGTAAATACGGGCACTTTTGGATGTTAAATGTTTTTTAAATGAAACCAACTGCTTTTTATCTCTGAATATTTCCTTCACTATCTGGAAACAAGATCTAATAGTGGCTGAGACCATACCATTTAAAGAATAAACATATTTATTGGTTTCCACAAATACCCGAGGGTTAATGTCATTACCAGCACATCAAAAAAAAGTGCTATTTTAGTTAAAGAAAATTACAGAAATTGTGCCTAAGGGTTTATATAAAATTTCAAAATAAAATGAGTTTTTCACCATTTAGAAGTTGATTTACATGTATTTATCATCATTGTCATGTCTAAATGTCCATATAGGCCTTGATGATACTCAAAGATGCATTTACCACATCAAAATCGTAATATTTTACATTTTAGGAATTATCTTAACAAGCATATAAGGTTCACATATGGCAAAAGTAATCTATATCAATTCTAATTAATACATCTTTGCCTCATATGTACTGTAACAGTAATGACACTGGTGGCATTTCATGAAAAATACCATTAAACATTTTAAATGTCACAGTTGTACATGTTTAATTTTGAAGATATAGAACAGACCCTTTGTTCCGATTCATCCCAAAAGGTGTTTGATGGGGTTGAGGTCAGGGCTCTGAAGGCCAGTCAAGTTCTTCCACACCAATCTCAAAATAACCCTTTCTATATGGACCTCGCTTTGTGCACGGGGGTATTGTCATGCTGAAACAGGAAAGGGCCTTCTCCAAACTGTTGCCACAATGTTGGAAGCACAAGATTGTGTAGAATGTCATTGTATGCTGGAGTGTTAAGATTTCCCTTCACTGGAACTAAGGGGTCTAGCCCGATCCATGAAAAACAGCCCAACACCATTATTCCTCCTCCACCAAACTTACAGTTGACCAGTGCTGCTATAGCTGGGCATAAATATGATGAACTGAATTGTTGGAAATGGTTGCATCCTTTGACTGTGCCACATTGAAAGTTGTTGAGGTCTTCAGTAAGGGCCATGCTACTGTCAATGTTTGTCCATGGAGATTGCATAGCTGTGTGCTCAATTATATACACCTTTCAGCAACGGGTGTGGCTGACATAGCAAAATCCACTATTTTTAAGGGATGTCCACATACTTTTATGTATATATAGTGTATGTTCTTGTCCTCTCCTTGGTTGATTTATGGGACATCTCATGGAATAAATAAGTCAGTAATAACCATATTAAGTCACATAAATAGACATCAAAATCCCTCAATCATCCTAACACAATACAAAATATAATGGTCTAATTTAGCAAACGTGTCCAATTTCAACTTAAATTATGATCATATGTAAAATGTCTTTTCAGGTCTTAAGGTTAGTAAACATGTATGAACTAATACCTTGTCATTACCACCACATGCTTTCCTGAACATCACAGTTCATTATGTGGTGGTAATGACATTTTTACATAAATAGCAGGGATTCTAGCATGCTAACTCCAGTTGAATAGCTAGCATACAATGTATCCTAAATACATAAAATAAAAAGGACTACATAATTTGCTTAAATTATAGACTACTTGGTAATGACATTCAATAAAAATATATTTTCAAGTCATATTTCCCTCTATTTTTCTATAATTTCCCGGCATCAAAATGTGAATTTCCCTCCATGTGCTCCGCTTGTCACTATTCATATAACGTTACATAGAAACCAAGCACGCGCACACACTTTTGAAAAAACGTTAATATAATTTGCTTGTCGCGGTGGTAATGACAAAATACTTTTTGTGTTTTGTGTAAACATTTTTTTAAAGTGGTAGCAAATGGCTTATGCACATATGTATATAGTTTTCAGTTGACTTAAAATCCAGACATGTTTTAGTCTTAACTTAAAGTGTGTTTAATAAAATAAAACATTCTTTAAAATCTGACCATAACGTATTTGCTAAATCCGTCATTGTAAATAAGAACTTGTTCTTAACTGACTTGCCTGATTAAATAAATAAAATTACCCAGCTATTCCCTTGGAATAAGAATTCCTTGCATGGTCACGGACATGAACAGATGCAACAATAAATAGCATGTAGCCTACAGACAGAGACACACACACACTATGGTGTCCAGTAGACTAATCAGTTTTTACATTATTAGACCATTCAAGTCTTACTTTAGATTTTGTACGAGTCATGATGATGTAACCAAAGACTCCACCATTTCTGGTGTAGCTAACTTACCTGGACTCGAGGATTGCCTAAACAACTATTGTTAAAGCGGCCACAATAAATACTTAACATTTTAGATAGACAACGTTAGCTACGCACCAACTAGCAACTGTGACGGAGAAACAAGCTGTAAAATACGGCAAACTAACGCTAACTCCATTTCATTCTACTTTGCTAGCTTGCTAACGACTAGCTAACTTATTTCATACACTGGCATGATTTGTTAACGTAACGTTAGCTGGCTATCTAGTTAGCATTATTAGCTAGATACAAACTGTGGCCAGCTTACCAACTAAATGCAGGAAATTGTGTTTACCAATCCAATCCTGTTGTTCGGGGATAGCGCAATGGTTCCTTTACTAATTTATTCCAGGCAACGGCATTGTTAAACATCACTTTCACAATTCGAGTTGCACCAGGGTTGCGTTTCGAAGTTGAAATGCAGTTTCTTCAGCCGCACTTCACATGTAGAATTAGTACAGGAAGTGATGTACACAGATGTTTGCTGTTGCTTGCAGTAATGAATAGTATGGTCGGCAGAGACTTTTAAGAGTTAGTTTAGCGCACGTCCACCCTCTTCGTGCTGTATGCATATCCTGAATTTCAGCACAACTTGCTAGTTTGGTTTCACAAGAATGAATGCACCCGCAATACAATTGAATGGGGTGACGTTGAGTACCCAGTGACATAACCATTCTTTTGTGTTATGGCTTACTGAACATAGAACGAGGAAAACACGATATGCTTGACTCGATGAGACATGGCAAAGATAAATGACAGAAATTGTGTTATACAAATGACTTGTGTTTATTTAGACCTACTACTGTATCTTTCGTACACGTTCTGAGTTGTACAATTATTACATAAAAGCACTTGTAAGTATCGATTTCTTACCAAATGGTACACCCAAGCTGGGAGACAAAGTATTCTATTGTAATAGATGTGTTCTAGATTCTAGAATGGTGCATCACTCATCTCTGTTGACAATCAAGTGTAAACAAATTGCAGTCAAAGCCAAAGTACTGACTTTTTGCCATATTTCAACAAAACATCTTATTTTAAAGGTAAGGAATTATTTTTTTCCACGGTACAGTTTTCAAAGTTATGGGACTGGGTAGTTGTTAAATGTAGGTTAAGTTACTGGCCCACTGGCAGCAGTTAAACAAAAGCAATGAAGCGGTTACCAAAATGAATTGCTTTTTCATGATCAATAACATATTTAAAACTAAATATATTTCTGACAAATAACTACATGCCACTAAGGTGATGGATTGATCCTCAAACTGTATGTTTATGGAAAAATAGTTATGGCCATTAGTGATCACAGACAAATTTTAATTTGGTTGTCCAAAGCTTTCTTCAGAATGTCCAAGCTTCCACCTCACCTTCCTCCATTCCATCCCTGGAAGCCCCAGTCCACCTTGGATGCTGTAGTATCAGCAATGTGGCGCAGTCTCTGCCCTGGTCAAAGGATGCTACCAAACCATGATCTGGGACCAATCTTCACCAAGCTGTCACAGGACCTGGAGTCTGCAACCATGCCCCTCTACACCAACTACTTTGACCCAGTCACTGACCACCTGCCCAACAGTTTCCCATTGGGACACAAGTGGGTACTAATCCATTTGATATACTTTTACTATCTAAACCAAAACCTTACCATTGATAGTAAATGTCTATCTCCAGAGAGCTTTACTGACTAACAGAAAGCCTTTCTCCCCTTGTGGTGTAAGGCTGAACTTCAACCTGAGGCTGAACTGCTTTGACTCATGGGCAGACCCAGAGAGAGAGAGGGAAAGAGGGAGGGAGAGAAGCCACCATGTCGCCTCTTACGGAGGACCCCGCATCAGTGGTGCCTGCCTGTCTAGACTGATTAGGAACGGAACGCCAAGCGAGAGTAGAGGATCTATGACCAACAGTCAGTTTATCTATCAAATGTATGGCTACCACTGCAGGTGACCCTGGGCATGTTAGAATGTGTGTCTTGTCACTTCATTAGACTTTAAACCAATATATTTCTGTCCGTGTGAAAAATAAAGACAGACTATGCATACTTTTCTTACATTTTTATGGAAAACTTATTTTTAGAGTACTGTTTTATCAATGAGTACATTACAGGTACAAACTCTATGCCATTATACTAGCTACAGTCATACTTAAGAACCTGCAGAGCAGGCACATTCCAATTCCCAACTCCAATTCACTATGTCTGTGTTCAAGTTTGGAATCACAGCCCCTGAGTTGACAATGGCCCTTTAGTAAATTAAGCAAAATTCAGTCCAAGGTCAATGTTAGAGTCTGTGAAACCACAAACGGACAAGGTAGTACAAACACACACAAATCACAAAATGTGTCTAAATGCCTTTTTCTTTTTTTTATGGAGAAGTGGGGGTGGGGTTACTTTCTACTTGTAGAACTCATGCTCCTGCTCATCCTTCTTGATAACAGTCTTGTAGGCCTTCTCAAAGTCCTTGGCCAGGACGATGTACCTATTTTCACGGACAGCCAGCATGCCAGCCTGAGTGAGAGGAATGAAAGAATTATAAGCACATTTATCAGAGCGTTTCCACTTCTCACGTTGACAACAGGTGAAGTAACAGAGGATATTTATCTTTGGAACAAGAGTTACTGAACGCAATAACTTGCTACTCTTTGACATTGGGTCTTTTGGAGTAGGTTGACCCCCCATGGAAGAATTCTTCCCAACAGTACGGGGTGCCACTCACCTCCTGGCAGATAGAGTTGATGTCTGCTCCGGAGATCTTGTCTGGTCTGGCCACATCTACACACTGGTTAAGGACAACCGCAAATACAAACTCATACGACACTGAACCATGTAGTGTTCTTTCGGTTACTTAGCAACCAAGGGACGTTATGGGAAAGTGCATTAGACTATACAAAGAAGGCATTCAGGTAGAGTACTAAAAGTCATGGTTCATTTGACCTTTAATTGAGAATATTGTTCCAGATCAGAGCTGTATTCAAGGAGGTAAATATTTAATGAAAACTTACAGCACACAATGAACCGGACACAGAAAAGGATTTGTGCTCCTGTGCCTTGATCTGAGAAGGAAAATATTGCATGATGCCGCTAGGTTTTTCTTGACACATTGATAGAAAGTTAATACAATGCACACCTGCACCCATTAACACACACGTCATGAGAGACTGTTGTAGGTAGGTCATAATAAGGATACAGTCCTCCAGGTCCACCTCCTCCGAGAGGTTCATCTTGCTGGTGATGGTGGAGAAGACCAGGCGTTTCTGCCGGCGGTCAGGTAGGGGAAACTCAATCTTTCTGTCCAGACGGCCTGGGCGCAGGAGGGCGGGGTCCAGGGTGTCGGCCCTGTTAGTGGCCATGATAACCTGACAACAGATCAAACAGGTGGATCAGACAGAGGCAGGAAGTCATATGACAAAGGCTTAACCAGAGGCTTTAAGACCCATAGTAGTACATCACTCACTGTATAGGTTTAGCTTAAGAGTGACTACATTTCTTTTTTTACATATTCTCAATGTGACACACAAGGTTACAGGTTAGCTGCATTAATCAGACTACAACATACAATAAGCCCTAGAGACAGTATGTTACAGAGGCAAAGCCCATAGCGCTCTCACACTTTGCTCACCTTGACGTTGACGGTCTGGTCAAAGCCGTCCATTTGGTTGAGAAGCTCCAGCAGAATCCTCTGCACCTCCCTGTCCGCTGTTTGGGAAGGAGAGAATACAATGAGGGATTATCAATGTCAGGGTTCAACCACACCATTAACTGCTTGGTCTTGTTTTCAGTCCTAATAATCAATCCCACTCAAGATAATAAGGCCACAACCAAGTGTGTCTCTATTGTAGATCTCTGTGAATCTGTTTGCCTGGATGCTTTAAACAATGATGACATTTACCGACATCTTTACAGGTTGTTCTGTTTTGAAGGTAAATTCCAATTCCCAACTCTAACCTGAAGTTATCTGCAACTACCCTGTCTTTACAAACCCTATCTAACTCTATGGTGGTGGCAGTCAAAACAAATCACTTGGCCACACAAAAATATGAAGGTTATTTATTTCCCCATTGCTCAACTTGATAAGCTGACAGACCATGGGTCTGTTGTGTCCTTGCGTCTCCATCTGGGCCAAGGATAAACCATAGCCTAGCTAACACTCACAGCAACTAGGGGGCCTTTACAGAAACATGTTTCACCTGCTTAGAGAGGCAGATTTGAACATTGATTGAAATACTGCAATTTAAACCACTCAAATGTGTGCTGGCATGATAAGATCCAGGGTTCGTACAGACAGTGGCAAGTCAAATTCAATGACTTAAATATTTTTCCAAGCACTAATGTTTATTTTTAAGGACAATCAATTCGTAGTATTTCATACTACTCAATTGTTTCTAGTTGCCACCAGATGGCAGTATATCACCACAACCTAAAAACAACCGTAGTATTCATCACTACCTTACAAGTTCTACTCAATAACGCATTGTTTCACGAGATACGCAAGTCAGTACTGATGATTTTGTCATTTGACTACCGATGAGCAGAGTTTTGGGAGATGAATACTGGTGAATACACATTTCCCATTTGCATTACTACCAACTTCCAGCTTAACAACTTTTTTTATTGGGCCTTTGGGAATCTACTAGTTAATAGCTACGAAAAAGAGTCTTGCTTCTGACTGGCAGCTTTAGGGTCTCCGGGCGGGTGGGCTGTGTCAGAAGAAAACGATAAGTAAACGGCCACCAGAACAGCAGGAGCACAGCTGCCACTTGTCTTTCCCCCTTTATGTGGCTCTTCAGGACAGATTTACCCGTGCTCGCAATGTCAAAGTCTGACGCATTTTTTGCACCTTACATGGTGTCAGTTGGTTGGGTCCAGTGATGTAGTGGTAAAAAAAGGTGGGTGAACTATATTGAAAAAATATATAAAACGCAACATGTAAAGTGTTGGTCCCATGTTTCATGAGCTGAAATAAAAGATCCCAGAAATGTTCCATATGCACAAAAGGCCGGCTTGAATCAACATTTTCCCGGCATTCTAGCCATCGAAGTGATGTTTGGCGGCGCCGAAACAGTCAGTTCTGTACCTAACTGGATGAGTGGCAGTGTGGATGGAATGAGCAAGCTCCCCTGGCAACCACAGCGTGAAACATGTGAGGAAATACAACTCTGTAGTCTGTCTGGAAATTCATTTGCAAGACCAATACATTATTATATTTTTCATATCCAACTTCCGGCGCCGACAGAGATGGCCGCCTCACTTCGCGTTCCTAGGAAACTATGCAGTATTTTGTTTTCTACGTGTTATTTCTTACATTGGTACCCCAGGCAATCTTAAGTTTTATTACATACAGTCGGGATGAACTACTGGATATAAGAGCAATGTCAACTCATCATCATTACGACCACGAATACGACTTTCCCGAAGCGGATCCTCTGTTTTGCCCACCACCCAGGACAATGGATCGGATCCCAGCCGGCGAACCAAAACAACAACGCCGTAAAAGGGGCAGACGAAGCGGTCTTCTGGTCAGGCTCTGGAGACAGGCACATCGCGCACCGCTCCCGAGCATACTGCTCGTCAATGTCCAGTCTCTTGACAACAAGGTTGATGAAATTCGAGCAAGGGCAGCATTTCAGAGAGACATAAAAGACTTACGTTCTTTGATTCACAGAAACATAGCTCACTCGAGACACGCTATCGGAATCGGTACAGCCACCTGGTTTCTTCACGCTTTGCGCAGACAGAAACAAGCATCTTTCTGGTAAGAAGAGGGGTGGGGGAGTATGCCTTAAGATTAACGAGACGTGGTGTGATCATAACAACATACAGGAAATCAAGTCCTTCTGTTCACCTGACTTGGAATTCCTCACAATCAAATGTCAACCGCATTATCTACCAAGTGAATTCTCTTCGATTATAATCACAGCCGCATATATTCCCCCCCCAAGCAAACACATCGATGGCCCTGAACTAACTTTATTTGACTATGTAAACTGGAAACCACATATCCTGAGGCTGCATTCATTGTAGCTGGGGATTTTAACAAGGCTAATCTGAAAACAAGACTCCCTAAATTCTATCAGCATATCGATTGTGCTACCAAGGCTGGTAAAACCCTGGATCATTGTTATTCTAACTTCCGCGACGCATATAAGGCCCTCCCCAGCCTATAGACAGAGACTAAAACAGGAAGCTCTCGCGCTCTGGTCTGTCAACGCTGGTCCGACCAATCTGATTCCACGCTTCAAGATTGCTTCGATCACGTGGATTGGGATATGTTCCGCATTGCGTCAAACAACGACATTGACGAATACGCTGATTCGGTGAGCAAGGTGATTAGCAAGTGCATTGGCGATGTCGTACCCACAGCAACTATTAAAACATTCCAAAACCACTAACCGTGGATTGATGGCAGCATTCGCGCAAAACTTAAAGTGCGAACCACTGCTTTTAACCAGGGTAAGGTGACCGGAAACATGACCAAATACAAACAGTGTAGCTATTCCCTCCGCAAGGCAATCAAACAAGCTAAGCATCAGTATAGAGACAAAGTAGAGTCGCAATTCAACGGCTAAAACACAAGAGGTATGTGGCAGGGTCAATCACGGATTACAAAAAGAAAACCAGCCCCGTCACGGACCAGAATGTCTTGCTCCCCGACAGACTAAACAACTTCTTTGCTCGCCTTGACAACAATACAGTGCCACTGACACGGCCCGCTAGCAAAAACCTGCGGACTCTCCTTCACTGTAGCCGACGTGAGTAAAACATTTAAACGTGTTAAACCTCGCAAGGCTGTAGGCCTAGACGACATCCCCAGCCGCATCCTCAGAGCATGCGCAGACCAGCTGGCTGGTGTGTTTACGGACATATTCAATCAATCCTTATCCCAGTCTGCTGTTCCCACATGCTTCAAGAGGGCCACCATTGTTCCTGTTCCAAAGAAAGCTAAGGTAACTGAGCTAAATGACTACCGTCCCGTATCACTCACTTCCATCATCATGAAGTGCTTTGAGAGACTAGTCAAGGACCATATCACCTGCTCCCTACCCGACACCCTACACCCACTCCAATATGCTTACCGCCCCAATAGGTCCACAAACGACGCAATCGCAATCACACTGCCCTAACCCATCTGGATAAGAGGAATACATACAGTGGGGCAAAAAAATATTTAAGTCAGCCACCAATTGTGCAAGTTCTCCCACTTGAAAAGATGAGAGGCCTGTAATTTATCATACATACACTTCAACTATGACAGACAAAATTAGGGGGGAAAAAATCCAGAAAATCACATTGTAGATCATCAAGGACAACAACCACCCGAGCCACTGCCTGTTCACCCCGCTATCATCCAGAAGGCGAGGTCAGTACAGGTGCATCAAAGCAGGGACCGAGAGACTGATAAAACAGCTTCTATCTCAAGGCCATCAGACTGTTAAACAGCCACCACTAACATTGAGTGGCTGCTGCCAACATACTGACTCAACTCCAGCCATTTTAATAATGGAAAAATGTATGTAAAAAATGTATCACTAGCCACTTTAAACAATGCCACTTAATATAATGCTTACATACCCTACATTACTCATCTCATATGTATATACTGTACTCGATCCCATCTACTGCATCTTGCCTATGCCGTTCCATCACTCATTCATATATATCTGTATGTACATATTCTTCATCCCTTTACACTTGTGTGTATAAGGTAGTTGTTGTGAAATTGTTAGGTTAGATTACTCGTTGGTTATTACTGCATTGTTGGAACTAGAAGCCCAAACATTTCGCTACACTCGCATTAACATCTGCTAACCATGTGTATGTGACAAATAAAATTTGATTTGATAAACACATTTGATCATTATCTGTTCTATCAATTAAATATATATTTTTTTAACCCCCCTTTTCTCCCCAATTTCGATCTGGTCTCATCGCTGCAACTCCCCAAAAGGCTCGGGAGGCGAAGGTTGAGTCATGCGTCCTCTGAAACATAACCCGCCAAACTGCGCTTCTTAACACCAGCCCACTTAACCCAGAAGCCAGCCGCACCAACGCATCAGAGGATACACCGTCTGAGGTCAGCCTGCAGGAGTCCGGCCCGCCACCAAGAGTCGCTAGAGCACGATGAGAAAAGTAAACCCCCCCCACCGTCAAACCCTCCCCTAACTCGGGCAACGCTGGGCCAATTGTGAGCAGCCCTATGGGATTCCCGATCACAGACGGTTGTGACACTCGGGAGGCCCTCTACTCTCATTTTAATTCCAAGTACCAACTTGACAAAATGTCAGATTTTCAAGGTTTTCTAGTACTTGAATTTCAGAGTACCAAATTCAAGTACTTTAAGCACCTTGTGAGAACCCTGAAGATCACAGGTAGAGACATTTGATATCAGGAATGCCAATCTGTAAATCTGCTATATTTTGCTTGTCTTATTGGATTTGGTTGCTATGTGCAATGCTAGTGATTAGCCAATGACCAGTTCATTCCATAGCCTATTCTGTGCAGCTGATTTTAAAAGGTACACAATGGCTCATACCTCCAGTCTGTGCATCAAAACGCTTGGTAGCGATGGCATCGATCTCATCGATGAAGATGATGGCGGGTGCGTTTTCCTTGGCCAGCCGGAAGACGTCACGCACCATGCGGGGGCCCTCGCCCAGGTACTTCTGCACAAACTCGGAGCCTACCACGCGGATGAACGCCGCTGAGAGAGAGAGACCAAGATATCAAATCAAATGCATTGGTCAATAACCAAATACTGATATGGTAACATGACAATTTTTTGCTAACAAAAAAATGACATTGTCTAATCACCTGTGCATCCTACAGATAATGGTGAACATGGTGAATGGCCTACCTGTTGTGTGGTGAGCCACAGCCTTGGCTAGCATGGTCTTCCCACAGCCAGGAGGCCCATACATCAGAACTCCCCTGGGCGGGTCAATGCCAATCTGTTTGTAAAGCTCAAAGTGTGTGAGTGGAAGCTCCACTGCTTCCCTCACTTCCTGCTTCTGGATATCCATCCCTCCAATGTCAGCATACATCACATCCGGCTTTTGGTCTGCACGGAGAGATACAGGAAAATGGTATCAATGAGTGGACTATGCATGTAATGTATGTAAGCACGCATGAATGCATGTTTGTTCCACTCATGACTGTGCAATATATATTACAAAGGGATATGTATACCAGGGGGTAGAATAGTGTGCATGTGTACCTGATGTGAGCATCATGATGCTGCTGTCAGCCTCTGGGGGGAGCACATCCACCAGGGCATTGCTGTGCTTGTGCAGGGCCACTGACGCATTGGGCTTCAGCAGCTCTCTGTCGATGGTGCTTAGGATACGCACATAGTAGTTTGAGCCTGAGTCAAGGAGAAAAGGGGGTGACAGAGACAGAGAAGGGGGTGGACAGAGACAGAAAAGGGGGTGGACAAAGAGAAGCAGAGAAAGAGGGTGGCCCAGGGAAAGAGGGGGAAATGTCATTAGTGAATATTAGAGCCACATATTTAGCATTACAGTATGAATGAGGCATTGGTGTTAGTGTGCAAAATATGGGTGCTTATGGGTGTGGCTATTAGAGAATGAACAATATGGATTTTTTTAGGGGTCAAATACCAATATTTTAGGCAGATATACAATATCATAAAATTTCCCAGACAGCCATGTATGCAATAATGCATCAATTTTAAAACCGACCAATAAATTCGACCTTGTTTTTAACCAAACTAAATAACATAATGGTAATTATATTTGAATGGTAAATGAAGATGTCATAGGCATACTCACAATACAGGTGAATCCATATTCAATAGGAGTGTGTGCATGCATTGAGTTTTTGAGCTTGTTTTGGCTGGTCAGTAGAGTCTTTGACGCTAAAGATGACACTGTTTGCACTTAATTTTGGACTTAAGAGTATATTAGCCAACTGATCAACAACATTCGCATGAAAGTACCACGCCTGTATGGAATGACATCATATAGGCACTGCTGTTAGTTTGAGAAAATAAAATAACATATATTTCATGCAAATGGGACAAGGGAAACATTATGATTTGTGATCACTGATGTTTACGAAACTAGAAGTTGTTATTTTCTGGGATCGGGAGAAAAGTATTCTCTCCAAAGAACTCAGAATGAAATTTTAAACAACTCAATTGGCTATTCTAGCTATCTGTCAAAAAATGGGTGGGTTATAACGTGATTCTACTGCTACATTTGGATAGAGCGAGGCTGTAACTCCGCTCCCTTTCACATCTCTCATATCACTTGCTGCTGTTTACTGCTACTATGATAAATACACTGTTGGTCCCACGTATCATCAGCTGAAATAAAAGACCCCAGAAATGTTCCATATGCACAAAAAGTTATTTCTCTCAAAAGTATGCACAAATTTGTTTACATCCCTGTTAGTGAGCATTTATCTTTTGTCAAGATAATCCATCAACCTGACTGGTGTGGAATATCAATAATCTGATTATACAGCTGTCTCAATTTGAGGGAGGGGGAAATTGGCATGCTGACAGCAGGAATGTCCACAAGAGCTGTTTCCAGATAATTTAATGTTAATATCTCTACAATAAGCCGCCTTGAATGCTATTTTTGAGAATTTGGCAGTACGTCCAACCGGCGTCACAAATGCAGACCCCGTGTAACCATGCCAGCCTAGGACCTCCACATCCAGCTTCATCACCTGCGTGATTGTCTGAGACCAGCCACCCGGATAGCTGATGAAACCGTGGGTTTACACAACTGAAGAATTTCTGCACAAACTGCCAGAAAACAGTCTCAGGGAAGCGCATCTGCAATTTTGGTCACCATGTCAATTAATCTGTTTCTCAATACTGCACCTTTCTGTTAGAGGATGAGCAAGCTTGCCGCTGCTGCTGCTGATTTTCCCAGTTAGACATTCATCAGCATTGTGCAGTGCTCGTGGCTCAGGCAGTGAATGGCGGCTGGCATAGCAGCAGTATTGCTATGCAGCGGGACTATCAGCAAAACCGATAGAGAAGGGCCGATAGACTAGAAAAGTGCCAATAAAAGGGCCAATAATCGGACCGATATATCGACTCGGACTCAAGTCTCCAGTCTCTGGAGGCAACAACCAGAGGCTTACCTACACAATCTATGTGAGGTCAGACAAGAGTAAAAATACTGTACCTGTGGTGGAGCCCACGATGGCTGTGTTTTGGTCCACAGCCTCCAGGAACTGGCCGATGACCAAGGGGATACTCTGTATCCTCTTCACCTCCTCCTGGGCGTGGAGGAACTCCTTCTTCAGGTTCTTCTGTTCATCCTTGATGTACTCCTCCTGCACCTCCAGAAACTCTAGCTCCTGCTGCAGCTTCTACAATAGTAAAGGAGAGGGTGGGAACAGTGTCATGGAGAATGTATGTTTGTTGATGAATCATGGTGAACCAATTTTTTTTAAATCATATTACTCCAGTGCTAGCCTCTACACTGGCTTCCTGTTAAGGCAAGGGCTGATTTCAAGGTTTTACTGCTAACCTACAAAGCAATACATTGGGTGCTCCTACCTATCTTTCCGATTTGGTCCTACCGTACATACCTACAGGTACGCTATGGTCACAAGATGCAGGCCTCCTTATTGTCCCTAGAATTTCTAAGCAAATAAGAGCTGGAGGCAGGGCTTTCTCCTATAGGGCTCAATTTTTATGGAATGGTCTGCCTAGCCATGTGAGAAACGCAGACTCGGTCTCAACCTTTAAGTCTTTATTGAAGACTCATCTCTTCAGTAGGTCCTGTGATCGAGTATAGTCTGAACCAGAACAGACTATGGGAGGCACACAGTACTACATAGAGCCATGACTACACAAAACTCTATTCCACATCAAGTAACTGACGCAAGCAGTAAACTTAGATTTAAAACAGCAGGGACTGTGAAGCAACAACCATTGGCACAGGCACATGCATACAGACACGATACAATACACATGGATTTGGTACTGTAGATATAGTGGAGTAGGGGCCTGCAGGCACACAGAGTGTTGTGAAATCTGTGAATGTATTGTACATTTTTTTTTAATTGTATAAACTGCCTTAATTTTGCTGGACCCCAGGAAGAGAAGCTGCTACTTTGTTTAAATACAAGGTGAACGGAAAGGCACTGGAGCGACAAACCGCCCTTGCTGTCTCTGCCTGGCCGGTTCCCTTCTCTCCACTGGAATTCTCTGCCTCTAACCCTATTACGGGGGCTGAGGCACTGGATTACTGGTGCTCTTCCATGCCATCCCTAAGAGGGGTGCGTCACTTGAGTCACTAACGTGATCTTCGTGTCTGGGTTGGCGACCCCTCGAGGTTCGTGCCGTGAGGGAGATCTTTGTGGACTATACTCGTCCTTGTCTCAGAATAGTAAGTTGGTAGTTTGAAGATATCTCTAGTGGTGTGGGGGCTGTGCTTTGGGAAAGTGGGTGGGGTTATATCCTTCCTGGTTGGCCCTGTCCGGGGGTATCGTCGGACGGGGCCACAGTGTCTCCCGACCCCTCCTGTCTTAGTCTCCAGTATTTATGCTGCAATAGTTTGTGTCGGGGGGCTAGGGTCAGTCCGTATATCTGCAGTATTTCTCCCATCTTATCCAGTGTCCTGTGTGAATTGAGTATGTATGCGCGCTCTCTCTCTCTGACTTGAGCCCTAGGTCCATGCCTCAGGACTCCTTGCTGACCCCAGTCCACCTGGTCGTGCTGCTGCTCCAGTTTAAACTGTTCCGCCTATGGAACCCTGACCTGTTCACCGGACGTGCTGTTTTCAACTCTCTCTCTCTACCGCACCTGCTGTCTCCAACTCTGAATGATCGGCTATGAAATGCCAATTGACATTTACTCCTGAGGTGCTGACATGTTGCACCCTGTACAACCACTGTGATTATTATTTGACCCTGCTGGTCATCTATGAACGTTTGAACATCTTGGCCATGTACTGTTACAATCTCCACCTGGCACAGCCAGAAGAGGGCTGGCCACCCCTCAGAGCATGGTTCCTCTAGGTTTCTTCCTAGGTTCCTGCCTTTCTATGGTGTTTTTCTGAGCCACTGTACTTCTACATCTGCATTGCTTGCTGTTTGGGGTTTTAGACTGGGTTTCTGTATAGCACTTTATGTCATCTGCCTATGTAAAAAGGGCTTTATAAATACATTTGATTGAATTAGTGCTTTCAGAAAGTATTCATATCCTTAGACTTATTCCACATTTTGTCTGAATTCAAAATGGATTAAATGTTTTTTCTCAACAATCTTCATAACCCAATAATAAAAGTGAAAACTTTCATAAAAAATGTTTGCAAATATATTGAAAATGAAATATGTCAATGTTATATTTCTGTAAATATTCACACCATTGAGTTAATACTTTGTAGAAGCACATTTGGCAGTGATTACAGTTGTCAGTCTTTCTGTGTTAGTCTCTAAAAGCTTTCCACACCTGGATTGTGCAACATTTGCCATTTTTTATTTCTTTTTTATTCTTCAAGCTCTGTCAAATCATTGCTAGAAAACCGTTTCAGGTCTTGCCATATATTTAAGTCAAAACTGTAACTTGGACACTCAGTAACATTCACCGTCTTCTTGGTAAGCAACACCAGTGTAGATTTGGCCTTGTGTTTTAGGTTATTGTCCTGCTGAAAGGTGAATTAATCTCCCAGTATCTAGTGGAAAATAGATTGAACCAGGTTTCCTCTAGGATTTTGCCTGTGTTTAGCTTCATTCCATGTATTTTTTTATCCTAAAAACTCCCCAGTCCTTCACGATTACAAGCATACCCATAACATGATGCAGCCATCATTATACTTGAAAATACAGAGTGGTACTGTGTTGTATTTCCCCCAAACATACATTTGTTTTCAGGAATAAGGTAATTGATTTGTCACATTTTTGCAGTATTACTTCAATGCCTTGTTGCAAACAGGATGCTGCTTTGGAGTATTTTTATTCTGTACAGGCTCTCGTTTTCACTCCGTATATTAGGCTAGTATTGTGGAGTAATAACACCATTGTTGATCCTTCCTCAGTTAAAACAGCCTTCAACTCTGTTTTAATGTCACCATTGCTCTCGTGGTGAAATCCCTAAGCGGTTTCCTTCCTCTCCGGCAACTGAGTTAGGAAGGACGCCTGTATCTTTGTAGTGGCTGGGTGTATTGATGCACCATCTAAAGTGTAATTAATAACTTCACCTTGCTGGAAGAGGTATTCAATGTCCGTATTTGTTTATCTACAATATGTGCCCTTTTGTGCAAGGCATTGTAAATCCTACCTGATCTTTGTGGTTGAATCTGTGTTTGAAATTCACTGCTCAACTGAGGGACCTTAACGATAATTGTGTGTGAGGTACAGAGATGAGGTTGTCATTCAGAATTCCTGATAAACACTATTATTGCACAGTGAGAGTCCATGCAACTTATGTAACTTAAGCACATTTTTACTTCAAAACTTATTTAGGCTTGCCATAACATAGGGGTTGAATACATGACTCAATACATTTCAGCTTTTCATTTTTTATTAATTTGTTTAAAAAACTCAAAATATAATTACACTGACATTACAGACAGGGTATTGGGTGTAGGCCAGAGGGAAAGAAATAAGCTATATTTAATACATTTTAAATTCAGGCTGTAACAACGAAATGTGTAAAAAGTCAAGGGGTGTGAATACTTTCTCTAGGCACTGAAATAGTTAACATCTTTACTGTGATTGAAGAAATCACAGAAAGGGCCTGTATGATTTAAAGTGCTTTTCTTGTTGTGCTGACATAAATAGACCTCAACTGTCAAGCATAGACAGAAGCTGTTCCCAGTACAGACCTTATATCTGCTGTAAAGGTCTTCAAGATCTTCTGGTTCTGGGGCCAAGAAAGAAAGCCCCGTCTGGGGTCGTGAGTTCAGCATGACAGGCACTTCGTCCTGTGTAGACATAAGACAACACAAGCATTTACACAAATTCGACGTAAGCATAACCCCACACATGTGAAAACGCTGTAGCAAATGTTAACTACTAGCTAACTGTTTGTGGTGTTAGCTAGCTTGTTAATTTACTTGCCTAATGATGGGTGAAAGATGACCGATAGAAAAAGTGAGAGGAAAGGATTGGAAGATATTTCAATCCACAACATTGTTTCAGTGCTGTTCCGTAAAGGATAAGTACGTTGCCGCGGTAGGTAACGTTAGCTATTCATGTTGTGAGTGTAGTATTGGTACGCTTGAAGCTACAACAAACAAAATAACACAAGTCAACGGCCGGCAGCTAAGGTTAGTTAGCTAAGTTAACAAATCAGATAACCGAATGTAGAACTAGCGAAGTAGTTAAATAGCTAGCGCGGTAAATTAGATTGGATATGACAGAGCCTATTGTAATTTTTTTATTTTACCTTTATTTAACCAGGTAGGCAAGTTGAGAACAAGTTCTCATTTACAATTGCGACCTGGCCAAGATAAAGCAAAGCAGTTCGACAGATACAACGACACAGAGTTACAAATGGAGTAAAACAAACATACAGTCAATAATACAGTATAAACAAGTCTATATACAATGTGAGCAAATTAGGTGAGAAGGGAGGTAAAGGCAAAAAAGGCCATGGTGGCAAAGTAAATACAATATAGCAAGTAAAACACTGGAATGGTAGTTTTGCAATGGAAGAATGTGCAAAGTAGAAATAAAAATAATGGGGTGCAAAGGAGCTAAATAAATAAATAAATGAAATACAGTTGGGAAAGAGGTAGTTGTTTGGGCTAAATTATAGGTGGGCTATGTACAGGTGCAGTAATCTGTAAGATGCTCTGACAGTTGGTGCTTAAAGCTAGTGAGGGAGATAAGTGTTTCCAGTTTCAGAGATTTTTGTAGTTCGTTCCAGTCATTGGCAGCAGAGAACTGGAAGGAGAGGCGGCCAAAGAAAGAATTGGTTTTGGGGGTGACTAGAGAGATACCTGCTAGAGCGTGTGCTACAGGTGGGAGATGCTATGGTGACCAGCGAGCTGAGATAAGGGGGGACTTTACCTAGCAGGGTCTTGTAGATGACATGGAGCCAGTGGGTTTGGCGACGAGTATGAAGCGAGGGCCAGCCAACGAGAGCGTACAGGTCGCAATGGTGGGTAGTATATGGGGCTTTGGTGACAAAACGGATTGCACTGTGATAGACTGCATCCAATTTGTTGAGTAGGGTATTGGAGGCTATTTTGTAAATGACGTCGCCAAAGTCGAGGATTGGTAGGATGGTCAGTTTTACAAGGGTATATTTGGCAGCATGAGTGAAGGATGCTTTGTTGTGAAATAGGAAGCCAATTCTAGATTTAACTTTGGCTTGGAGATGTTTGATATGGGTCTGGAAGGAGAGTTTACAGTCTAACCAGACACCTAAGTATTTGTAGTTGTCCACGTATTCTAAGTCAGAGCCGTCCAGAGTAGTGATGTTGGACAGGCGGGTAGGTGCAGGTAGCGATCGGTTGAAGAGCATGCATTTAGTTTTACTTGTATTTAAGAGCAATTGGAGGCCACGGAAGGAGAGTTGTATGGCATTGAAGCTTGCCTGGAGGGTTGTTAACACAGTGTCCAAAGAAGGGCCGGAAGTATACAGAATGGTGTCGTCTGCGTAGAGGTGGATCAGGGACTCACCAGCAGCAAGAGCGACCTCATTGATGTATACAGAGAAGAGAGTCGGTCCAAGAATTGAACCCTGTGGCACCCCCATAGAGACTGCCAGAGGTCCGGACAGCAGACCCTCTGATTTGACACACTGAACTCTATCAGAGAAGTAGTTGGTGAACCAGGCGAGGTAATCAATTGAGAAACCAAGGCTGTCGAGTCTGCCGATGAGGATGTGGTGGTTGACAGAGTCGAAAGCCTTGGCCAGATCAATGAATACGGCTGCACAGTAATGTTTCTTATCGATGGCGGTTAAGATATCGTTTAGGACCTTGAGCGTGGCTGAGGTGCACCCATGACCAGCTCTGAAACCAGATTGCATAGCAGAGAAGGTATGGTGAGATTCGAAATGGTCGGTAATCTGTTTGTTGACTTGGCTTTCAAGACCTTAGAAAGGCATGGTAGGATAGATATAGGTCTGTAGCAGTTTGGGTCAAGAGTGTCCCCCTTTGAAGAGGGGATGACCGCAGCTGCTTTCCAATCTTTGGGAATCTCAGGCGACACGAAAGAGAGGTTGAACAGGCTAGTAATAGGGGTGGCAACAATTTCGGCAGATCATTTTAGAAAGAAAGGGTCCAGATTGTCTAGCCCGGCTGATTTGTAGGGGTCCAGATTTTTCAGCTCTTTCAGAACATCAGCTGAATGGATTTGGGAGAAGGAGAAATGGGGAAGGCTTGGGCGAGTTGCTGTTGGGGGTGCAGTGCTGTTGACCGGGGTAGGAGTAGCCAGGTGGAAAGCATGGCCAGCCGTAGAAAAATGCTTATTGAAATTCTCAATTATGGTGGATTTATCAGTGGTGACAGTGTTTCCTATCTTCAGTGCAGTGGGCAGCTGGGAGGAGGTGTTCTTATTCTCCATGGACTTTACAGTGTCCCAGAACTTTTTTGAGTTAGTGTTGCAGGAAGCAAATTTCTGCTTGAAAAAGCTAGCCTTGGCTTTCCTAACTGCCTGTGTATAACGGTTTCTAGCTTCCCTGAACAGCTGCATATCACGGGGGCTGTTCAATGCTAATGCAGAACGCCATAGGATGTTTTTGTGTTGGTTAAGGGCAGTCAGGTCTGGGGAGAACCAAGGGCTAGATCTGTTCCTGGTTCTAAATTTCTTGAATGGGGCATGTTTATTTAAGATGGTTAGGAAGGCATTTAAAAAAATATCCAGGCATCCTCTACTGACGGGATGAGATCAATATCCTTCCAGGATACCCCGGCCAGGTCGATTAGAAAGGCCTGCTCGCTGAAGTGTTTCAGGGAGCGTTTTACAGTGATGAGTGGAGGTCGTTTGACCGCTGACCCATTACGGATGCAGGCAATGAGGCAGTGATCGCTGAGATCTTGGTTGAAGACAGCAGAGGTGTATTTAGAGGGGAAGTTGGTTAGGATGATATCTATGAGGATGCCCGTGTTTAAGGCTTTGGGGGGGGTACCTGGTAGGTTCATTGATAATTTGAGTGAGATTGAGGGCATCAAGTTTAGATTGTAGGATGGCTGGGGTGTTATGCATGTTCCAGTTTAGGTTGCCTAGCAGCACGAGCTCTGAAGATAGATGGGGGGCAATCAGTTCACATATGGTGTCCAGAGCACAGCTGGGGGCAGAGGGTGGTCTATAGCAGGCGGCAACGGTGAGAGACTTGTTTTTAGAGAGGTGGATTTTTAAAAGTAGAAGTTCAAAATTGTTTGGGTACAGACCTGGATAGTAGGACAGAACTCTCTCTACAGGCTATCTTTGCAGTAGATTGCAACACCGCCCCCTTTGGCAGTTCTAGCTTGTCTGAAAATGTTGTAATTTGGAATTAAAATTTCAGAATTTTTGGTGGTCTTTCTAAGCCAGGATTCAGACACAGCTAGAACATCCGGGTTGGCAGAGTGTGCTAAAGCAGTGAATAGAACGAACTTAGGGAGGAGGCTTCTAATGTTAACATGCATGAAACCAAGGCTATTACGGTTACAGAAGTCATCAAAAGAGAGCGCCTGGGGAATAGGAGTGGAGCTAGGCACTGCAGGGCCTGGATTCACCTCTACATCGCCAGAGGAACATAGGAGGAGAAGAATAAGGGTACGGCTAAAAGCAATAAGAATTGGTCGTCTAGAACGTCTGGAACAGAGAGTAAAAGGAGGTTTCTGGGGGCGATAAAATAGCATCAAGGTATAATGTACAGACAAAGGTATGGTAGGATGTGAATACAGTGGAGGTAAACCTAGGTATTGAGTGATGAAGAGAGAGATATTGTCTCTAGAAACATCATTGAAACCAGGAGATGTCATTGCATGTGTGGGTGGTGGAACTAATAAATTGGATAAGGTATAGTGAGCAGGACTAGAGGCGCTACAGCGAAATAAGCCAATAAACACTAACCAGAACAGCAATGGACAAGACATATTGACATTAAGGAGAGGCATCCTTAGTCGAGTGATCAAAAGAGTCCAGTGAGTGGAGTGGTTGGTTTGGGGGTCACGGCGATTTAGACAGCTAGCCAGGACATCGGTAGCAAGCTAGCATAGGATGGAGGTCTGTTGTTAGCCACCTCTTGCGTTCCGTCAGTAGATTAGTGGGGTTCCGTGTGGTAGAGGGGATTAGTCCAAATCACACAACAACAAAAAATAAAATAAAAACAATAGATATGGTTATAGAGGCCCAAGAAGAAACAGAATCATACAAATAAATAAATTGTCCGATTGTCTATTCTGAGAGCAGCCAGTAAAACAGCTAACGGTTAGCAGGCCGCAGATGGGCGTTCAGGTAACGTCGCGACGGAGGAGCCAGCCGGATCTCCTTCGGGTAGATAACGTCGGCAGTCCAGTTGTGAAGGCCCGGTGAGGCTCCGCGTATGCGGTAAAACGGGTCCGGATAGGTGACTGCAGCCCAGGAGTGATTGACGGAGCTCAGGAGCGACTGACGGAGCTGGCCAGCTCCGGAGCAACCGATGCTTGCTCCGGAATCGACGACAGCAGCCAGCCAGCTGTGAGATCCGGGAATGAATGTCCACAGAGAGCATCCGAAATCCAAGGACATGGAGAGAAAAATTGGTCCGGTATGTTCCGTTCCGAGCTGCGCCGTACAAAAACTGGCGATAGATTTTCGAGCTAAAGGATAGCTGATGACCACAAACCGTGGTTAGCTGAATAGTAACGATTTGCCAGTAAAGAAGCTAACTAGCTTCTGGTTAGTTTCTGGCTAGCTTCTTGGAGCTTCTGGCTAGCTTCTTGGAGGATTGCAGATTTGAGGTAAATAATACTTATTTATAAATATAAATTGGTGAGGCGGGTTGCAGGAGAGTGTTTTGAAGATGAGTTGATGGAAAATAAAACTAAAATGTACGTGAAAAAAAGTTGTAAATATATATATATATATATATATATACAAGACGAGGACAAAAGACGTCTGAACTGCTATGCCATCTCGGGAACCATGTAATGTTAACGTTAGCCTTTTCTAAATGCCTTATTATTAATTATTAGCCTAGGCAGATGTCAGCTAACGTAGCTACACCAAAATACAAACGTTTAGCTAACTGGCTAAAGTTGCCTAGCCTGCCAGTTGAGATAGCATGTTAGCTTACATGACAGAGCATTTACAGTGCTGTGAATGAATTGGCACGTTTAGTTGGATGACGGACGAATTAAATGTTTTCAGAGAACACTTTAAATTAAAGATAGTACGTTTTAAGTTGTCTGTACTTTTTAAAGTTTTGTATAACCAAAAACAACGGTAAAAATGTACACAGTCAAAATTAATCATACCTGAATTTTTTCAACAGTTACTCCAATGTCCTCCATGTTAAATTCCCTATCATGCGACGTACTGACGTTCTACGTAAGGACCCAAGCGACATTTGTGGGATTCATGGGTAATGAAGTTTCTGTGGGCAAGCATTATCAACAAATGCAAATGAATTGAGAGATTGCTCCACAAATACAATGATTTGTGTTCTTCGGAGTAATTTGTTTTCTAAAGCTTATAGTAAGCAAACACCCTCACATCACTATGAATAAGATGAATAGTAATGATATATATGATGGACAGCAGGTGAATGACTGCTCACGCTCTCTTTAGCAGAATCCTAGTTGTACAGAACAGTTTGCCAAATTATGTTGACAGTGACGTTCAATAGGTTAGGTGAGGTTTGTGTATTTCCTGACAGTTAGCTGGAAGCTATAATAGGCTGTATGACTCTACTGCTGCTGCATAGTCTGTTTGCACCTTTCCTCTGTTGCATTGCTTTTCATTTTTGTCTTGTATTAAATCTGTCCACAGATGGGAAAAAAATGCTTTATACCAAATCTATCACAACGACATTCAGTTGTTTTCGATGGATCACTGTCCCCCATAGGCTAAGCTTCCCATAAAGGCAATTCAATTAAAATTGCCAAAATTATATAGCCTAATTAGCCTACTCCTGTCTATACAGAAACAAATAAAATACTTCTAAATAGGCTACTACACCAGAAAGCATGATTTGGCTACAGAGGGTCATTAGCGTCTTTGAAATAAACAAGATGTGGATTGTTTTAAATCGCATTGCCTACAGTCGGAAAGGCCCTGAATTAGTCTTTTAGTTATCAAAATGTATTGCGCAAACAGTATACTCTAAACAGCGGTACTAAACTATTACCCTACGAGGTCCGAATCCTGCTGGTTTGCTGTTATACCTGATAATTAATTGCACACATCTGGTGTCCCAGGTCTAAATCAGTCCCTGATTAGAGTGGAACAATGAAAACAATGCAGGGGAACTGGCTTCAAGGTCCAGAGTTTGGTTTGAGGGCTCTAAAATGAAAAGGTTCCTGGAGGCACCTTTAGGGGTTCATCAGATTGCAACACCAGTGGAACCTTTTCCCTGAGGAACCTTTTAAAAAGGTTCCTTAAAGAACCTTCTCGGAATGTAGGGATTTAAGGTTTGTTGTGGAAATTCAACACAGGGGACACTGAGGCAATTTGAAATAATTATTTATTATCAGCAAGCTTGAGAGGTTCCAACAAACTTAATGCAACAAGTCTGCCAGGAGCTCTGTCGGGGCAGTCCCATGAGTTTGCTTATATACTTGCTTACAGAGACAAGTTATATTTGTATGATTTACATTATTCATGATTAATTCATCATTAACTTTTGGTTCATGCATGTGACTGACCAATACCTCACAAGGCTTATTCTCTCTAAGCTGAGACCTTGAAACTGAGACATCCCTTTTGGTTCTCAAAACAATGTTCTAGGCGTACTGCCAAACTGCATTATACTGATAGTGAGGATTCCTCCCAGGCAAGCTCAATCATTCACTTGCATGAACCCAGTCAAATTGGTTATTCGAAAAGCACAAACATAAAATGTTCCTGTCCAATGTATTCTATTATAAATAATAGTAATATTAACAATAATAATAATAATAATACAAATAAAGATTGGGTAGCAAACTTGTAAAGTCACAAATTAATTGTATTAACATTTAAAGTCACAGAAATCCAAACATGCAATCAATAAATAAAGTACAATGTCAACCATTGGCAAATATTCATATTTGATGTGTATCGACAACAAGATAGGTATTAAAAATACTGACTGTATTAAAAATAAAATAATAATTATTGTCATCAACTATATCAAAAGACCACATCTTACTGATAAAAAATGGTATGTTTAGATAAAGTCAGCCAGTTGTGGAGTAATGGTCAGACAGTCAGGGTTGGGGAATAAGGGATTACACAGGGCACAGAGTAATATAGTGCCTCTTCGCCAACAAAGCCAAAGCTTGGCTTCTCCTCTTGGCATTTCGGCCTCAATTTCCCCACAGGATGAAGCCAACGGTCTCCACACGCTCCACCCGCTAAAGCCAGACCCTGAAAAGTCAGAGCGATCCTCGACATGCCAAACCCATCTGATGTCTCATCGGCTTTGCAAACTATATTGCAAAGTTCATGCCACATCTATCAGCAGTCTGTGAGCCTCTGCGCCGGGTGCTGGACAAAGACACACCATGGCACTGGTTACTCAAACACAAGGTCGCAATGCAGGAGATGAAATCTCTGACTTCATCCATGCCAGTGTTGCGCTACTATGACGTCACAAAGCCTGTCACAATCCAAAGCGACTCCAGCCAAAGGGGACTTGGATGCTGCCTTGTGCACGAAGACCAGCCCGTTGCATTTGCTCTGAGAGCGCTCACTCCCACCGAACAAAATTATGCACAAATTGAGAAAGAGTGCCTCAGCATCGTCTTCTCCTGCCAGGGCTTCCATCACTATTATATGGTCGAGAACTGGTCACCGCTGAAACTGACCACAAACCACTCATTGCTATATTCAGTAAACCTCTGCACAACGCGCCCAAGGGGCATCAAAGCATGCTCTTGACTCTGCAAAACTACAGCCTGAAGGTCATCTACAAGCCAGGACCAGAGATGTACATCAGCGACACACTGAGCAGGGCAACAGCACAATGTACAGGCAGAGGCACTGCCTATCAGTGGCATGCCATCTGTTCGCTACAACAGATCAATCAGGCAGACTACTTAAACGTCACAGATCACCACCTAGCCCAGATCAGGCAACACACTGACAAGGACAAACACCTACAGTCACTGAAGTCCATGGCTCTCGCAGGTTGGCCATACCTGGAAGAGGGGACACCTTTCACAGTGAGAGAATACTGGACCATTCGAGATGAGATCAGCGTGCAAAAGGGTATCTTGTTCAGAGGTCAGAAGGTCATTATTCCCAAATCACTAGTCCAGAGATGCTTACCCGCATACACTCCAGTCACATTGGAGGTGACGCATGCTACCGCAAGGCACGTGAAACATTATACTGGCCAAACATGCAAGCCGAAATTAAAGACTTTGTCAGCAGCTGTACCACATGCAACGAGCATGATCATGAATAGCAAAAAGAAACTATGATGTCACACGAACTGCCCACAAGGGCCTGGCAAATCGTCAGCATGGACTTATTCAGCCACAGACAAAATGACTATCTTCTCATTGTTGATCACAACTCTGACTTTTGGGAAAATTAACTGCTCCCTGACTTGTCTGCAGAGATGGTCATAAAGCGCTGCAAGGCGCAGTTTGCAAGGCAAGGTCAGCCTGACAAGGTCATCACGGACAATGGCCCACAATTCACTGCACAGTTCAAGCGTTTGGTCTCAGAATGGGAGTTTGACCACGTGACCTCCTCTCCAAGACACCCAAAAGCAAATGGCAAGGCAGAGTCAGCTGTCAAGATTGCAAAAAACCTGTCAGGCAGGGCCTTGCGTGACAGCAACAACCCATGGAAAGCGATCGTACAGTGGAGGAACACACCCACCAAAAACATGGACAGCAGCCCAGCACTACGTCTTCTGTCCCGGCATATGAAGCCTGCCATCCCCGTAGCTAACAAGCTACTTGAGCCCTGCGTCATTGTTGGTGTCACGGACGAACTGCGTCACAGAAAGCAGCTCGCTAAGTGCTTCTACGACAAGACTGCTTGAGACCTACCAGAGCTGGAGGTGGGTGACACGATAAGGATGAAACCACTGCCGGGAGACCACACAGGACTTTGGAGGCTGGGCACGTGCCTACAGAGAGTTGCACCACGTTCTTACCTGGTGGATGTTGGTGGCCCCCTCTATCGTCACAATCGGGTGGATCTATGCGTAGTAGAGCAGACAAACCAGAACACACCATACACTCACTCACCTAGATGAGCTGGATCACAGTCCAGGCCTAAGGGTAAGGGGTGCAGAATTGAGACAAAAAGAGGAAGATGACAACTGAGGTAAAAATAAAATGTCATGCTTTTTCAATTGTTATGACTGTTAAGAACTTAATGTTATGAAGATACTTGTTTTATTTTTCAAACACATAAACCATACAAAAGACAACAGACAAACACACACAAACACCGATGATGTCACACATGCTCAGACCCACATGTTCCCACTGCTTCAATTTCCAGTGCTTGTAAGACTCTATACCATATGACCTCAAATTGCAGTATTCTATTTCTCTCCGTAGCCCATATTTTTTTCATATTGAAAAAATAATGCATTTTATTCATCCACTGTATTAACAATGGAGGCTCATTTGATTTCCAGTTTTTAAGCAAACTTTTTTTTCAAAATTATTGACGAGAAAAGTACAGACCAACCCATTGGGTATCTCAGCGCACCGTCATATACCATGTCTAGAAATATGCGGATAGACGTATTAAAAGTACATTTATATTGTAAACCTTCTGACAGCCAACTTTCTAATTTCGCCCTTAACTTTTGGACTTTATAGCACCCCCACAAGTCGCAGTTAGTTTTACACTTACATCATGACGCTATAGATTTAGGGATTTTTTGTTGTTGTCATGTATAATAAATGATGTACATTACTTTATCCTGGATTAAGGGTACGTTTTTGTTAACTGTAATTCGTTTGTTATGTTCCAACACTCCCTCCATCTTGTGCCAATATCAGTTATTTTTAGGTCTTAGTTCCAATATTTCATATTTTTTCGAAGAGATTGGCAGTTATATAAGGCTTTCTGCAAGGGGCGGCAGGGTAGCCTAGTGGTTGGACTAGTAACCGAAACGTTGCAAGTTCAAATTCCCGAGTGCAAATCTGTCGTTCTGCCCCTGAACAGGCAGTTAACCCACTGTTCCTAGGCCGTCATTGAAAATAAGAATTAGTTCTTCACTGACTTGCCTAGTTAAATAAAGGTTAAAAAAATAATTTAAAAAAGGTTTTGTATATCTTACCTATTATATGAATCCCTCAACATTGTTCTGATGTCCAAAATATTTCAGTTTGAAATGTCGGTATAGAAGACTTTTAAATTGCATGTATTTGAAAATGTCTACATTAGTCAGTCCAAAATTGCTTTTTAATTCTGTCATGAGAGAGAATAAAGTAGACGGCACACGTCAAACGTATGATTTATGACCCTATGTCAGGATGACGTGTGCATGCCCATATCTGGGCATCCGGTCAGGACATCCTGTTCCTGTTCCATATTTGGGCATCTGGTCGCGACATCCTGTTCCTGTTCTCACGCCTTAGAGGGTTTCTGAAATGATGTATATATTGTATCTATTCAATTGAAGTAGTCATGATGATTGATGTATAGGGACCTATTTGAACTGGGAGGGTCTGTGTTTGAACATTTCAAAGAGTATGGCCCCCACACCCCCTACATTATTGCCCTTAGGGTTGTTATCTATGAAGCAGGAATGCGTGTGTGTGTGTGTGTGTGTGTGTGTGTGTGTGTGTGTGTGTGTGTGTGTGTGTGTGTGTGTGTGTGTGTGTGTGTGTGTGTGTGTGTGTGTGTGTGTGAGGGTGTTAGAAACAAGGTCCCTTCACATTGTGTACATTTCATGCTTTCAACAACAATAAAACAGCCATCTAAATAATGTTTCTCGGCCTAACACACTGTTGAGTTTCCTATTTAGTTCTCTTTATATGTACATGCACCAAGCTTCCAGGTGGCTCCAGCCTATGGATAAATGCTGTGGGATAAATCAGGTGTTTCTAGGTGGGCTTAAACAAATCTACAGTGAAACAAAAGTGTACACTTTACACACATGTTTATTGACTTTTAAAAAGACCACAGTAACATGACAGATATAGTGGAGATGCATGCTACAAAAATCTGCTAGTGGATATTCAATGTACAACAGTAGTCTTCTGTAACAAGCAATACGTGTTAAATATGTGTCACAGTCAATCATGACAGCCTCTTTATGAAAGGCCTTTACTTATGACTTAAACAGATTAATTTTCTACCCAGTTTATTAATTAATGCTGTGGGCATACCCAGGATTTACATGCCGGACGGATTATCTACCCATGGAGTGAAAATTTACGGAGCTTTGATGGAGCGTGCAAGCGTCTTTGCGATCGTGAATTGGAAACGGATAATAGTCAGGGCTAACCAGACCCTTTATCTGTACGAAAGGAATAGTAAAAATGTTTAATTATAACGTGCTTTAAACTGTATGTACTAAATATTGTGAATTAAATAAAATGGTTTTAAAATTGTATCTCACCCCTTAATGAACGGGAAGCTCTCGTTTTCACTCTCACCCAGGTCTGTCGGGAAGAAAAGCCATGTGCGGGTGCGCGGGTGTGCCTGTGCCTGTGCCTGTGCCCGGCCAGGAGGTGTGTGTGTTTCAAAAACAAAAGGGGTGGGGGGGAGGGGGTCTCTGTAGGGATCGTTTGAAACCAAGGTTTGCACTATCATGCATACAGTATGTCTGGATATCTGCCTACCCCCATCAAAACACTTTTTATATTCAACTTCTTAATGAACTAACTCATAAATATGTTTTTTAAGTCATCTTAACATATGTACTAGTACAACATACTAGGTACATACACTTCAATCATTAGATTAATTTTCGTATACTCGAGAAAACAACACATACATATACAGTACATGATATAAATGTGTGTGTTGTGCAAAGTATTATTTATTCTCAGTCCACAGAATGGAACACCTATCATTGAACCATGATAACGTGAGTTACCAATGATATACACTATTAGTTTCTGGGAAATACATCCTTGTTCCTATCGCTTCTAGCATATTTATTTTGACCCCATTTATGAAAGCTCACCCTTCCAGGAAAACATACGTTTGTTCCCCCACAACGTAGACCAGGTATAACAATCACATATGTGTGGATTATGTCTGGATTTAGGACTAGCAGAGCATACCTATAAAGCAAAAAACACTGGGGATGACAGTTGAGAAAATGTTGCATACACATTTTTTAGCATCTCAATATTGTGTTATATGTTGGAAGGTCTAATAAACAAATATATTGTATACATTAATAATATTATTTTGTCAGAAATTCAAGCCGTGGCCTCCTGGGTGGCACAGTGGTTAAGGACGCTGTACTGCAGCTCCAGCTGTGCCACCAGAGACTCTGGGTCCATGGGGCGACGCACAATTGGCCTAGCGTCGTCCGGGTTAGGGAGGGTTTGGCCAGTAGGGATGTCCTTGTCTCATCGCGCACCAGCGACTCCTGTGGCGGGCAGGGCACAGTGCGTGCTAAACCAAGGTTGCCAGGTGCACGGTGTTTCCTCTGACACATTGGTGCGGCTGGCTTCCGGGTTGGATGCGCTGTGTTAAGAAGCAGTGCGGCTTGGTTGGGTTGTGCATCGGAGGACGCATGACTTTCAACCTTCGTCTCTCCCCAGCCAGTAAGGGAGTTGTAGCGATGAGACAAGATAGTAATTACTAAACAATTGGATTCCATGAAATTGGGGAGAAAAAGGGGGAAAAAAAAAAACATTTTTAAAAAAGACATTCAAGCCGTTGATACAGTTATGTACTCTATCGCCCGCACTGCTGATTGTGCTCTATCTGAACTACATTATGCTTTCATTATTTTGCATAAAATCTTTATTGACCTTAAGTTATTATAGAATACGTGTAAAAACTATGTATCTGTTGTTTTCTCGAGTGTACGAAAATTATTCTAATGATTGAAGTGTATGTACCTAGTATGTTGTACTAGTACATATGTTAAGTTGACTTAAAAAAAACATACTTATGAGTTAGTTCATTAAGAAGCTGTGCATTATATGCTGTCGTAATAGTGTTGAGGATCAGATCATGCCCATTGGTGTAACGGTTTTCATGTGGTGAAGGAGAGTCGGACCAAACTGCAGCGTGTAGATTGCAATCCATGTTTAATAAAACAACGTAACACGAATCAAAACACAAACTCAACAAAACAATAAACGTAATGAAAACCGAAACAGCCTAAACTGGTGCAAACTAACACAGAATAAGGACACTAAGGACAATCACCCACAACACAACCAAAGAATATGGCTGCCTAAATATGGTTCTCAATCAGAGACAACGATAAACACCTGCCTCTGATTGAGAACCACTTCAGACAGCCATAGACTTACCTAGAACACCCCACTAAGCTACAATCCCACTACATACACACCACATACAAAAATCCATGTCACACCCTGGCCTGACCAAATAAATGAAGATAAACACAAAATACTTCGACCAGGGCGTGACAATTGGGCATTCTTGATCAATTATTGATCCAAAAAAGACACACACACACCGGTTCTGGGTTAATTCCATAGCTGTTTGCATGGCTTGGTAGTGTATTATCCGGGTATGAGACATGACAAATAATACAATTTAAGTATTCTTTCAGAATGTACCTGTTTTCCGTATAGAATGACAGGTATACAGATTATATTACAACTCTTTTTGTGTTTTGTCTTAGTGGTTGTTCTTTAGTAAATAGGAAACTCAACGGTGTGTTAGTCCGAGAAACATTATTGAGATGGTTGCTTCATTGTTGTTGAAAGCTTGAAATGTACACATTGTGAAGTGATATTGCAGCAACAGTTTTAAAGGGTGTAATTGTATCAAATATATATCCTTGCATGTTTGAATTAAAGCTCCTTTAAAGTGTTTTCATCACAGCCTGGTAAACACATTCTTGTAAATTATCTACGTTGACATTTCTAGTTATGTCTTGCATGTAACATAATAATACTAAAGATTATGATAATAATGTTAGATTCTTTTAAAATAATACATATCTGCAAACCAAATGTATTTCTGAAAACCCCTTTTTGCATCTTCAATAGTTGTAGATGTTCCAACGTTCGTAGATGACCCTCGGGGTCATATAACAACCAGGGTTGCTGTGGAGTGGGCATGAGTTCAACACTCAGGAATCAATGTCCTATCTTTTATCTTTTTCATAGCCTGAGAGAGAGAATATATTCCACACTTAAATAAAAGGGCATCATTCACGCACACACAGCCCTGTCTTCATAGTTGTTTATAGTTTATTATCATAGTTTTGTCATAGATTCTAATGATCGTTTCTAATCACAGATTCAATATAGTTGGCCTTGGTTTCTAAACATACTTTCTAATCAATAAGCGGGTCAAGTAGACCCTAAGAGGGCAGAAGCTATTGTTTACAAAGAGTATGAATAAAGACAATGTTTCATTGTATAAATAGCCTTCATTTTTAAAAACATACATGTAAATGCCTAGAATTAATATCTATCATTCTTAAATAATATATATCTATATACAAACATCACCTTGAATATTCAACTCCCCTTCAAAAAGTTCCATGAGGAAGGAAGGATTCCCTGATTATCGTTGTATCTGTCCTGGGACTGCTGCCTGGTGTTTGGAGTTAGGGTAAGGCCGTTAGTACAAAAAACGTAGAATAGCATCTGTTTTGATCTGCTCTTCCGAAGTCGTTCAGAGTCCCTAATACTGCATGTATCCCTGTTTGTTGGCTGTCCGCTGTAAACACAAAAATAGCTTTTTAAAATAGGGTGCACACTTTTTGTTTTTAATATACAAATATCATTATGGAAATAGTGTGATGGTGAAGGGCTACGTAAAGGACAGGGCGCAGTTTTCTTCTGAGAATCCCCGTCTAACTGTCGCTTCCCAATCAATTTTGTCCGGTAGCCTCTGGATATCCTACGAACGTTAGATAATATTGACATGTTATACGATATATATACATTTTTAAAATTACAAGAACATTGGCATTTTACATTTAAAAAATCGCTGTCATCGGTTTAAAACACATATAACTCCTGTTTAATATTACAATAGTATCCATAATATTCAAACAATTCCCCGCATCCAAATCTAATATATATATTTTCACGGACTCACCTTCAGAATGCTCCATTAGGATGGATTCACAGATTATTTTTTTATCTGTCCTGGCCGCTAAATATTCCGGGCTGTTGGCCTGTGGGTTTGTGGGCTTGTAGTTGCGCTAAAGCGGTGCTAACAGAGTGGATCGGTTGTCACTAGACTCGCTCCACGGTCTTGTCCCTAATTAGACATAGTACGGAATGAGTTTACTTTGGGGTGACGTTTTTTTCGGGCGATATCCCGTATGTCATAAAAATGGGGATGGAGTACCCCCAGAATGTTTTAGAGAACAAAAGGCAGTGAATTCAAACAACAGGAAGGGATGTCGAGACATTTTGTATACGTGTATTCCCTTTTTGATTTAGACTGGGGTGGGGGCACTGGGCGCTGATTAGAAATAACATTGTTTAACCCCGGGGTCGGTCTAGACATACTGTATTCTTTCTGGGGTGTTTGAATTTAAATTCGGGTTTGAAAGACCTGTGTGTTAATGAATCGAAAGTGCCCATTTTAAGAGACGCGGTCACACTTTTTGATGGGGGGTAGGCAGATATCCGGACATACTGTATGCATGATAGTGCAAACCTTGGTTTCAAACGATCCCTACAGAGACCCCCCCCCCCCTTTTGTTTTTGAAACACACACACCTCCTGGCGGGGCACAGGCACACCCTCGCACTCGCACATGGCTTTTCCGTAAGTCTTTTTCTTCCCGACAGACCCGGGTGAGAGCGAAAACGAGAGCTTCCCGGGGGTGAGATACAATTTTTAAACCATTTTATTTTTAATTCAAAATATTTAGTACATACAGTTTAAAGCACGTTATAATTAAACATTTTTACTATTCCTTTCTTACAGATAAAGGGTCTGGTTAGCCCTGACCATTTCCAATTCACGATCGCAAAGACGCTTGCACGCTCCATCAAAGCTCCGTAGGTAGATAATCCGTCCGGCATGTAAATCCTGGGTATGCCCACAGCATTAATTAATAAACTGGGTAGAAAATGAATCTGTTTAAGTCATAAGTAAAGGCCTTTCATAAAGAGGCTGTCATGATTGACTGTGACACATATTTAACACGTATTGCTTGTTACAGAAGACTACTGTTGTACATTGAATATCCACTAGCAGATTTTTGTAGCATGCATCTCCACTATATCTGTCATGTTACTGTGGTCTTTTTAAAAGTCAATAAACATGTGTGCAAAGTGTACACTTTTGTTTCACTGTAGATGTGTTTAAGCCCACCTAGAAACACCTGATTTACCCCACAGCATTAATGAATAAGCTGGGTATAAAATTATTCTGTCATAAGTAAAAGGCCTTTTGAAAAAGAGGCTGTCATGATTGACTGTGGCACATATTTAACACGTATTGCTTGTTACAGAAAACAACTGTTGTACACTGAATATCCATTCATCCCTGTTACACCTTTATGTGTTGGCTCTCTATGTCTGTACATAGTGTGAAATGTGGTTTCCCTAAAGTTATTACACCCTAAACCTGAATTTGAAATTACCTTTAGGATCTTTGGGGTTCTAATCTCCCCGGTGTACATGCACCGAACATCCATAGGCTGGATAATAGGCCAAAATATGGGCACTCTCTACAGCACGTGATCCTGACATAGGGTCATAAATCATACGTTTGACCCTCCCTCTAAGGCGTGAGAACAGGAACCGGATTTCCTGACCTGATGCCCAAATATGGGCGTGCACACGTCATCCTGACATAGGGTCATAAATCATACGTTTGACGTGTGCCGTCTACTTTATTCTCTGTCATGGAAATCATTGTATTCCCCATACCAAGTCATTTACGGTTTCTATGTCTTTAGTTTTCCATGTGTGCCAATTCACCGGTGAATTCTGAAAAGATTGTTCCATAGGGGTCTTTTTACAGTGTGAAATTGGTTCTTGTAGAATACACTTCATTTTCTTCCATGTTGTCATGGTGTTTGTAGCTATGAAGTTGTTCATGTTTTTAGGTTCATCCTTTGAAAACAGACACGTGAAATATTCTGGGGATGAGCATGCGCATCTTCAATATGTACCCATTGTTCCTCTTCAGTGTATTTAACTATATGTCACAAGTAAAGGCATTGGGTGGTGAGTTGATACAATTCCAGGTCTGGAAGGCTAAAACAACCCTCAAATTTAAGGACATGTAAAACTTTACTATTTATTCTATGAGATTTATTTGCCCATAATAAGTCTGTTATGTCCAAGTATACTTTTTTAAAGAGTTTCTTCGATGGGGTAATTGGTATTACAAAAAAGAAATATAAAATCTTTGGTAGCCATGCCGTTCTAAATAGGTCTATTCTACTGGTAAGTTGTATGGGTAGATGGCTCCATTTAATTATATCTGCTTTCATATGGTTGAGTAATGGATTTAATGTATATATTTGTTGTTTGTTGTCGCTCATTATGCATCATAAGTATTTAATATGTTTTTGTGGTCCACTTAAAGGATTGCTGTCGATCATGAGTTATTCTTTTTCCTATTGCCATTATTTCAAATTTTTCCACGTTCATTTTAAATCCTGAGATGTAAGAGTATTCTGAAAACATTCTTTACAAGGGGGCAGTTTTCAATATTAGTCGTGAGGTATATCAAGAGATCGGTGTCAAATAAGTTTAGTTTACATTCATGTTTACCAATACTGATGTGTCCTGTCTAATTCTTTTTGCAAGTGGTTCAAATGCCAGTGCAAACAGGAGAGGGGAGAGAGGACATCCCAGTCTCATGCCCCTTTCTAAAGACATGTCATCAGATGTATTATTTGTGTATATTTCTGCTTTAGGATATTTATATCATATCTTTATTAAATGTATGATTTCAGTTGGAAAGTTCAAGGCTTCCAAAGTTTGAATAGAAAAATCCAACTTTGTCAAGTTACTTGCTCATCTCATATGCACATGAATTAAACATAGACAACAACAAAAAACAGTTTTCATTCTATTAAAAAACAACGAGGTGGTGTGTTTCTTATAAAGTTCTCTAGATTACGTAACTTAACCATACAATAGATACAGGACATGATACCTAAAAACATTTCTGCACAGCTTGTATTCTCACTTTAGTCTGTGTTGACGGAAGACCACAATACTCAGATCATTACTGTGGCAAAAAAGGAAGATGGCAAAGGCTTTGATATCATCAAATTGTGGTAGGTGAGATTTTTCAACCCATTCAGTTATTATTGTATTAAAAATGTTATAGCAAGACAAATTCATATTTGAAATAAGTCTGACTGCTTCATCATTACTAAACCATGATGAACACATAGCCATAAACTATATTTAGAGCAAACTATGTTAACAATCTGTCACGAGTAAAGGATAATATCCATTAAATACCATGGCTAGTAACAGGTACGTAGTAGGCTAAACATAGGATTTTGCTTGATTATCCTCTATGTTTCTCAGGAACCTGGGCCCTTAAAGTTATCCAGAGACCTGATGAGATTGTAAAACTGGCTCAGAATACCGCATTGGTCTGTCAGTTCATCCACATCCCAGACTAGCAGGTAGCAAAGAAGTCCCATTCTCCACTGGCATAAAATGACCCAAATGACAAGACTGTGGCCTGACCCAGAGTCACCGTACAAGGATCGTGTGGATGTTCTGGACAGTGACCGCAACTCACCAAACAGATCTGTACTTCTGAAGAATGTCCAGTGGGACGATAGCAGAGGAAAGTATGAGTGTAAACTTTGTTATAGGGCCGCCGGACAAGAGGACCAATGGGAGTGGCGTTAAGCTGTTGATACATGGTAATGATACAATTTCTATACCAGACTATGTTATGAGACAAATGTGTGTGTGTGTCTTTCTGTATGTCTAATCCAGATTCCATGAGAATGAGACCCAAATCATGTGTGATGTGAATGTTTCCCGGGACTATCGGTTTGTCTTATCCTTGCTACAAGTATACATCATTCATCCTCGTCACCCCAACATTCCACTGTCTGTTACCCTGTCTGTGATTCTCCCGTTGGACAAGGGCAAGAACTATGAGTGCCAAATCCACCTGGGCTCCACCATGATAACGAGCTAGCCCTTCCAACAGCCGCTTGATTACAGTGGGTCACATCTATGATGACTTCTTGTCCTACGCAGGTCAGACAGTAAGACTGACTGTCCCTGGCTCATTCTACAACACATTGAAAGCCATTCATGAAAGCGGTGGATGTTGTTAATATTTGTATTATTTATTTTATCAAATCAAGTTTTTCACCACATTCGTGTGAGGATAGACTTGTTATAAAATTAACTTTACTGCGCGATGAGGGGAATTCTAACTCTTTTGCTTCCTCACTGTTTTGACATCCATGTTTCAGTAAATGTTTTCTTGTGCCCAAACGGGGGAAGTTCTAAAAGGGGACATTTGTGCTCCTATATACCAGCCAACGATATATTACCCTGTCAACAATCATGAACATTTTGATTATAACTGAAAGTACTGAAGTTGTATCTATCAGGTTTCAGGTATGACCCAGATTTTTTTTATTTTTTTATTATTTTACCTTTATTTAACCAGGCAAGTCAGTTAAGAACACATTCTTATTTTCAATGACGGCCTGGGAACAGTGGGTTAACTGCCTGTTCAGGGTCAGAACGACAGATTTGTACCTTGTCAGCTCGGGGGTTTGAACTCGCAACCTTCCGGTTACTAGTCCAACGCTCTAACGCTCTAACCACTAGGCCACGCTGCCGTGTTGAAGAAACAACAACAATGTTCTAGTACAGGGGCAGGCAAACGACAGGTCAAAGGCATGCAGAGGTCAGTAATCCAGAGAGGGCGTAAAAGGTCCAGAACGGCAGGCGGTCTCGGGGTCAGGGCAGGCAGGGGTGAATAATCCAGTGAAATGGGCCAAGGTATAGAATGGAAGGCAGGGGCAGAACGGTCAAAACCGGGAAGGACTAGAAAACAGGAGCAAGAACAGACAGGAGAAGAGGAACATACTCTTGTGGGTTTCACAAAACAAAACAAACTGGCAACAGACAAAAAGAGAACAAAGAGATAATGGGGAAGATGGGCGACACCTGGAGGGGGGTGGAGACAAGCACAAAGACAGGTGAAACAGATCAGGGTGTGACAGTATCAGACTAAAGTGCCTTTTTCTAACTTGTGTAAAATATTTCTTCAGACAAGATTATCGATCTTTTCTTGAGAGAATGTTTTTCCACGTCTCTTACATAAGATGGAGTGTTTACCCTTTCCCGCTACCAAACAGAATGAAACACATGGCATGGCAACAAGGCCCCAGGATACAAGCGCCAATCAAATTGGAAGTAATCGACCAGTCAGTCGAGTCACTGTGCAGCTGTAAATGTCTTAAGGAGACTCTCGAGTAACATCTGTGAGTAACATCTGTGACTTGCTTCAGTATTGCTGGGATAACACTTGAGTACTAGGAATCAGCAACTTCTTCACTGTCACCAAGCACAAAACTGACTTCTTGTTGTTAGAGTCCCAACTAACCATATCTATAGAAATCTGTTGTATTAAATGTGTGTTATTTTGTTGTTTTCTCATTGTTTTAGCAATATTATATGTATTGTAAATTGTCAACTAAAATGCACTCATAAATCAAATGAATACAAAAGTATATTCTCACAGCTTTGCTCCCTGGAAAGTCACAATTTGTGTTTGAATATGGGTCATATTTTCATTCCCTCATTTGATAATGCTGTGATTTATAAAGTGTTATCCTCATACAAAAAAAATACAAATGACTGGAGTTAGAGGAACAAACAATTTGGAGGTCAGGTCAGACTGACTGGATGAGATGAGTAGATGTGTCTCCCTGTGAGCCAAAACATGGGACAATAATCCTAGAGTCTACTGTCATTGTTCAATTGTAAAATGAGATATGAGCCATTAATTTGGCTGATGTTCCCTGTCCCAGTGTGCACTAGACTCGCTTTAGTTGGCCTGTGTGTGTGTGTGTGTGTGTGTGTGTGTGTGTGTGTGTGTGTGTGTGTGTGTGTGTGTGTGTGTGTGTGTGTGTGTGTGTGTGTGTGTGTGTGTGTGTGTGTGTGTGTGTGTGTCGATGTGTGTGCTGGCGAGTATTCTTCACAAATGAGCTATTATAACACCGTTATAGAATAAGTTGTGTTTTATTGGGAGTCCAGTAATACAACTAATTACTAACACTCCTTTATCTCTCCTTTCTCTCTATTCCTTTTCCTTTTTCCTCCTCTCTCTTCTCCTCTTACGACTGAACTGTCTTCCATTCCTGGTTTATTAATTTCCTATAGGAAACACAGTCACCATGTTTAGATACAATGTTAATTAACAGCAAATGACACCTCTCTCTCTAGATAATAAATAAAAGTGAAGTAAACAATAAAAATGAACAGTAAACAATACATCGCTGTGATGGCACTGTGGTATTTCACCCAAAAGATATGGGAGTTTATCAAAATTGGGTTTGTTTTCGAATTCTTTTTGTATCTGTGTAATCTCAGGGAAATACGTGTCTCTAATATGGTCATACATTTGGCAGTAGATTAGGAATGTAACAATAGTGATAGTAGAGTTTTAACAGAAACAAGGCAACCGCTCAAGAGCACACTAATAAACATGAAACCTAAGCAAAGATACAGGCCAACTGTGGAACCTAATTAACAAGGCAACCAGGTGAACAGAGAAAGTAATTCAACACAGGTGAATCCAATAAGTAATAATCAGGGTAACCTGGAAACTAGAAAACAGGGTAAGGGTGCCCTCCAGCGGTAACCTAAGGTAACAACAATCAAATAACAGAAACTGTGAAGGAAGTGCAGCTCAGTTTCCACCTAATTTTCTGGGCAGTGTGTACATAGCCTGTCTTCTCTTGAGAGCCAGGTCTGCCTACGGCAGCCTTTCTCAATAGCAAAGCTATGCTCACTGAGTCTGTACATAGTCAAATCTTTCCTTGAGTTTGGGTCAGTCACAGCGGTCAGGTATTCCCTGTTTAGGGCCAAATAGCATTCTAGTTCGCTATGTTTTTCTGTTAATTCTTTCCAATGTGTCAAGTAATAATCTTTTTGTTTTCTCATGATTTGGTTAGGTCTAATTGTGTTGCTGTCCTGTGGCTTTGTGGGGTCTGTCTGTGTTTGTGAACAGCCAGCTTTCTTAGGGGACTCTTCTCCATGTCCATCTCTCTGTAGGTGATGGCTTTGTTATGGAAGGTTTGGGAATCGCTTCCTTTTAGGTGGTTGTAGCTGCTTAATTCTGCTCTGCATGCATTATTTTGTGTTTTACGTTGTACACAGAGGACATTTTTGCAGAATTCTGCATGCAGAGTCTAAATTTGTTGTTTGTCCCATTTTGTTAATTCTTGGTTGGTGAGCAGACCCCAGACCTCACAACGATAAAGGGCAATGGGTTCTCTAACTGATTCAAGTATTTTTAACCAGATCCTAATTTGTATGTTAGATTTTATGTTCCTTTTGATTGCATAGAAGGGCCTTCTTGCCTAGTCTCTCAGCACATTCACAGCTTTGTGGAAGTTACCTGTGGCGCTGATGTTTAGGCCGAGGTATTTTTTTGTTTTTGTGTGCTCTAGGGCAGTGGTTCCGTACCACTTCAAACATTCAACCTGTGTACCCCCTCTAGCACCAGGGTCAGCGAACTCTCAAATGTTGTTTTTTGCCATCATTGTAAGCCTGCCACACACACACTATACAATACATTTATTAAACATAAGAATGAGTGTGAGTTCGTGGGAAGTGACAAAGAGCTCTTATAGGGCCAGGGCACAAATAATAATATTATAATAATTCATAATTTTGCTCTTTATTTATCATCTTACATATAAAACCATAAAACCATAATTGTGAATAACTAACGACAGGTTAATGAGAAGGGTGTGCTTGAAGGATGCACAAAACTCTGCAATGTTGGGTTGTGTTGGAGAGAGTCTCAGTCTTAAATCATTTTCCACACTCAGTCTGTGCCTGTATTTAGTTTTCATGCTAGCGAGGGCCAAGAATCCACTCCCTACATAGGTACGTGGTTACAAAGGGCATCAGTGTCTTAACAGTGCGATTTGCCAAGGCAGGAAACTCTGAGCGTAGCCCAATCCAGGAATCTGTCAGTGGCTTCTGATTAAATTACATTTTTACAGAACCGATTGTTGCAATTTTGATGAGGCTCTCTTGTTCAGATATCGGTAAGTGGACTGGAGGCAGGGCATGAAAGGGATAACGAATCCAGTTGTTTGTGTCGTCTGTTTCGGGAAAGTACATGAGTAATTTCGCACCCAGCTTACTCAGGTGCTTCACTATATCACATTTGACATTGTCCGTATGCTTGAGTTCATTTGCACACAAGAAATCATACAATGATGGAAAGACCTGTGTGTTGTCCTTGTTAATGCAGACAGAAAAGAGCTCCAACTTCTTAATCATAGCTTTAATGTTGTCCCGCGATTGAATATAGTTGCGGAGAGTCCCTATAATCCTAGATTCAGATCATTCAAGAGAGAAAAACATCACCCAGATAGGTGTGAGAAACTCGTCATCATGCAAGCGGTCAGACAAGTGAAAATGATGGTCAGTAAAAAAAAAAGCATGTCCATACTTTGCCCCTTGATAAGCAGCGCACTTCTGTATGTTGTAAAAGGGTTAAATGGTCGCTGCCTATATCATTGCGTAATGCAGAAAATACACAAGACTTCAGGGGCCTTGCTTTTAACAAAGTGAACCATTTTCACTGTAGTGTCCAAAACCTCTTTCAGGCTGTCAGGCATTCCCTTGGCATCAAGAGCCTCTTGGTGGATGCTGCAGTGTACCCAAGTGGCGTCGGGATCAACTGCTTGCACGCGTGTTACTACTCCACTATGTCTCTCTGTCACCCACCATCACTGGACTAGACAGGACTTGCAAAAAGTGCTCTTCACTGACACGTCGTGGTTCTGTCTCGTGGTTCTGTCGTGGTTCTGAATGAGCGTTACACCGAGGCCTGTACTTTGCAGCGGGATCGATGTGGAAGGCCCGTCATGGTCTGGGGCGGTGTGTCACAGCATCATCGGACTGAGCTTGTTGTCATTGCAGGCGATCTCAACGCTGTGCGTTACAGGGAAGACACCCTCCTCCCTCATGTGGTACCCTTCCTGCAGGCTCATCCTGACATGACCCTCCAGCATGACAGTGCCATCAGCCATACTGCTCATTCTGTGCGTGATTTCCTGCAAGACAGAAATGTCAGTGTTCTGCCATGGCCAGTGAAGAGCCTGGATCACAATCCCATTGAGCACGTCTGGAACCTGTTAGATCGGAGGGTGAGGGCTAGGGCCATTACCCCCCGAAATATCCAGGAACTTGCAGGTGCCTTGGTGGAAGAGTGGGGTAACATCTCAAAGCAAGAACTGGCAAATCTGTTGCAGTCCATGAGGAAGAGATGCACTGCAGTACTTAATGCTGCTGGTGGCCACACCAGATACTGACTGTTACTTTTGATTTTGACCCCCCCTTTGTTCAGGGACACATTCTTCCATTCCTGTTAGTCACATGTCTGTGGAACTTGTTCAGTTTATGTCTCAGTTGTTGAATCTTGTTATGTTCATACAAATATTTACACATGTTAAGTTTGCTGAAAATAAGGACAGTTGACAGTGAGAGTATGTTTCTTTTTTTGCTTAGTTTAGAAGGCCGGCAACACTGAACGCCTGAGCTGGACAGAAGGGGGAGCCAAAGCAAAGGCTGGTGTGCCAGTATACGCTGGCAGAAACGCAGCCCACTCCCCCGACCAGTCCTGACAGTAACTACGAAGGTACGTACCCAGTTCCTGATTTAACCTTTCCACCTGCCCATTTGATTGGGGACGGTACCCGGAGGTGAGGCTGATCGTGACCCCCAGTCATTCCATGAAGGCCTTCCAGACATGGGAGGTGAACTGAGGACCACGGTCAGACACGATGTCCTCCGCGATCCCGTATTTCCCGGAAGACGTGAGAGAATAGAGCCTCCGTGGTTTGCAGAACCGTAGGGAGGCCAGGCAGAAGAATCTAATGACAGGCTTTGGAAAACCGGTCCTCAATGACCAGGATGGTGGTGTGCCCTTCTGAGGGGGGAAGATCTGTGACAAAGTCCACAGAGAGATGGGACCAGGGTCATTGTGGAACCGACAGCGCGTGGGGTTTGCGATTGGGAAGGTGTCTAGGTGTCTTGCTCTGTGCGCAGGTGGAGCAGGAAGAGACGTAAACCCGGACTTCCCAGGCCAAGGTGGGCCACCAGTACCAGAGAGACTGTCGATAGTAATGCTACAGCGCATATGTCCGGGCTATACCCGAGTGCCCCGACACAGGTGATGTGTGGCCCCAGGTGAGGAGACGGTCCCATGAGGGCTCCTATCGCAGGGCTCAACGGATGTCCGTGTCCACATGACAGGAGCCACAATGCGGGAGAGGGGAATAACGGGTGTCACTTTCTCCCTCCGATCCTCTGTGTCATGCACCCGGGACAACGCGTCAGCCTTAATGTTCTTTGTTCCCAGCCTGCAGGAGGGTTAAGTCAAACCTGGTGAAGAATAGGGCCCACCTGGCCTGATGCGGGTTCAGCATTGTCGCTGCTTGAATGTACTCCAAGTTCCTGTGGTTCGTCCAGACAAGGAAAGGGTGTTTAGCACCCTCCAGCCAGTGCCCCCATTTTTTCAGCGCCTTCTTGACGGCCAACAACCCACGATCACCCACGTCGTAATTCCACTCCGCGGGAGACAGCTCCATGAGTAGATGGAGTTTAGCTGGCGATCCAGTGCGTTGGGAGAGAACAGCCCCTACTTCAACCTCGGAGGCGTCCACCTCCATGATGAAAGGCAGAGATGGGTCAGGGTTTAGAAGGCCAGCAACGCCGACCGCGTGTGCTGGACATGAGGGGGAGCTAAAGCGGAGGCTGGTGAGATGGCATGTTCCTAAAAAACCAATGAGGAGATGGGAGGACTTGCAGCGGCTGATGAGAGCAGTGTGGGTGCAATGATTGAATAACATGTATGTGCAAATGTATTATGTAACGCTCGCCAGTATGTTACATACATGTTTAATGCTTTTTGCCTGTCCCCAAATTAATATAATTGTTTTAGAGTTTGTTTTGATATTTCAACCTGCGTGTCCTGATCGCATCTGGTGTGGGTGAACACAATCCATTTGTGCGCCATGGCGGACGCACGCGCGGTTTGGTCTGCAAGTAATGCTACAGCGCATATGTATTGGCTCTGATTTGACCATTTTACACTTACTATAGGCCTATACAGTATGTTCGAGAAACACACGTGGATTTTGCATGGGATGAAAACAGCACATTAAATCATAGTTGCCATCACAACAACATCCACATACCTCTCCGATCCTCCCTCTCCATCCCACTGCTGCAATACACTACTCCTCCCATTCACCTCACTCCCCAACCTCTCTTAGCGCTCCCGGTCCCAAAGAGTGATATAGCCTAAATAGGCTGCAGCCTTCCGAAGACCATGTCATCTCTCAGACTCATCCGTTTTCTCCTCGGCGCTCTGGTCACCTATTCAATAGCAAATTATGTTGAAAAATAGCCTGTTCGTAGGCCTACTGTGGATATTATTTGAAAGTGCCTAGAATGGGATTTTTCTCTTTTTATTTGTAAAATTCTGTGCCACGTTTTACTCGCCGCAGCTGATCTCTCAAACGCACGGACCTGCCTGGGAGGCAACAGTCGTCCGAAAACCTTGGAGTAGACGCAATGGAGAATATAATCTAAAGACGAACACATGGGGAACGAAAATAAGGAATAGGAGGGCACCGTACATAACGACAGATATTGCTCATAAACGCAGCATATCTTTTTAAAATGTGAAGTGGCCAGAATCAGAGAAAGTCACGAATTTTATTCGGGTTTTAATGAGACATTTTGATTAATTCATTTTGTACTTTGTATAGTCATATCCAATAATATACCGGAATGTAGCTTTGCAGGGTATGTATATGACCACTGCTATAATAACAAATGGTAAAACGTTAGATAGGTCAATAAGGCCTATTGTAAAGTTATTTCTACATGCCTTCTTGGCCACAATCACCCTCAATTGTTGTGTATGGAATGACATGTTATCCTGACCAAAAGGGATTAGTGTTACCATGCAGGAGTGTATTGGTATGAACAAGAACAAACATGTAAGCACTAAGAAGGCCTACTGTAAGTCCTCTGGATAAGCGCATCTGCTAAATGACAAAAATGTAATGTAAAAACCGCAATTATCACAAGTGTTGTGGAATGATGTTTATTTTTGCAAATATAACACTTTCTTATGTTGAATGGTGCATTGCATCTCTCAAACTCATTGCACAATTATCTGTCTTCCGTGAAATGCACAAATTCTATCAGACACACTAATGTTGTCTTCTAAATTTCTGAGCCTAAACTCAACATGTCTTCCCGAACAATCTCATCAGAAAGAATCATTGATCATATCAGCTGCTAGTCTATTCACCACATGTTGCTTTTTTGTCCGTGCACACCCAGTCACATTGCCAACCAACGCGTCCAGATTAGAAATAGTTGAACAAAAGCTTTAAACAAGCAGCCAGGGTTACTGAAACTGAAGGCGCAGGGCATCATTTCTTCATCATTAGTTACTGAATACGGTTGTGTGGAGACTGTGAATTCTGCTGGACAGGCACCAGTCTGATTTAGAACGGAGGCCGGTGAGGTAAGGAGGAGGCTGCTTATTCCTGACGCTTAAGGGGCACTGACAAGGACTCAGCCTAGAGCTGACATCCACCTCACCTGGCCACTCACACAGGGACACCCCCTAGGCCAAGCACCAGCTGAAGAGGAGGACGAAAAATGTACTCTGACTGTGAGCTGCGTCTCACCAGAAGAGGTCCTGCCTCAGATCTCCTCCCTCAGACTGGTTGAGACGCTCCGGTTGTGTTTTGATACTTTTCTCTAGAGTTTTTTTTTTACTCATCCTCACTGGAGTGAGAGAGTGAAGACATTTTGAAGACCCAGAGGTTTTTGCTGTGGGAGCACCTTTACTTGGAGTAGCTGCTAATAGACGGAGACCTCCAGTCTTTCTTTGTCTTCCCCTGTCTGTGGTGTTTGTGGTGTGTGTGTGAGTGCTTGTCGGTTGGCATCGGTGAGAGCCGTCTCCCTTCCCTCCGTCAGGATGTTTGCAGTTCAGCTGCTGCTGGTCCCGCTGGCGCTGTGGGCTCTGCAAGGTGAGTGGGCATTGGGTGGTTGTCACAGCCACAGTCCAGTCTTCACTCTTTGTCTGCTCTTATTGGGGCCAATAAGCATAGGGGCCCAGTACTGTGTGCATGATCAGCTTTTGAGAGGAGAAGGGTGTGTGAATCTTTTGTTGGTTTAGCCTTAGTTACAGGGACTCTGACTGCTGTTGTTACACTGATTGTTAAATAATAGATATACAGTATATTGAATGTCCTGTGCACTGTTTAACCAAGCTTTCCTTCCCATTAACTGCAATGAACAAGACCAGTGTGTACTTCTGTGTGTGCGTGTGTGCGTGTGTGCGTGTGTGCGTGGGTGGGAGTGTTCCCTCATTTTGCCGGATTGCTCACTAAAAGCCTAAACCAGCTGCTCTTGTTTTCAGAGCGAATAACGAGATGAGATGAGATGAGGCCATGCGTTGGAGTTAAAATTGAGGACTCAGTAGCGGCAGCATGGAACAGTCTAGCACAGTGTAGATTATTACCTGTACTCATTGTTGCTTAATCGGTCACACAAGCCCACTGTGTCTACCCACCTAGCATCATGGAAAATAGAATGGACTGTGCTGTGAGGTGTACTTCACTATGGTTTGCATACATCAAATATATTACAGTATGCACATAATGCACATAATGCACATAATGCACTCTGAATCCATATTACATGGACAGTGCTGTGAAAAAGTATTTGCCCCCTTTCAAATGTTCTCTCCTTTTGCATATTTTCGATACTGAATGCTATCAGATCTTCAACCTAACCTAATATTAGATAAAGGATAAAGCGAACCCGAGTGATCAAATAACACAACAATGACATATTTAATTTATTTCATAAACAAAGGTATGCAACACCCAATGCCCCTGTTTGAAAAAGTATTTGCCCCCTTACACTCAATAATAACTGGTTGTGCCACCTTTAGATGCAATGACATCAATCCAATGCTTCCTATAGTTGAAGCTGAAGCACAGCTGGGTCATGTACGAGATGAGTCCCGTACTGCAGTCCACAGTAAGAACCTCATACCAACGGTCAAGCATGGTGGTGGTAGTTTGATGGTTAGCAGATGTTAATGTGAGTGTAGCGAAATGCTTGTGCTTCTAGTTCCAACAGTGCAGTAATATCTAATCTAACAATTCCCAACAACTACCTAATACACACAAATCTAACAAGTAATCTAACAATTCCCCAACAACTACCTAATACACACAAATCTAAAGGGATGAAGGAGAATATGTACATATAAATATATGGATGAGCGATGGCCGAGCGGCATAGGTAAGGAGCAGTAGATGGTATAAAATACAGTATATACATGTGATATGAGTAATGTAAGATATGAAAACATTATTAAAATGGCATTGTTTAAAGTGACTAGTGATCCATTTATTCAAGTGTCCAGTGATTGGGTCTCAATACAGTATATACATGTGATAGGAGTAATGTAAACTATTTAGACATGATTAAAGTGCCATTATTTAGAGTGGCAGTGTTTAAAGTGACTAGTGAACCATTTATTAAAGTGTCCAGTGATCGTGTTTCAATGTAGGCAGCAGCCTCTCTGAGTTAGTGATTGCTGTTTAGCAGTCTGATGGCCTTGGGATAGAAGCTGTTTCTCAATCTCTTAATGAATTCTGCTCTGCATCAGAGAATTCTACAGGAGAATGTCACGCCATCCACCTGTGAGCTGAAGCTGAAGTGCAGCTGGGTCATGCAGCAAGACAATGATCCACAACACACAATCAGGTCTACATGAAAATGGTTCAAAAGCAACACATTTTAAGTTTTGGGATGGCCTGGTCAAAGTCCAGACCTAATCCCAATTGAGATGTTGTGGCAGGACTTGAAACGAGCAGTTCATACTTGAAAACCCACACGTCGCTGAGTTACAGCAGCTCTCTGTGCAAGAGTGTGTCAAAATTCCTCCACGGCGATGTGAGAGACTGATCAACAACTACAGGAAGCATTTGGTTGCAGTCATTGCAGCTAAGGGTTGTCACAACCAGTTATCAAGTGTAAGGGGGCAATTACTTGTTCACAAAGGGGAATTGGGTGTTAATTATAATAATTATATTTTTTTTGTTGTTATTTGTGAAGTCAGGTTCCCTTTATCTAATATTAGGTTTTGGTTGAATATCTGATAACATTCCGTATTAAAAATGTGAAAAAAATAGAGAAAATCAGAAAGGGGGCAAATACATTTTCATAGCACTGTAGTAGCCTTTACAACCTCATTAGGCAATGCAGGAGGCAAGGTATAGAAAAATGCTTTTGGAGAATAAGGTCCTGTTTTACAATGCTAATGCCCCAGTTGGTAATTTGGAGAATATCCCCTATGGTGCAATTCATTTACACCTGTACCTGTGTGGAACTGTGGAACAGAGTAATCCATCTCTCCCCAATAAAATATGTTATAAATAGGCCAAACTGGCCAAACTGACCCCCTGGATGTCATGTTTCCCAAACTGGTTCATTGTTGGACATAAACGATCATAAAATCCCAGGAAATCAGCTCCAAGTGATGTTAATTTTGGAAATCTGTTTCCAAGGGTCCCCCGGCATAATAGAGACACATGTGATTGTATACAAATGTAAGTATGGTTTGAAATGATTATGTTTTAGTCAAATATTATACACTGTATATACAAAAGTATGTGGACACCCCTTCACATTTGTGTATTCTTTGTGTATTCGGCTATTTCAGCTACACCCGTTGCTGACAGGTGTATAAAATTGAGTACACCACCATGCAATCTCCATAGACAAACATTGTCAGTAGAATGGCCTTACTGACGAGCTCTGTGACTTTCAGTGTGGAACAGTCATAGGATGCCACCTTTCCAAAAAGTCAGTTCATCAAATTTGTGCCCTGCTAGAGCAGCCACGGTCAACTGGAAGTGGTGTTATTGTGAAGTGGAAACGTCTAGGAGCAACAATGGCTCAGCTGCGAAGTGGTAGGCCACACAAGCTCACAGAACAGGCCTGCCGAGAGCTGAAGAGTTTTATTTATTTATTTCACATTTATTTAACCAGGTAGGCCAGTTGAGAACAAGTTCTCATTTACAACTGCGACCTGGCCAAGATAAGCAGAGCAGTGCGACAAAAACAACAACTCAGAGTTAGACATAAACAAACGTACAGTCAAAAACACAATAGAAAAAAATCTATGTACAGTGTGTGCAAATGTAGAAGAGTAGGGAGGTAAGGCAATAAATAGGCCATAGAGGCAAAATAATTACAATTTATCATTAACACTGCAGTGATATATGTGCAGATGATGATGTGCAAGTAGAGATACTGGGGTGCAAAAGAGCAAGAGGATAAATAACAATATGGGGATGAGGTAGTTGGGTGTGCTATTTACAGATTGGCTGTGTACAGGTACAGTGATCGGTAAGCTGCTCTGACAGCTGATGCTTAAAGTTAGAGAAGGAGATATAAGACTCCAGCTTCAGTGATTTTTGGAACTCGTTCCAGTCATTGGCAGCAAAGAACTGGAAGGAAAGGTGGCCAAATGAAGTGTTGGCTTTGGGGATGACCAGTGAAGTATACCTGCTGGAGTGCGTGCTACGGGTTGGTGTTGCTATGGTGACCAGTGAGCTGAGATAAGGCGGGACTTTACCTAGCGAAGATTTATAGATAATCTGGAGCCAGTGGGTTTGGCGACGAATATGTAGTGAGGGCCAGCCAACGAGAGCACACAGGTTGCAGTGGAGGGTAGTATATGGGGCTTTGGTGACAAAACGGATGGCACTGTGATAGACTACATCCAGTTTGCTGAGTAGAGTGTTGGAGGCTATTTTGTAAATTACATCGCCGAAGTCAAGGATCGGTAAGATAGTCAGTTTTACGAGGGTATGTTGGGCAGCATGAGTGAAGGAGTCTTTGTTGGGGCGGCAGCGTAGCCTAGTGGTTAGAGCGTTGGACTAGTAACCGGAAGGTTGCGAGTTCAAACCCCCGAGCTGACAAGGTACCCCTGAACAGGCAGTTAACCCACTGTTCCCAGGCTGTCATTGAAAATAAGAATATGTTCTTAACTGACTTGCCTGGTTAAATAAAGGTAAAAATAGGAAGCCAATTCTAGATTTCATTTTGGATTGGAGAGTCTGGAAGGAGAGTTTACAGTCGAACCAGACACTTAGGTATTTGTAGTTGTCCACATATTCTAAGTCAGAACCGTCCAGAGTAGTGATGCTCGTCGGGCGGGCAGGTGCAGGAAACAATTGATTCAAGAGCATGCATTTAGTTTTACTAGTTGCTGCAGGGGTTGCTGAGCTGTTGGCCGGGGTTGGGGTAGCCAGGTGGAAAGCATGGCCAGCCGTAGAAAAATGTTTATTGAAATGATCGATTATCGTAGATTTATTGGTGGTGACAGTGTTTCCTAGCCTCTGTGCAGTGGGCAGCTGGGAGGATGAGCTCTTATTCTCCATGGACTATACATTGTCCCAAAACGTTTTGGAACTACAGGATGCACATTTCTGTTTGAAAAAGCTAGCCTTAGCTTTCCTAACTGACTGAGTATATTGGTTCCTAACTTCCCTGAAAAGTCGCGGGGGCTATTCGATGCTATTGCAGAAAGCCACAGGATGTTTTTGTGCTGGTCAAGGGCTGTCAAGTCTGGGGTGAACCAAGGGCTATATCTGTTCTTAGTTCTACATTTTTTGAATGGGGCATGCTTATTTAAGATGGTGAGGAAAGTACTTTTAAAGAGCAACCAGGCATCCTCTACTGACGGGATGAGGTCAATATCCTTCCAGGATACCCGGGTCAGGTCGATTAGAAAGGCCTGCTCGCTGAAGTGTTTTGGGGAGCGTTTGACAGTGATGAGGGGAGGTCGATTGAGGGCATCTAGCTTAGATTGTAGGATGGCCGGGGTGTTAACTTCTTGGCGCACCAATCCCGTTAGCGAATTGCAGAGCGCCAAATTCAAATTAAATTACTAAAAATATGTAATTTTCTTGAAATCACAAGTGCAATATAGCAAAATAAAGCTTAGCTTGTTGTTAATCCACCTGGCGTGTCAGATTTCAAAAAAGCTTTTCACAAGCGTTTATGTGAGGATAACTCTCAGTAGACAAAACTTTACAAACAGCTAGCAGCAAAGTAGATTGGTCACGAAAGTTAGAAAAGCAATAAAATGAATCGCTTACCTTTGATGATCTTTGGATGTTTGCACTCACGAGACTCCCAGTTACACAATAAATGTGCCTTTTGTTCCATAAAGATTATTTTAAATCCAAAAACCTCCATTTGGTTGGCGCTTTATGTTCAGAAATCCAATAGTATCCGTAAAGTTCATAGAAACATGTCAAAGTTTTTATAATCAATCCTCAGGTTTTTACAATAAATAATCAATAATATTTCAAACGGACCGTAGCTTTTTCAATAGGAGTGAGAGAGAAAATGTCTGCTCCAAGCTGCTCACGCATGCAAAACTATGCTGGCACCCAGCCAACCAATGACGAGATGTGATCTTTCTCACTCATTTTTCAGAATAAAAGCCTGAAACTATGTCTAAAGACTGTTCACACCATGTGGAAGCCATAGGAAAAGGAATCTGGTTGATATTTTGGTATTATGGGTCTGAAGGGGGTCTATAACAAGCGGCAACGGTGAGAGACTTGTTTCTGGAAAGGTGGATTTTTTAAATTAGAGGCTCGAATTGTTTGGGCACAGACCTGGATAGTATGACAGAACTCTGCAGGCTACCTCTGCGGTAGATTGCAACTACTCCCCCTTTGGCAGTTCTATCTTGTCGGAAGATGTTATAGTTAGAGATGGAAATTTCAGGATTTTTCATGGCCTTCCTAAGCCATTGATTCAGACATGGCTAGGACATCAGGGTTGGTGGAGTGTGCTAAAGCAGTGAATAAAACAAACTTAGGGAGGAGCCTTCTAATGTTAACATGCATGAAACCAAGGCTTTTGCGTTTACAGAAGTCAACAAATGAGAGCGCCTGGGGAATGGGAATGGTGCTGGGGGCTGCAGGGCCTGGGTTAACCTCTACATCACTATAGGAATAGAGGAGGAGTAGGTTAAGGGTACGGCTAAAGGCTATAAGAACTGGTCATCTAGTGCATTGGTAACAGAGAGTAAAAGGAGCAGATTTCTGGGCACGGAAGAATAGATTCAAGGCATAATGTACAGACAAGGGTATGGTAGGATGTGAGTATGGTAGGATGTGAGTACAGTGGAGATAAACCTAGGCATTGAGTGACGATGAGAGAGGTTTTGTCTCTAGAGGCACCAGTTAAGCCAGGTGAGGTCACAGCATGTGTGGGGGGTGGAACAAAAGGGCTGTCTAAGGACTATTGGGCAGGGCTAGGGGTTCTACAGTGAAATAAGACAATAATCACTAACCCGAAACAGCAATAGACAAGGCGTATTGACATTAGGGAGAGACATGTGTAGCCGAGTGATCATAGGGTTCAATGAGTAGCACTAGAGGAGTCAGGGAGCCAATTCCGTAGTCGCTGCTACGCTAGGCGAGTTGGATGCATGGCGATTCAGACAGCTAGATGGGCATCCGGTGACGTCGCAACGGAAGAGCCTGTTGAAACCACCTTGGACAGTTACATCAGCAGACCAGTCATGATGGATCGGCGGGGCTCCGTGTCGGCAGTAAAGGGTCCAGGCCAATTGGCAAAAGAGGTATTGTAGCCCAAGAATTGGCTGGTGGGCCTCTTTGGCTAGCCGGAAGATGGGCCTAGCTCCAGGTTAGCTCCAGGCTAACTGGTGCTTGCTTCGGGACAAAGACGTTAGCCAGGAGTAGCCACTCAAACAGCAGCTAGCTAGCTGCGATGATCTGGTGTAAAGATTCAGAGCTTGCGGTAGGAATCCGGAGATGTGGCAGGGAAAAAGCAGTCCAATATGCTCTGGGTTGACATTGCACTGTTACAGACTGGCAGGAATTGACCGGGTTGAGGCTGGCTGATGTCCGAGTTAACGGTGAGGACCGCTAGCAGTGGCTATCTGACTACTAGCTAGTAGCTAGTTAGCTGGCTAGCTTTTGAAGGGGGTTCCGATTCTAAAGTATAAAAATAGCAGATCTGTACCACATTGGGTGAGGCGGGTTGCAGGAGAGTATATTCAGTCCGTAGATGGAGAGTGAGATTAAAATATATACAAAAAATATACGAAAAAAACCAACATATACACGGGACAAGACAAAAACACACGTCCAACTGCTACGCTATCCTAGATTATATTGTGAAGAGTGTAAAATTAGTCTGTCCTCGGTTGCAACTACAGAGTTCCAAACTGCCTCTGGAAGCAACGTCAGCACAAGAACTGTTCGTCAGGAGCTTCATGAAATGGGTTTCCATGGCCGAGCAGCTGCAAACAAGATTAATATGCGCAATGCCAAGCGTTGGCTAGAGTGGTGTAAAGTTCATCGCCATTGGACTCTGGAGCAGTGGAAACGCATTCTCTGGAGTAATGAATCACGCATTTCCATCTGTCAGCCCGACAGATGAATCTGGGTTTGGCAGATGCCAGCAGAACGCTACCTGCCCCAATGCACACTGCCAACTGTAAAGTTTGGTGGATGAAGAATAATGGTCTGGGGCTGTTTTTATGGTTTGGGCTAGGCTCCTTAGTTCCAGTGGAGGGAAAACTTAACGCTACAGCATACAATAACATTATAGACAATTCTGTGCTTCCATCTTTGTGGCAACAGTTTGGGGAGTGCCCTTTCCTGTTTCAGCATGACAATGCCCCCATTCACAAAGAGAGGTCCATACAGAAAAGGTTTGTCGAGATTGGTGTGGAAGAACTTGATCGGCCTGCACAGAACCCCGACCTCAACTCCATCCCGACCTCCAACCCCGACCTCAATGATCCAATCGCTGATGACTTTGTTTTGTACAACACTCTTTATTTTGACGTCACCACAAACGACTTCAGTGATAGTAGTCAGACTGAAACATGTAGTGAACATAGAGCAGCGGGACGAAGTCAGAGTCGTCAGGCAAGTACGCACACATGGCCCTTACTATTACAGAGTGGTGGTGAAAGCACAAATCAGAGAGAATGTTTGCTGATGCATGATCAGATCTATGAGTGTACAGTATATTCTGTATATATGTATACAGTATATGTACGTATGTATAAGTACGTGCTGTGTGGTTTTGCTTATGCTTCCGTGTGACATGCTTTGATTATGCTGAGGCTCTGAATACAATAAAGGAAGCATTTCCTTAAATGGGGGATTTAGGGAGAGCTTATCTCCCCCAGCCATCCTCTGTCCCCCTCTAACCCTGCCCCTGTAAACGAAACAACCGCTACCACCACTCGTTGTCCCAAATGTAGGACACACAGTGTGCCCACCATGTCCCCATCTAAACCTGCCCCCGTTAGCAGTACCGCGGCCCTCACACTACCATCTGTAGGACACACAGTTTACCCTCGCTGGCAGAACTACAGCCAAATCTCCTAAAAATTATGTCAGTGCATCAAAAGAATGGATGGATGGAGAGAATGGAGAGTTTCTGCACAAAGAGAGCTGCAGAGTGATGGAGGACAATGCGACCATGCTAACAAAAAAATAGTTTTTGAGAAAAGGTAGAGGGAGAAAGAGCGAGAGAGAGAGAGAGAGAGAGAGAGAGAGAGAGAGAGAGAGAGAGAGAGAGAGAGAGAGAGTGAGAGGTTGGGGTGGAGGTATGAGCGTTATGCAACAGCACTTCTGCAACGGGTAAATAAAGCAGCCTGTCTGTCTGCTGGAACGGCCGGGCCAAGTGAGGGCAGCCCAAAGAGAGACAGGGTCTGGCGTGCTGTGCACATCTGTACCCATTCAGGGAGAGGAAACGGGAGAGGACAGACAATGGGTGATGATAAGGACAGACAGAATCCTCAAAGAAGCCTGGTCTTCAAATACAGTAGATGAGAGTGAAACAGGTAGATAAGAGTGAGACAGGTAGATGAGAGTTGGACAAGCAGATGATTGAGACAAGTAGATGGTGAGACAAGAAGACCAAATTGGGCCGATCTGTTTTTCCCCGATATGACTAAACTGCATACTACCTGCCTCGCTTGTGCTTGCTGTTGACAAGAGTATAAAACATAAAGACATATCAAAACTAAAGAATGGCAGCCTTGAGGAATCCTCGCTGTTAGAGTGACCATCCGCGCTGTTAGAGTGACCAGCACAGGCCCATAGACCCATAGCCTGTCAAATGGACGAGCAGGAATTGCTAGAGGATGAGGTCAATGTTAATGCCATACTGGAAGTGGCAAGCCTCTCCAAACTCTTAAGCACTTTGAAGATGAGATCAATTTTAATAGTTCATATCTTCAATTAAGATTACCCTAATTTCTTCACTTGCCCATTTCAAATAGCCCTCCCAAAGGCTTTCCTGATTGATGGGCTCAAGTTGTGTGTGCTAGCATCTTGGGCATGAAGACTGTAAATGGAAATGCAGCAGCCATCATTCAAATCCTTGCAGTTGTGATCTGGTTCAAGCTTCTCCTATGTGTTCAGAATAGCCTCAAAATGAAATATATTATTCAAATCTGTAAATTTGATGGAAGGTGTAATCTATCCGTTTAATCTAATCCACTAATATGGACCATGACCAAATGTTCTAATTGCACGCACGCGCACACACACACACACACACACACACACACACACACACACACACACACACACACACACACACACACACACACACACACACACACACACACACACACACACACACACACACACACACACACACACACACACACACACACACAGTGAATGGAGTGTTTTTATAAGCTTTTTGCACGTTCTTAAGTATGTTTTACTTGACTGTAGCTACTATAATGGCAGAAAGTTTGTACCTGTTATGTACTCACTGATAAAACAGTACTCTAAAAAACATTAAAGAAGTTTTCCATTAAATGTAAGAAAAGTATGCATAGCCTTTATTTTTGGATTGAACTAAAGTATTTGTTTCGATCTAATTACAACAATCGACTAGACAAGAGAAATAACCCAAGACAAACACATGCCCAAGGTCACCTGCAGTGGTAGCCATACATTTGATAGATAAACTGACTGTTGGTCATAGATCCTCTACTCTCGCTTGGCGTTCCGTTCCTAGTCAGTCTAGACAGGCAGGCACCACTGATGCGGGGTCCTCCGTAAGAGGGGACATGGCGGTGTCTCTCTCTCCCTCCCTCTTTCCCTCTCTCTCTCTGGGTCTGCCCGTGAGTCAAAGCAGTTCAGCCTCATTTTGAATCAGTTTACACACACAAACACCTCCACACACAAACAGCCAGCATATTTGGGCCTGGAGACAGGGAGACCAATGAGGAGGGAGGATAGTGCTCCAAAGTGATTTCCTGATTTCCTTCAATGTACAGTACTATGGACACAACTCCTTCCCTGGAGATTCTAATTCAAATCTAGAAAAATCGTAGGGGGTGTCAATAGGCCATTTTCAACACAGATCCAAGAATTCTTGCATCCTCAAATGCGACGCTGGTCTAGATGTGTCCATTCCTCTGAGAAAATGAATGTGACAAACAGTACATCACACGTATTTGTTACTATGGAAAGTGTCTTTCTTGGTTAGTGTCCAGGGACATGTCGTGGATGTTTGCTATTTCCCCAGGTCGAGGGTGTGTGTGTGCATCTCCACTGTGAATGGGTGGTAACCTTGTCATGGAAACTGACGTGATCTGCTTCCCTTCTCACTCTCTCTCTCTCTCTTAATCTCTCTCTCTCTCTCTCTCTCTCTCTCTCTCTCTCTCTCTTTCCTTCGCTCTATAGATTCCTCTTTCATTCTCTCTATTTCTCTCTGTCCCTCCTTCACTCTACTGTAGATCAGTCTCTTTTATACTTTCTCTCTGCTTTTTCCCTCTATCTAGCTCCTCTCTGGCTCAGAGAATGACCATCCATCCTCTTGCAATCCCTTCCGTTCCTAACAATTGTCTTACCAACATCAGTCTGTAGGGACTGACAGATAGACAGCCTTTTCAGGGACTGAACTACAACTCACCATTTTGTATTGTTGCATTCAGACTGAGCGCATTCAGTAAATTGATATCAAAGGCTAATCCCCCACACTGCCTCCTCTCCTAATCTAATCTGCAGTTTCTGGAATATTAGTTGCATAAGGCGAATCTCTGCCCAACCGTCAACAGATTACGCAACGGATTTGGATATTGTGCTCTGTGTCTGTCACATTACCGGAAATGAGTTTGCAGAAGGTTGATGATAGGTCGCTGAGTCTGCACTTTGTTTGGATGAGTCTACACACTCTGCATGTTCTGTTCCTCTCGCTGTCTCTGCTATGAACAGCCGGCAGCAGCATCCACTCCTCCCCACTGTGCCTCTCTCCTCTCCTCTCTTCACTCCTCTTCAAACAACGGCCTGCTACTGTTTGTGTACTCTATAATTACACTGCACTGTGTCAGTTTTCACCACTCTCCCTCTCTCTCTCCTTCCTCTGCTGTCTTGCAGCAATGGTGCATCAGCATTATCTCCTGTCTTGCGACCTCCCCCAACCCCCTTCCAACTCTCTCATTTGCTGGATGATATGGTGGTAGTGTGAAATGTGACAGTGTTGTGTCCTCATGTCTGTGTTCCTCCCGGGTCTTTTCCTTTCTGAGCAGTCAAAACCAGCCATCTCTGTCCCCTTTCTCCACGTCTGTCTGCATGGGCTGTCTCCCGATACACCCCCCATGTGGAAGGTAGCTGATGTGATGAAACTGTTGTGATGTTAACTTTCTCTCCTCCTCCCCCTCTCTCTGCAGTGAATCAGCAAGCATTACGCCTGTCCCCTCCTCTGCCTCTCCTGGAAACGGCTGTGTTAACTCTCCCTCTCTTTCCTCCCTTCCTTCCCTCCCTCTGTTTCTTCCCTCCCTCCCTCTGTTTCTTCCCTCCCTCCCTCTGTTTCTTCCTCTTTCTCTGCAGTATTCTCTCTCTCTCTGTCTTCATCTGTATAAGTATTCAGTGTTGCAATATTTCTATCAGAGAGTTCTCACATGGGTGTATATCAGGTAGTATATTATGAATGGTGACTATGGAATTCAACCAAACTATGTATTGGTTTATTTTCAAGTCACTTTCCATCTGACCACCTGTGCAATGTGTATCCTGTCCCCTTCATCTCATTACGGTTGAACAAAAAAAGCATCAGCAGAGGTCAAAGCTGAAAATAGCACGAGATCATTGGTTGAGAGCGATGCAGGTTCAGATGACTTTGTGGAAACCGCAGGGTGCAGTGTGAGAAAGGAACACTTGCAGTTACAGGTGTGTTGCTCTCGGCCGATGTACAGTATGTGAGATTATGGCATATATAGACTTATGCATCTATATATGCAAATAGCTTACTTATATAAACCTCGCAGTCAGGCTGCAAGGAGACTAGCGTCGCTCACTGCAATCTGTTTATTTCCCCTCAATTTCTACTTCCAGGTCACCCTTAGCCATTGTAGCTTTTTTAGCTAATTCGTCAATCGACTATATGAATCTGAAAAAAAACAACACAATTGACCAAAACGACAACAAAAAGTATATCGAAATTATGAGTGGAAATAAAATAAGAAAATAATTTATGCTCTGATATTGAAAAAAAAACAAGCATGCTATGAGCGATAGGAGCAAGCACGCAAAACAAATTATATAAATGTGAATTATATAATTTCCATATCATTGTCATATTATATGCCAATTCAATTGATAAGCATTAGGAGACAGTTTGCCTGCAATGTATTGAAACACTATCACTAGAGCGTTGGCCTTGTGTCAGCCTGTTCTCAAGCCATCGATCAATGAGCAAGGGTCAACACGCATTATGGCTCTCAGGCCTACTTCAGATTTACTCGTACACTGCACTCCATTTTTAGTGAACGTGGTTATATTGACCAACCGTTTATAGTGATCAAATTATCGTGCTGCACTGATGTGAGGTGTGAGGTGTGCACTCCCACTGGGCACAGACGTCAATTCAACGTCTATTCCACATTGGGTCAACATCATTTCATTGAAATTACGTGGAAACAACGTTGATTCACCCTGGGGGCTGTAATGACAAATATCCCTGGCTAGCATCAAATATCCATGGCCAACTGTATGTTTGTTGTACTTTATCTCTCCTCAGCGTCTCTATGCCATGGAGCGTGTGTGGAGGTGGACTCTGACACTGACGCAGTGGTCAATGAAGGCTTTAAGCTGGGCTGTATCTCCTGTAAAATGAGGGGCGAGGTGCCCGCCGAGGCCACTGTTGAATGGTCCTTCATGCCCAAAGGGGAGAGCGAGTTCACAAAAGTGAGTAGACACGAATCTTCAGGCCCATAGGGACAGTAGCGGGTTATATCCCAATTATCTCTCCTCGCAAAATGTGCACCTGTTCACTTTCCTTCACTGATTTGATAGGAAATGACTGGTAGAAGAAATATGGTACGCCCACCAGCCCATGACTACACCAATACAGTGATTTTAGATCTGTGGAAGTAGTGAATGATTGCACACTTCAGGAGAAAATAGATATTGTTGAGACACACCTTAGATTCTCCACACTTTGCCTCTATTGGTTGACCTAACTAACTATAGCTAGGCTACTCATGATGTATTGCTTGACCTAACTAACTATAGCTAGACTACTCATGATGTATTGCTCGACCTAGCTAACTATAGCTAGGCTACTCATGTTGTATTGCTTGACCTAGCTAACTATAGCTAGACTACTCATGTTGTATTGCTTGACCTAGCTAACTATAGCTAGGCTACTCATGATGTATTGCTTCACCTAGCTAACTATAGCTAGACTACTCATGTTGTATTGCTTGACCTAGCTAACTATAGCTAGGCTACTCATGAAGTATTGCTTGACCTAGCTAACTATAGCTAGACTACTCATGATGTATTGCTTGTTTGTTTTTTGCTTTTGAAGCGCTTTGATTTTTATGAAAACCGCTATAGAAATGTAATAAATTATTTTTATCATTCAACTTTGCACTTGCGCACTCACCGACATGGATTTTAAAGGATTGGATTGAGTTAACATTGGCTAGAGGGAGTTTCCACCGCTGTTAAATCCATGACAGGGAGTGTGCAAGTGCACAATAAGTGATCCCTCCCAGCAGAGTTTAAAAAGTGTCCCCATTCATTCTGTGGGGATCGACCCCATGAGGGGTCAATGAGGTAGCCAAGCAGGTTGACTTGTCTGTGGTATCAGACATTTACATTTACATTTAAGTCATTTAGCAGACGCTCTTATCCAGAGCGACTTACAAATTGGTGCATTCACCTTATGGCATCCAGTGGAACAGCCACTTTACAATAGTGCATCTAAATCTTTTAAGGGAGGGGGGTGAGAAGGATTACTTTATCCTATCCTAGGTACCAGTGGACCAGCAACAATGCAGGTCTTTTAGTTTCAATTTGAATTGTGAAATGAGGTGTCATAAGCAATTCATGAATGGGAGAGCCCCACTGAACACAATGACTACCAAGTCATCACACCAATGGGTGCTGTACAATGGAGATAGATCATTTTAACTTATTCAGTAAAAAGACAAAACACATCAATCAAAACAAGCATGTATACATTTAGTAGGCAATTTCTATGTCAGCAGAACAAGTAGTCTTTTCTCCAGTGAAATGGGCGCTATATCATGTATCATGAAAGAGCATCACAGCCATGTAAATCATGCAATGCTGTCAATAAGAGATTGTTTTAAATATGCACAGTGGTCTAAAACGGATTCACCCCTTAACATCCAAACTTTTGTTTCACAGTTTCCAAATATTGTAGTGTCAAACCAGGCAACTGGCTGCAGGCTCTCCCAGCAGGAGCCCTTGTTGAGGCTGTATTAGTCAGAGCCTGCCTGCACCACTTCCTGATGGGATCTCTCTCCTCATGTATGCGTTTATGTGCTGGAGCGATTTAACGGCTAATGGCCGCCCTGTATTGATGTTGGAACACACTCCTTTCTTGTAGGGAAACGTGTTTATGTTTACATCTGACACCGAGGAAAACTCAAACTAAAATCTCTTATTGATAGCAATAATTGTTATACACATGCATGATGTTATAGACATGCATGCTGTATCAGGAAAAACACTGCAAATTATACTTAAATTGATGTAAAAGTACTTGGAAGTTTTTTTTTACTCCATTAATTTTCCCTGACACCCAAATGTACTCGTTACATTTTGAATGCTTAGCAGGACAGGAAAATGGTCCAATTCACACACACTTATCAAGAGAACATTCCTGGGCATCCCTAATGCCTCTGATCTGGTGGACTCACGAAACACATTGCTTAATATAAGGAATTAGAAATTATTTATATTTATAGCAATTACATTGACTTTTGATGAAGTATATTTAAAAGCAAATACTTTTAGACTTTCACTCAAGTAGGATTTTAATGGGTAACTTTCACTTGAGTTATTTTCTCTTAATGTATCTTTACTTTTACTCAAGTATGACAATTGGGTACTTTTTCCACCACTGCTTATACTGTAATAACCAAACTGCTTTAGAAGTCACTTCATAATCAAATCATAACAGAACCAAAGTGCCCGATTGAGCACTTAGTGAAGAGATATGAGCCCTTGTTGATGCAGAACATTGGTGCTTTGACAAAAGTGCTGCACAGATTTCATCCAGTAATGTAACAATTCTAATATCCTAATATGATCTGCCCAGGATGAGTGTGTTGGCTCACCAAACTCATATAGCCTAGAATAAAAAGTAATCTTGTCCAAGCCAGAATAGCAGGATCCTATGTCCTGTTTCTGTAGCTCATGTGAGGCAGCTCAATGTACAAGTACACCCGTGGACAGGATGCGAGTCTATCGCAAGGCCTTTCCCCAATACATCTCCTTAATGCTTTAACAGTCTTTGGTATGAGACAACCAAGGTTCAAATGGCCTACCTTCCAATCTCAGGGCATACGCTCTAACCACAAGGCCAATCCTAACTGATATGCTCCAGTTAACAGCATATTAGTTTGGATTGCAAGCTCGTATTTCTCACTTTCCCCCATTGTGTTTTCCAATAGATCTACAGCTACGAGGACCTAATGAGCGACATTCCGGACGAGCGCTTCTACGAGCGTCTGGACTGGAACGGCAGCAAGAAGACCAAGGACCTGCAGGACGGCTCCATCTACATCCTGAACGTGACGTGGAACGACACGGGCACCTACCGCTGCATCTTCAACCGCACCCTCACCTTCACCTCCTACGAGTTCCACACCAACGCCACCAAGATCGTCCAGCTCAACGTGGTGCCAAGACGTAAGGCTTTTGCTTTAGGGTTCACAGGGTTAAGCTTAGGTCTAGACACAAACGAACACACACACACAAACAGTATAGTAGACACACACCCTCCTCTTGGGATAGGGGAGAGGGAGAGAGGAGGGGAGGGTGGAAGATAGGGAAATAGTACACTAAGATCACCCTCGTGAAAGTAGTGCCATGACATAGGCTTACTTACACCCTGCATGGGGAGGGGGAAGAGATGGAGGGGAGAGAGGGTGCTGGGGAAGGGGTGGGGTGGAGGGAGGGAGGGAGGGAGGGAGGGAGGGAGGGAGGGAGGGAGGGAGGGAGGGAGGGAGGGGGAGGGAGGGAGGGAGGGAAAGGTTAGAAGAGAGGATGAGAGAGGACAAACACTCAATGTCCATGCCTGAATTGACAAAAATTGCAGTATTGTCAGAGCGGATGATGGGTTATGCATGGGTTATATTATTTTGATTTAGGGTCAGGGTTCGATAGCCCATGGTAGATTGGACCATGTTTCAAAATGGAAGCATTGATATCAAAATCAAGGACATATGACAGAGGGATGAACAGGAAACAGTCATACAGCTCATTATCTATACAGCTGTTGATGGATGGTTAGTAGTAGTAGCCCTGTCACAGAAGCGGTCACAGCTGTCATTAACGCTCATATCTCCCAATCCAAAGGCTCAGCCACAGCCATGCCAATGATTGTCCAACACATCACTGTCAATGACCGCTGGCCATTAAGTAGATACTGTATCAAGAAAGACATACAGTAGACATGTACATACAGAGACAGATACAGTGCCTTCAGAATGTTTTCACACCCTTTGAATTTGATGTTATTTTAATGGACAAAAAAAAAGATTTTCTTTCAAAAACAAGGACATTTCTAAGTGACGAAACTTTGAACGGTAGTGTACATACATACATACATACATACATACATACATACTACTGTACTGCTTTACTGGACCTGCATTTGGATGAATGATTTTTCTCCTAAAGAGAGGAGAGGTCAAAGACTTCCAAGAGCTAAATAGCTTTCATAATCCTAAGTAATATTTTAAAGGCTTCCACAAAAGGTTGATACAGTGTCTCTAGACTGTTGGGTTTGGCAGCAAGCTTAGTCAGCTCACTTACTACTTGAGGTCATTCCACCAGTTTTAGTTGAGATTAATGTTCACCTTGAAAAACTGGGCCATTTACAGTGAAACACTGAACCCTTGTGGATGTCTGGGGATAATTGTACCATTATGTTTTCCAGGAGGCATCAGACATTCAGAAGCCTGTACATTTTCATTGAAATAGCTTCTAATTCATTAATAATTCATTAAGCCCAAGGCGGACTCTCTCTTAACCCCTCCTCTCATTCTCTAGTGACCAGGGGGATAGCGTCCATCTTGTCTGAGGTGATGATGTATCTCACCATCATTGGGCTGCAGGTATGGCTGGTGGTAGAGATGATTTACTGCTACAGGAAGATATCAGCACAAGGCGAGGAAGCATTGAGAGAGAGCGCGTGAGTAGACACAAACACACTGCTCCAATTCATCGCAGACACCTTCGCACAAGAGCACACACTTTTTCCTCAATCTTCCTCTGAAAATATTATTTTCTTGCCATGTAATTTCCTAGCTAAAACTGCTACTTTCTAACTGCCCCCCTCTCTTATTCCTCACCTTCTCTCTCTCGGTCTCTTGTCTCTCAGGGCGGAATACTTAGCTATCGCTTCGGAGAGTAAAGAGAACTGTGCAATGGTGGCAGTGACAGAATAGCACTGGTAGGTTTCCCCTACTAATAATCCATAACTGGACTCTTGGCCGTTTGTTGTCTGTTCTTTCCTTTACTCCTTTTCTGTCACTGATGAGAACTCATATCAGCACCCAGAACCAAATCCCCTATATTTGAATTTTAAAAGGGATTGTTCAGGATTTTATAACTTGATATTAGATGGTTTCTTCCCCGAAAATAAATCCAGGAGAAACTTCACCTTTAAGGCAGTCACAAGAGACTAGTGGACTCATGGCATCTCCATGTTTTCTTACACGTTGTCTTCATTTCAGGTTAAAGAATGGCTCCAAACGACAAATAGCTCTCGTTAGCCCTTCGACACTTCACCCCTTCTTCCAGACTTCCATCATGACACCATCTCATTACCCCATCCAGGAGGAGCAGCCAAGAGGCTTGTCCAGAGAACAGATGGATGAGAAGTGAAACAGACAATGAAAAAGGACTTGTGTTGAAAAGCAAATATGCAGCACGAGTGTACTATCGAGCAGTACTATAATATCAAGGAGAGTTGTAAATACAGTACGTGTGCTTAATTATGCAATCCAAAATCCTCATTGTAATACCGATACATTATAATAAGTTAGTTCATACATAGCATTGTACATTAAGTAGAGCTGCATGTTTACTGATACATCATAACAAATTGCGTTAATGTTTCTTAAAGGGTCATTGTCAGGATTATAAAATGTGTGCTTGTATGAGAGCAATTAGAGGTCAGAACTCAACTGCGATCTTGCCCAATGGCTTTAGTAGCCTGTCTTGATCAGACCTTCCATGGCTATTTATGCGCAGGTCCAGACTAGCCTAGCGGTATATTCAAAAACATTCCAAGAAAACTTGAGGTTATGCATTCAGGTGAATGAAATTAGTACCCTGAGGAGTAGTAGCACAACACGGTTGACTAGCTGGGAGTAATGGATTGTACACACCCAGAGCAACTATTTCTGGTTTGACAGCATCTGTCTACCTGTTAAAAAGGTTCATGCTTTATTTGCTAGATTTTCCTTATCATATTTACAACAACCAAGGGCTTGTGATATTAGCTACCATTTTACTGCCGTGGGAAACTACCATCATTTGTCCAGTGTGCCTAGAGCAGGTATGTCTGACTGGTCAAAGACCAATCCCTATGGAGCAGAATACAGTGAGCTGCTATTGAAAAAAATACTGGACATCCCTGTCATTCCTATTCGGCAGTCAATTCTGTATTACTCCTCCAGGGGCAGCAGAACACTGCCTAATGTGGACTGCAATCTTGCACACATACTTTCTTGTAGAATTTCATTGGGATCTGGGTTTAACTACGAAGTGGTCTGGGTTTTCTACCTTTGAAGTATGGAAACGTGAAAGAATAACTGCCACACGTGAACAAATTGTAATTCATGTTCAAGAGTCGAAATTCCCTTTAAAAGTCCTTGAAGCTGGTTTGGTCAGATTAGAGATTCTAGTCACCTTTCACAGAACTTTTACATTCAATAGCGGAATATATGTTGGGGAAAAAAACAACAGGCTTATCATAGGGAATAATCGACTTCTGCTGTGATTTAAAATGTTCACTGAAGAGAGCTGATCCAGTACACACTACTGTGGAAATGTTGCTTGCCAAAACGGTCAGCTTTATACCTTAATATAATTGTCATGTGAGAATGGATTAGGCTTTATGTCTGGTTTATTAAATTAAAACAATTCCTACCTTGTCAGATTTCTATGTTTGTGGGAACTTTTCAGGTCTCTGACAAGACCCTCTTTCACACGCACGCACACAGACAGACAAAGCTAGAGTGTAATAATACAATCTGAAGAGCAGAGAGCCAACTGAAGTGTGGGACAGAAATGGCCTGTTGTTCTGGCATGCAGTCACATGTTGTTTGGCTGTCACTGAGCTGTGGCTAACCTCATGATAGAGTACCTGACTGGAAACTGGTGATGTGACATTTCCAGGGAACTTGACAGGCTCACTGGGAGTCAGGAGGATCAGATAGCAGATAATGTAGTCTGTTGACCGTGGCGTTGACCATGACCGACTTCGGTGAGTGTCAAATACAAACTTTCCTTATGACCTTATGACCTTTTAAAACCACTCGTATTAAATATTTAATTGACAATTTCAAAATGTACTTTAACATAAGGTACAAGGTGCCTGAGGGTGGCCTTTACAGTTAAGGGCTCCATCCTCTGCATATATACCTTCTCCCCCCCCCCCCATTCGAGCTTTGACTCGACTGATAGCTACGTTGACGGGAGAAAATGTACTTTCTATACCTGTGATATGTGGTTGTCCCACCTAGCTATCGTAAGATGAATGTACAAACTGCGTCTGCTAAATGAGTCAAATGTTTTTTTAAATGTACGTATCCTAGCGACTACCAGCCCTACATTGCAATCCCCTTCTCTCAGTCTCCTCTTAATTTCATACCGTCTCTGTTAATAAACAATAAAAACACAGGAGAGCTCAAGTTGTCTCCCTTTAAATTAACGTCGGAACAGCGGGTTGGATTCCCGGGACCACTCGTAGGGATAACGAATGCACGCATGACTACGTTGCTTTGGGTAAAAGCATGTGCTAAATGCCAGATATTATGCTGATATATTATCTAAGAGGGGATGCAGAACAGGTGGGAGTCACCCAATAACCGCCCTTAAATATATAGATATAGCAGATGTATTAATGTCACAGGAAATTATCATAACAGTGTCTTCCTGCTCCTTGGTAATGATGTAGGCCAGTAGTACAAATGTGTTTGTAGGTCAATTGACAGTATCGATCAACATGGACTTTGTCTGAAGTCGCTGTTATTGGCAGACATCTAAATCAATTAAATGCTTTGCCTGAACAGGTCAAACCAACAGATCAGCTTGAATTTGGACACGCTGGGAAGTCAGAAAGATGACAATTACACAGACTGTTTTGAAATACTTTTTTAGTTAAACTTTATGAAAATGGTTGATGACACACACTTAAAAAAAATAACACTCCGAGTTGTTGCATATTTTAGAACTTTTCATTTCTCTCCAGGGCATTGTGTACAATCAAATCTTTTACAGTACATTTGCTCCCCCACTTTCCTCCCTGAACCTAATAAATACAGTACATCCTTTGATCACTCACTGTTTGGCCGTGCACAGCAAGGCTCACACATTTACACAGCTGACTTACTCAGTGCACAGGCAAGAGACGGAAAGAGTAGGGGGGGCAGTACAACGATGGAAGAGAGAGAGAGGAAGAGTGAAAAAGACAATAGGAGGGGAGATGAAAGGGAAAATAATTAGGAAAAGATGGTTTTTGATGGGAGTGAGCAGAAAATAAAATGAGATGACCCTCCGACAAACAAAAAAAAGAAGAAACAAGACAGACTACAAAATAAAGATATAAAATGAAAAGGAACAACATATAAACATCAATTTGAACTCACAAAAACAATACTGCAATATTTCCCTTTATCCAGGCCTACACTTCTGGTTGGTCCTTTTTAAGTCCAGCCCAGTTTACACTAGAAAGTCACTAGTTTATTGCATCCCTCTGTTTACCTGGTCTACAAAGTCGGCGTCCCAAAGGGCACATTATTTCCTATGTAGTGCACTACACTATAAAGGGAATGGGGTGCTATTTGGTACGCAGAGCCTGGGTCTACAGAGTACAGTCAGTGACCCTGAAACACTTCAAGTCCAATCCAATAACACAATCAGAAGTTGACCAAGTGCGAGAAAAAAAAAAAAAAAAGTATCCAACAAAAACAAACTCAATCATACTCATCTTAATAATACCAAATGTAACAGTGACAATGTGACGTTGAGGACACTCCTTTCTAATACACATATATCTCCGTCTTCTTGTCCAACTCCAGATCTTCGCTTGCTTGTCTCATTTAGCCCTAAACACACTTTAGTGATATACTACTTTTTACACATTCAAAAGTAGGATAAAAAAATCTCAAAATATCCTTATTGCTATGACCAGTAAATATAAAAGATTAACTTAATAGCTCTTTCTTGGTCCGCGCTGAAGCATTAACACAGAACATATAGGGGGAAAAAGAAATCACTCGTGTTGAGAGCGAGACAGGACTTTTCGAAATCAAAGTCGTGCTAAATAAATACTGGAACGGTCTGGCGCGCACACTCATCATTCGCTCGCTCGCAATTCTCGAAACAACCCGGTCACCCTCAAAAAGACAGCTAACGATAAAAATCGAGCTAGTAGAGGATTTAGGAGTCTTTTTGGATTATTAACGTCTACAAATAAAAAATAAAGTATTGTTTGGAAATTATTCTCCAATAGCAGATCAAGTCTAAGATGGAAGCTGCTGATCCCAAATGGAGAGAGAATGAGAGAGAGAACGAAAAAAAAAAAAGTGTTAGAAACAGGAGACTTTCTGTAATCCATCAGAGCTTTCCCCTCCCTCGTCATGTGTCCCTCATTTCCAGAGGCTCAAGGGGGACTTAGCTGAGCGGACCCCTCACACCGAGGCACATAAGTCCCCTAGGCTGGCTTCAGCTGGGAACAGAGCCATAGCTGTTTATCAGGGCTGGGAAAGCTCCCAATTTCCCAAATGTCAGAGTCCATCCATTTTGAAACGCAAAGTTAAATCTGGGTTGGCCCATTTTGAGAAATGCAGTCGGTCCAAGTCAAGTCAGTCCGTTATGAAATGCGCTGGACCGGAGTCTGTCCATTTGAAACGCAGCAGCAGGGCTGCACATGTTGAAATGCAGTAGATCGTCCGTTTTCTTTTCAAAATCTCTTGGATTCTCAAGCAGGGGAGATGGTTCAGGGTGAGCAGCATGGTTGGTTGCATGTGAGGAGCAGATGGTACTTTACAAACTGGCCAGCCTTTAGCCCTGACTGTGGGAGATATGGTTGGCTCACCGTGCTATGTTATTGCTGTAGTCCTGAAGACATTCCCAGTCTGTCTGGGCATGAGAGAAGGTGGGACTTTGCCATTGCAGGTTACTCAGACTGAGGTGTGGGGAGATATGGGTAGTGTAGTACCCCAAAGGTCACTCACCACCCACCTCATTGCAGGTTGCTCAGACTGAGGCGTGGGGACCCCGCCCCCCACATCTATCCCTGTCTGTTTTGAGTAGAGAAGCATTAGCGGAGCTTGGGATCGGGTGAGAGAGAGTGTCACTCTCCCTGATTGGCCCAGCTGGACCCTCCCCCTCTGGCCACCTCCACCTTGGTTCTCTCCCCCCGTGGACCATTCATACCCACTTGAGGGCTGGAGGTTGGAGGGTGGAGGGAGGGAGGATCAGTGCTCAGTGAGAGACTCTGAAGTGGGGTTCGAGGGGGGATACTGCTGGACTTCTGGAGTGACGACGCCTCGGTGGAGCTTTTCCAACGACTGTTTCATCTGAGGGAGAGAGAGAGGACAGAGGAGGCGAATGTCATTACGACAGCCGTGATGACTCACTCATGAATAACACGAGGGAACGATGCGTGCAAATGATGCGTGCACATGCTTGGACACACACACACACACACACCTGGTCTAGCAGAGTGACTGAGGATTGGAGGATCTGTTGCCATTTGCCCAGCTGGGCCTGGTGGAACTGTCTCTGGAGCTGCAACACCTGGGCCCACTCTCCCGCCGACTGGGGTAGAGGACTGGATGGAGAGAAGAGAGGAGAAGAATGAAAGGGAGAGAGAGAGTGAGAGAAGAACAGTTAATTCACATGCTAAAAATGCATCTCTGGTAGTAAGTAATATCCAATGAAAGTGCTGTTTTTTTCTTGAGTAACGGAAGAGAACAAATCATAGAACAAAACATAACAGTGGGAATCAGAGGTGCATTCAGTTCTAGTTTAAATCTGGTTTTCAATCAAAAGGAGAACAGGAAGCCTCCTGGGTGGCGCAGCGGTCTAAGGCACTGCATCGCTGTGCCACCAGAGACTTGCAGCCGGCCGCGACCGGGAGGTCCATGGGGCGACGCACAATTGGCCTAGTGTCGTCCGGGTTAGGGAGGGTTTGGCCGGAAGGGATATCCTTGTCTAATCTCACACTAGCGACTCCTGTGGTGGGCCGGGCGCAGTGCACGCTAACCAGGTCGCCAGGTGCACGGTGTTTCCTCCGACACATTGGTGCGGCTGGCTTCCAGGTTAGATGCGTGCTGTGTTAAGAAGCAGAGCGGCTTGGTGGGTTGTGTTTTGGAGGACGCGTGTGTCATGACGTTGGCCTGGGGGTTAGGTTTATGACAGTCATAAATACCTCTTTCTCCTCTCTCTACCCTACTGAGGTTACATTTGCAAAACCCTTGGTTAACAGAGATTCTGGGAACATCAGAAGGTGGGGGGAAATGAAGGGGGGTGAAATGAACTATATTCTGGTAATCCGAGCAACAGACTTAATGAATATGATGTCAGTTCGGTTGTCATCTGAGACATTCGCATCAATGATATGACAAACTCTACAGTGGAAAGTCTACACATCAGAGTTCACATGGAATTGTTGTTCAATTTAAATGTTTGAATATTAAATTATTCGCTCTCCTCTCCCTTCCTATATAAAGCCTTGACGACAATATAACCTCCTGTTCCGAGGATGTGTGGACGACGTTCCGATATCAGAATGGTTCAGATAATAACTACAGAACGAAGCCAACATCAGCGTGAGCTTGGTAGCGAATGGTATGAATTTTGAACTCCTATTCACTACAGAAGTGATACCTCCTAGCCGTTGAGTTAGCAACAGCAGATGAAAACAAGGGTTAGGAAGGAACAGACAGAGTATCCTGTCTATCACCCAACTACAACGTAACCAATTGACAACCAGAGACATTCTTCAAAGGACTCGGTTGGGCAACACGGCCTTCCATCTAACACCAACCTACCGAAGCTCAGAGTAAATATTTATTGCATTTTCCTTTTCCAAATGGGTAATTTAGAATGCATAAGATACTGTATTTACAATAGCACAGCTTCTTCCCTTTGTTCCTCAGTCTTCCCGCTCTTTCACTCAAACCCAGCCCTTTTCTTTTGTGTAACAAGCTATCATATCTGTTCCGCCCGCTAGGGACGTTTTCCTTTATGACGTAATTTGTTATAAGTTATGATTTAATTATGTGTATGTGTAATTCTTTGTGATTAGTTAGGTATTTAGTAAATAAATAATTTAAAACAATTTTGTATTGCTGATTCAACTTGTGAGTCAGGGTTCGTGCAGATAACCAGGTTAATTACATTTACATGATTAGCTCAATCAGGTGATATTAATTACGGAGAAATTGTTTTATAGAATAGCATGTTACATCACTTAATCTGGCATAGCCAAAGACTCGACACATGGCTTTCGACCTTCGTCTCACCCGAGCCCGTACGGGAGTTGTAGCGATGAGGCAAGATAGTAACTACTAACAATTGGGTACCACGAAATTGGGGAGAAAAAGGGGGGTAAAAAAAAGGAGAACAGGACAGTGTCCTCTGATGGATAAGTAGTAATGGCTATAATATAAAGATATATCCTGGTTTGGTTACCTGTCAGACAGAGAGAAGGAGTGCCACGTCTCCAGTGTGTGTGCAGCTCTCTCCAGAGAACACAGCTTGTAAAACAAGAGCATGTTGAGGGCCACCAACACCACCAGACTAGAGGAGAGAGAAAGGAGAGGTGATAGGACAAAACAGCATGGAACGAGAGAGAGAGGGTAAATGTATTGACGTTAGTATGGGCCAAAAATGTAGGGAGCGAGACTGGGTTATGAATAAAGGGAATATGAGAACTCGAGTAGGAATAGAAAAGTGGTTGCGCACCTCAAACTGTAACACAGCACAAAATGTTTTTGGACAACAGAGCATACTGGACCATCAAATGACAGCGCAGACGCCACAACGCCGAACAGTCATTCAACGAGACATTGACGATGTGACACCCAGTCTCTTATTATACTGTACCTGACACAGATCCTATGCACATGAAGCGATAGAGAGAGAGAGACAGTGGGAGGCCGTCAGTAAGCAGAGGAGATATAAATGTTCCTTGAACCCCCCCCCCCTCAAAACACTGACGACATGGACTACAGAAACAAAGAAACCAGCATTCAGACCCATTTGTTACATACTGTGGTGAATACGGTAATGCTACAGGGATGAGAAGTACCCAAAAACACTTTCACAATCACTCACAAAAGGTCCAATCCCAACTTGAGTTTAGTGTAGGTTATGTATTGATGTCAATAGGTTGTGTGTGAAACGTATCTCAAGTATGGATTCATCCTAAAGCTCATACGCTGGACAAGATTAGGCCATTGATAATTCCCTTAGGGGAAACGATCAGTGTTTCTTTTCACACACGCCAAGAGGTCAGAACTCACATGAAGCTGACTATGAGCAGTATGGTAGAGATGCTGTTGCCTCCGCCACGCGACCGCTCTCCGTGCTTGTACTGACCACCTGGTCAAAGGGAGAAACGCATTACTTCCTGCCAGAAGAGCCTGGATGCAGTTCCAAAATCACACCAGCAGATGTCAGTGTATAAAGCAAAGAGGAACACCAGTGGCATCTGACATTTAGCTGTATGAATCATCATAAACCTGGAGACAAATAAGTTTGAGGTAATCGTTGAACTCTGCTTGACAATCTTTTATATGGGTCTTATTTATCAGGTGATAACAGAAGAATATTAACTGATGCATCTCCTGACGCCACCACGACCCTGTTGACTCACCCGCCTCTCTCCGCTCCTCTCCTATTCCTCGGTCCCCGCGCTCTCCACCTCCCTCTCTTTCCCGGTCAGCCAGGCGCCGGGAGCAGGTGCGTTTGCGTCGCCGCAGGGCCGGGGGTGTCTTGGCAGAGTCTGCCCCCACCACATCCCCAGAGGTCACCACTGACACCTCAGACTGGAGCAGGGTCTCCAGCTTACACACCTCACTCTCTGATAGGGAGGGAGGGAGAGAGAGACGGCGACAGAGAAAGGGAGGGAGGGATGGAGAGAGAGACGGCGACAGAGAAACAGAGAGGGGGAGACACAGAGAGGGGGAGACACAGAGAGGGGGAGACACAGAGAGGGGGAGACAGAGACATAACCAGAAAGAACCAAAAAGAGAGGTAAGCAATAAGAACACAGACACTTCTTTATCCCGAGTAGGAGAATAAGACTACGATGTAAGTCAGTCTCACCCATGTGTCTGTAGTACTCCTCGATGCCGCTCCAGGTGTTTTTCTCGATGAGCGCCTTCACCAGGCTCCACGGCTGCTTCTTGTAGCAGATATCTGACGACACCCTGCAGACACACAAGCAGCCACAACTCAGAGTCCATCACACTGTAACCAGTAAGCCATGCCTGAAGCACTCTGCACCACTAGACATAATACACGGTACTGCACATACCTGGGATCCCCAACAGAATTAAATAGAACGTATTATATAACAGTATTATATGACATCTCTAAAGGGATCACACGGTTCACCAACGACAGAAGCTAGAAACGTATCATAATGAACACCGATCCGCCACTCGTGTGATGGCGCCGACAGACCTGGCAGTTCTGCTTCTAGCATTTCGCTACGCCCTCAATACCAATTTTCTAAATATGTGTATGTGGCCAATAAATCCGATTTTGAGTTAAACTTGCACCTCTTAGAACAGTTTAAAAAGGACACTTCATCCATTTCAGGTGTATTTTATGTGACGTAAGAACATAAGCTTGCGGTTTCTAAGGCAGTGAGTTCACCTGGTACATACAACATTTAGTAGGTTAGCACACAAAAAAAAAGTTGTTTCAAACAACTAAATGTTCCTGTTGCCATTTGATCTGCACAGGCGACTCATACACAAACTATTAGTCAAAAGGCCTTCTTCAGTGTGCTGGGTGGTGAAAGTAGGTATATACCGGAGTCTGCTCTTGTTCTTGTTGATGGCGGTGAGGCAGTAGCGGTGCACGGTGTAGAAGTAGTCCTGGTAAGGGATGCCCGAGGTAATCACCTCAGAGTCCACCACGTAACACTCGCCCGGCGCACTGTTCTTAAACAGCGTCTGGATGGAGCGAGGGAAAGAAAGGTGTCAGCGTTAGCGAATGAACTACGGGGGTGTGTCTCGATCCTCAGAAGGCGAGTCAAGTCTTGTTCTCCAACCCAGTGGAGACTCCCAACTCCAACGTCTCTGTGCCGTGACCTAGATTTTGTGTTGTTGTTGTTGTGTGAACCGGATATTCAAACCAGAACATGGGAGGACAATGGAGGCTGGTGTCACTTTAGAAATCGGAGGACAGGCTCATTGTAATGGCTGGAATTAAATGAATGGAACCTTATCAAACACATCAAATCTATATGTTTGATCCAGTTCCATTCATTACAATGAGCCAGTCGTCTGATTTAACGTGACACCAGCTACCACTAATGTTGACCAAATGTTTTTTTAAACTGTCAAATCCAACGTGCTGACTGACTGACCTGAGTTTCCACTACGGGGGCAGTCTTGGGGCCCAGGGGGTTGTTGATGGCGATGGTGTAACTCAGGATCCGGTTGGTGTTCCCACTGCAGCTGTCCTGCTGCCACTCGCGAACTGACAGGTCTGAGAGGGACAGAGAGAGAGGACAAGGAAAAGAATGAGTGAGTGAGTGAGTGAGTGAGTGAGTGAGTGAGAGAGGACAGAATGAGAGGAAGACAGAGGGAGAAAAGCGAGAGGGACACAGCACCGCTTCACAGAGGGAAATGCACTAATTAAAGCCACACAATGTCCTAAAAAGCTGGCAGGGGCACAAACCAGGGAGGCCACCAACCAACCAACTCCACACCTCTATGGCAGCATCTAATAAACGACAACTTTGGGGAACTGTGCTAAGAACAACGAATATGCAGAGCCCTGTACTGCTTCTCTCGAAACAGACAATAGCATACATATCAGGTGTTGAAGAAAAGAAAAGAGAGCGAGAGAGACAGATGGAGGAAGGTTAACACAGCGTAAACAAACACAGTGGACTGCTCATTAGCGCTACAACACACTGGCCTATGTCTGAGGAGAGGGGAAGGAAGGGGGCGGAGGGGGGAGACCCTGACCGCATCCCAAATGGCACCCTATTATTCATGTAGGGAATAGGCCAGGATGCCATTATTTGGGACAGCTCCAGTCTAAGCACTAGGAGGATAATAACAATCATTCCATCCCCGTACATGACGACAGCCATACTGCGTGGAGCAGCAGACGTCCTACAGATGAGCACTAGTGTATCAGGAGATAGTCGGTCGGGTGGAAGAGGCGGCAATGAGCGTCTCACGCAGTAACACTCCTAGGCCACATCCCAAGTGGCACCACATTCCCTAAATAGAGCACCACGTTTGACCAGGGCCCTGGTCAAAGGAAATGCACTATATACGGAATAGGGTGCCATCTTGGACGCAGCCCTAAAGCTTACTGTACAAGCCCTGGAGGAGTGGACTTTAGGAAGGGCTGATCATGTTCGTGTTGTAACCTATCCATGTTTCTAGGCAGACTATCACTAGTATCATCACCATTAAATACCATTAACACCATGCCTACCACTTTGAAGATGTCAAATATTTATTGTTTGTTTCACTATAAAAATAATAATAAAAATAGAAAACCTAAGCATGCATGACTATTCACCCCCCAAAGTCAATACTGCAATTACAGCTGCAAGTCTCTTGGGGTATGTCTCTATAAGCTTAATCTAGCCACTGGAATTTTTGCCCATTCTTCAAGGCAAAACTGCTCCAGCTCCTTCAAGTTGGATGGGTTCTGCTGGTGTACAGCAAACTTTAAATCATCCCACAGATTATCAATTGGATTGACGTCTGGGCTTTGACTAGGCCATTCCAAGACATTTAAATGTTTCCCCGTAAACCGCCAGTGCTTCTTTAGCAGTATGCTTAGGGTCATTGTCCTGCTGGAAGGTGAACCCCCGTCCCAGTCTCAAATCTCTGGAAGACAAACGGGTTTCCCTTAAGAATTTACCTGTATTTAGCGCCATCCATCATTCCTTCAATTCTGACCAGTTTCCCAGTCCCTGCCGATGAAAAACATCCCCATAGCATGATGCTGCCACCACCATGCTTCACTGTGAGGAGGGTGTTCTCAGGGTGATGAGGTGTTGGCTTAAAGTGGTCCTATTGACAGCTCCTTCAGGGTCATCTTTGGGCTCTTCGTTGCCTCTCTGATTAATGCCCTCCTTGCCTGGTCCGTAAGTTTTGGTGAGCGGCCCTCTCTTGGAAGGTTTGCTGTGGTGCCATATTCTTTCCATTTATTAATAATAGATATAATGGTGCTCCGTGGGATGTTCAAAGTTTCTGATATTGTTTTATAACCCAACCCTGATCTGTACTTCTCCACAACTATGACCCTGACCTGTTTGGAGAACACCTTGGTCTTTATGGTGCCACCCTTTGCTTAGTGGTGTTGCAGACTCTGGGCCCTTTCAGAACAGGTGTAAATATACTGAGATCATGTGACTTAGATTGCACACAGGTGGACTTTATTTGACAAATTATGTGACTTCTGAAGGTAATTGGTTGCACCAGATCTTATTTAGAAAAAGGGGGTGAATTCATATGCATGCGCCACTTTTCCGTTTAGAATTATTTTGCATTTTTGGAAACAAATTATTTTTAAAATTTCACTATTTTGTGTATGTCAAATTACATGAAATCCAAATAAATGAAAATATGAAACAATATGAATGTGTATGTGAAGAACAGGTGTGAGAGTGTGTACACATTTGCGCTGTACGGACCTGTGAAGTGCCGCTGGGAGAAGAGATGCTGGATGAAGTGTGTGTCTGCGGAGAAGAGCAGGTCATGCAGCTTGTCCACGCTCATGCGCACCACCATGTTGATGTGCAGCCGGCCAGCCAGGTCCGCACAGATCGACTCCACCTCGTCTGGATGGGGACAGAGTTACACAGTCTTCACGACTATAGTAGAGATACCACAGGTGGTAGAGCATGGCGCTTGTAACGCCAGGGTAGTGGGTTCGATTCCCGGGACCACCCATACGTAGAATGTATGCACACATGACTGACTGTAAGTCGCTTTGGATAAAAGCGTCTGCTAAATGGCATATATTAATCATCAGAATTTCTATGATAGATTTTTAAAATGTTATATCCCCCCCAGGATTTGTTGCAACTGCATTGACAAACGGGGCCGAGATAAGCTGGCTTTTCAAGTCAAGTAAATATAAAAACGTTCAGCGATAATTGGGAGGATAATGTCCTTTTTTGTTGACGAGAGACACAGTTTAACACAGTTCTGTTTGAGCAGAAGAGAACTGTAAAAGACTCCCCACTTTACAGGCCTCAAAGTAAATACATTGTGGTTGCGAACACTAGCACAGTTCAGACTTCTGTAACGTGAACGTTGCACTTGATCGGTCAAATCAGTCACTATATATTGTTTTTCTGCTCCTAGTACTCTGTCATCTGCTAAGTGAATGCTGACGTCTCGAGTTTCTCTTGAGTTTTGCCTTTAATGCAGCAAGTAACAGTCTGTTCTCAGGAGAGTCCATGACTACAGTAATGTAGGTCCTACTAGACTACTATTATGGTATCAACAGGAAGGGAGTATTTGCAGTAGTTTCAACTGGCGTTCTCTTCTGCATCTACACTAATCTGAGAAAAAAGGATAGCTGAAAGCAGCAGAGTGGAAACCAATCGCTTTCACCTGTCACCTTCTTTCAGATTAGTGGGAAGGAAGGAAAGGAGACGAGGAGAGAACCACCCTACGGACTATTAGAATTTCACCTTTGTGAAGTGTCCACAATCCCATTTTTCCCTCTCAAGTCTCCGACGTCTGCATCAGATTAAAAATGTATTTTCTATGTTTGCCTAAACGTAAATGTTTTTCCATGAAACTACTCTCCTGTGGGCTCCAGGAACTCACCCTCTTCCTGTGTGTCTGAGGAGTTGCTGGGGTCAGTGGGCAGCTCGTCGTCGTTGGTGAGCTGGTCCAATGAGGAGAGGTTTCCCAGGCTGGTGGCAGACGAGGGCATCATGTGATTGGCAGACTCCAACAGGAAGTCCCCGTCCTCCTCCATATACTAGGAAATGGCATGCGAGGGGAGAGAAAGGGGTAGTTAGTTACCACACGCCGTGAGGTCATTATGGCAGAAACACACACTAACACAGTAATCCCGACACCCTCACATAACTGAGGAGCCTTGGAGGACTAGTACGACCTCAAAGCCTCTCTACTCTGCCCTGGTCAGACAACAACACTGGCTCTTTTAGGCACAGCATGGGCCACGTCCGGAATAACACCCTATTCCCTATATAGTGCACTACTTTTGGCCAGGGCCATAGCACCCTATTCCCTGTAGTACACTATATAGGGAAGAGGGTGCCATTTGGAACAGAGCATTAACATTACATCCGGATGGCCGTTTAGAGCCAACAAGCGACTCTGATCTACTGGGGTATGACTGGGGTATATGTATCCTATCAAGATAAACCATGGAACAGTCATAATTATGAAACTATCTCCAAAGTCAGTTCATAGTTATATACACCCGCCTCCCGATGCCCTGGGTCATATTCACTTAAGACAAAGATTTGAAACATTTTACCCTAATGAATACGACCCTGTAGTTCCCTGGCATGAAATCAAATAAAACTCACGAAAGAGGCAGCAGCCGAGGCGGGGGCGGACAAGGAGGCGGTGTGTGTGGTGGAGGGCAGGGAGCTCTGGGAGCTGGGCGGGCTGGGGTCCGGGGGGTCGAGGGAGGGGCTGCCGGGGATGTCTACGGGCAGACAGGTGGATGAGGAGGGAGGAGAGGAGCCCAGACCACCGCTGGCTAGGAGGGGGCCACTGGGGAACAAGGCTGCCATGGAGGAGGGCGAGCTGCCCAGAGAAGCTATGGCCCCCAAGGAGCTGAGGTCCAACAGGTCAGAGACAGAGACCGACTCATCCACTGGCCTGAGATGTGGTGGGGGGATGGAAGGAGAGGTTGAACAATATACAAAGAGACAGAAAGAGACAGAGAGAGATGAAGAGGACAGAAAAAGGGCAGTACGGGGGAAAGAGGGCCAAAACAAGAGAATGAAGGACGGGAAGACAAAGGAGAAAAAGGAGAAAGAAACAGCATGATTAACAATTCACAATCCCAGTAGTGGCTTTTAATTGAAGGGATCGATAATCCAGAGACATCAAAGTTAACGGACGAGAGTTCTAATTTAATGGACAATGCCAAACTAAATGGTCACACGCACACACACACAATTCAGACTTTTTCTCACACACAGCGAACATGTACACTCACAGTAGACCGTTAATGTGCTCGTCGGTGGGGGAGACATAGTCATCGTCTTCACTGGTGAGGCCCAGCTCAGTGCCGTAACACTGATGGACGATGTGCCACAGCTCCTTTGGGGAAAGAGGCTGAGGGGAAACAGACATTAACCGTCTCAATAACTTCTTGGATTTTCCTCTTGTAGGACATTAAAACGCCAATCAATCATTCAGTAACCAATAGTTTTGGTCAGTGTTTTATGCATTTTGGGTCCCGTTGCATTATGTTATATTTCATCACTGAATAGTTATATTATCCAATAAACGACATAAATAATATTGTTTCCCCCCCCCCCTCTCAGTATTTGGAAGTGCCTTTCGTTCCGGCACAGTGATATATATGCCCAGTTAATGTCACACTGGCAGGAGTGTGAGAGCTGTAGGTGGGAGGAGGGAGAGGAGGTGGGTACCTTGTCCATCAGTGCGTTCTGCCACAGTCTGAACATCATCATGTAGCTGCGGTCCCTCGCCCCGAAAGACGTGAAGAAGTGCTGGATGAAACGACAGAGAGAAAGAGAGCAAGCAAAGAGGAAAACAAATATAGTGAACGATGGAATGATGGCTAGTGGTCATTGCTATTGATTTGGCTTGTCAAAAACAATGACAGAAATAGTTAATTTTGCCATGATAAAAAAAAAAGTTTGTCAGTCAAGCATTGGAAGCATCTAAACCAGTGGTTCTCAACTGGTTTTGCCTTGGGACCCAAATATGACAATTGAGTCACGACCCAATATTATGGAATGTTGATCATTACATTTTGTAATGTTGTATTGTAGCTGCCTTTTTGGGCAGGTTTCACATGCTAAATAGACTCTCTCAATTGTGGTATTAAAAAGGAAGTACACACAGCCATATTAACTGAGAAAACATTTACCAATTGAAGAGAATAAGCCATTTAATTTTAGACCACCAATTCAGGAGTGGGGTGTAATAAATGATCAGACTCAGAACATAACATTATTGGACTGGTTTTGATGTTAATGAAAAGTAACACATACCAGTGTTTAAAATAGAAAAAAACACCATCATTAGGAATTCTTAATTATCAATTACAATGTCAATAGTTACACAACCTTGACCTTTTATTTTTTTTTAAAGGTGTACATTTTTAACCAGATCACTAAAATGTAATATGAAAATCATAATGAATTAACAATAATAATTAACATAGTGAACAATAAGTCATTAACCTGTTTATTTATTGTTTGTGTGTGTGTGTGTGTGTGTGTGTGGCCTATCAGTGGGAAAGCTGGGGGTGTTTCTTTAGTTTGATAAGTTAATTTATTATTGAAGTCTGGGGTGATGGTTGACAAGGCAACTCGGAGGTCATGCTGGCTGTCCAGTTTTTTTCTGATTTTAGTATGTTTTCAGCACTGCCATTGCAGAGAAGCCACTTTCAGACTGATCGGTACCTTGATTCTGATTGCATGACAAGTGAGAGCAGGATACTCTACCATTACGCTCACCAGAACTGTCATTTCCGGGAAGCGCATGCTCAGTCCACGATCAAATGACAGCTCCACCAGCTGATCCTCTTCGTTGCTTGGCAACGTGATGTTTCCCATCTCCACTTGATAGGGGTCCCCGTATCCAGTCATCTTGTCTCCTGTTCTCCTCCAGGAAGTAGTCGCAAAACTTTCCCTGCAGCTTGACAAGATGCTATTAAACGGTGTGTCGCCGTGCGCTTTGTTGATCGGATTCTGAATCTTGAAATCAGCTTTGGGAAACATGTTCATCCCTCCAGTTAGAAACATGATTTGCCCAAACGGCAAGCTTCATCTTGAAGGCTTCCACTTCGTCCCCCTGTACAAATTGATTGTGCCTCCTCCCTTGCATTGATACATTGAGAGAATTCAGATCAAAAATATACACCAGGTAGGCAACCTGCACGAGCGTTTCCTCATAATCGGAAAGTACGGGCAGAGGGGACTTGTTTACCAAAAGAAACGCAGATATCTCTGCTCGAAGCTCATAAAAGCGACCCAACACTTTACACCTGGAAAGCCAGCGGACCTCTGCATGATAAAGCACCTGATGGTGCTCCCTCCCCATATCCCTGCAGAAGGCCTGAAACACCTGCTTCTCCTAGAACTCTTTTTGATATAGTTGACACGCATAATCACATCCTGGAGTGTGGCGTGGAACTCAGGCACCATGTCCTTCGCTGCCAACGCCTCCCTATGTAGGAAGCAGTGGTTCCACGTCACACTCTGTGCTCTCTCCAGGATCCACTTTGCTACCCTGGAGTGCTTTCCCGACATAGCAGCTGCCCCATCAGTGGTCACACCGACGCACCCATCCCAGGCCAGTCCCATGGAGCCCAAGTGCATATCCATTGTGTTAAAGACAGGCTTTGCAGTGTTGGTGGTGGGCCAATCAGCACTTAAAAGGAACTGCTCCTAAAAGTTATTGTCCCAGGCATGTCTGACATAGACCATTAGAATTGCATGTTGAGCCAAATCTGTAGAGTCATCAAGCTGTAGGGCGTAATGGCCATTTGGATGTCTGCCGTATTATGCCCTCAGACATGTCCTGGATTCACCTGTCATTGGATAGGGGTGTGGTTTTCAAGTTGGTTGGCGGCCAACTCTCCCAAGATTTCAGTGCACATATCAATCGCAGCAGGGAGTATGAGATCCTCTGCACTGGTGTGGGATTCTTTGCACTTAGCAATGCGCTGGGCCTCAATGAATGATGCGAAGTGCCTTTTCTTGTACCATGCATAGGTTCTTCAATTCATCTTGTGAGGACTCCAGATATTGACATTTCCTTCTTTTTTTAATTTTTTAAGTCTGCCGTCTTATCTTTGTCTTGGATGCTTGGTGTCCAGATCCCATTTCATTTTGGAGGGGTTTCATGCTCTCATTAGCTAACAGCTCGTTGCAAAGGACGCACTGCGGTCCACACTCACCCCGCCTGTCTTATATGTAAAACCATATTTGATGGGGGAGGTTTTTTCTCTTCTTGACAGGGACCGGGTTGTCTGCCTTGGTGTTCATATGGGATGCAGCAATGGATGAAGAGGGAGCTGCACGTTTTAAAAACTTGTCCATGATTTTACTCTGATGGCTAGCCGACATGAGTTAAATGACAGTTAACTATGCACGTGTGCAAGGCCTGCAGAACACACCTGCATAGTTAGCCGTCAATCAAGCTAGCTGTCAAAATATCTGTATTATCTAAGTGGATGTGTCACATTTAAACAAAATAAAAATCTGTCATTTCATTGGATCAGTGTGTGTGTGTGTGTGTGTGTGTGTGTGTGTGTGTGTGTGTGTGTGTGTGTGTGTGTGTGTGTGTGGGGGGGGGGGTGAGAACGTTATTGGATTGGTCAGCGAGTGAGCGCAGGGCGAAAACCCTCCGAATCCGAACGTAGCTAGCCATTTCACCACTGCGGACACACTGCGCATGTAAAGTCAGCAGCAGTAAGTGCTGCAGCGGTATCCTTTCAAAATAAACGTCTCGCGACCCTCCCCCCAGTTGACAATCACTGAGCTAAACAATACGTATACTGTCTACAAGAACCTATAATAAAAGTTAGTTTCCTTTTTCTTTACAAATCATTGATGCACCTGTTAACTACTGTTCTTCCACTACTCTGATCCGTCATAGTAGGCTGTGTGACTGAATATCGAGCCCCTTGGCTCACCTTGTCGTGGTCGGTGCTGATCTGAATGGCGTTGGGGATGACCTTGGCAGTCTTCTCCTTGGTCAGGGTGGTCACATCTTTCAACAGGATTGTAATCTGAACAGAACAGGAGGGTTAGTGTGCGTCTGTGTGTGTCTGGAGGGTTGGTTCTTCTATCCTTGTGGGGACCTAAAATCTCCCAAGGACCCCACAAGAATAGTAAAACAAGGGACTTTGGGGGATTTTTAGGCCCACACACACACACACAGGATTAAGGCTATTTAAAGCTCAGATGTTAGGTTTAGGGTTACAATTAGGGTTAGGGTAAGGGTAAGTGGTGAGGTTTAGGCTTAGGAGTTGGGTTTAAGGTTAGGGAAAATAGGATTTCTATTGGAAATCAAATTTAGGTCCCAACGAGGATAGAAGAACAAAAAGTGTGTGCGCACGTCTATAACTTACAGTGGTTTCCCAGCGGAAGATATTGCTATAGAAGCAGAGCCAGTTCTCTGACAGATAGAGTCTCCCCTGGAGTAGAATGTCTTTCTGCAGCGCACATGAGTAGTCTGGGGAGGAGAGGAAGAGGTTGGAGGAGAGCCGTCAGGCTGACAAAGCCACAGCATCGGCCCTTCACTTCCACAGTGTCAGCACAAAGTACGCGTTTGTGAGTGTCGCGCGTCACTCACCCACTATGAGGCGTTCCGTGTCTGGCAGCTTCTTGAAGAGTTTACGGAAATCCTCATTACGCTGTTTATAAGTTGGACTGAGAACCTGAGAGAGAAAGAAAGATTACTTTGTTGCTCTTCTATGCTTTATCAAATATAATCTTGCAGAACCAGTCTTGCAGAACCAGTATGAATATTGTATATACATAGAGTTCCAAAAGTATTTGGACAGTAGCAATGTTGTTTTGGCTCTGTACTACAGCACTTTGGATTTGAAATGATACAATGACTGAGGTTAAAGTGCAGACGGTCAGCTTTAATTTGAGGGTATTTTCGTGCATATCAGGTGCTGTTTAGAAATTACAGCAGTTGTTGTACATAGTCTCTTCTCCCCCCTCCCCCAATTTTAGAGAACCAAAGGTATTTGGACAAGTTCACTAATATGTGTATTAAAGTAGTCAAAAGTGTAGTATTTGTTCCCATATTCCTAGCATGCAATGACTACATCAAGCTTATGACTCCCAACAAGACTCTGCTGACAGTCTGCACTTTAACCTCATAGTCATTGTATCATTTCAAAATTATATGAGCCAAAAACAAAAAATGTGTCACTGTCTAAATACCTTTGGACCCCACTGTACATCTGGCATGTGAGATTACATCAGATACTATGTCCCTGAAGTAAAACCGACAGGCTGAGTAGGTAAATGAGAAGAACACTAAGGTGACTGAACAGTTAAATCACCTAAAGTTCAAAGCTTAGTGAAATGGTTAAATGAGGGATGTGGCAATTTAACAGAAACCGTTTTTGGCATCTGTTGGTGCCATTTCACTGTTAAGTGCCATTTCATACTGTACTGTGCACTCCAACCAGGAAACACTGGAGCTACCATCAGCAGAATAAAGTGCACCGGAGTGTGAGCCCCTGATGAACAGTTCCTTGAAGTGTATACTTACATTGTACCAGCTCTGCATTTTCTGCAATGGAAAGAAAGAACAGCAGATAATCAGTGGCGAACAGCATCCAAAAGGTTTCTCCATCATTAAACAGTAAATGTAGAGTCTTATCTATTTTGACATTCATGTAGTTGGGGAATAGTTTAAAAAGGGACACTGGGGAAAAACTAGCTATTAGGCCTGTATGGCGTTCCTTGATGTTCTGGTCATTTATCAAGCTTGGTGTGTGTTTCTATCATCTCTGACTTTCCTGCGTGTTAAGGTCTGATGCAGCCGTTTTTTATCTTAATATTAAATCATTTGTGTAAAAATTAAGTACCTTTACTGTGATTTTTTATTTATTACCATTTTGATTCAAAACAAACAAAAATTGCTTCTTAGCAAAAAGCAATTCCTTAAGCAAGAATTTTTCTAAGACTGTCTAGGAGTGGGGAGGGAAAAACTGAAAACGAACTGCTATTGTTAAGAGGTTTGGAACTCCATCCCACCAAAACAGGTTGAAATGCCAGATGGTCTTTTCAAACAGCTCTTACACTAAAATGGCATCATCATTTTCACAATATTTTTCAAAACTCATGTGGAAATATATATATATATATATATATATATATATATACACACACTGCTCAAAAAAATAAAGGGAACACTAAAATAACACATCCTATATCTGAATTAATGAAATATTCTTATTAAATAGTTTTTTCTTTACATAGTTGAATGTGCTGACAACAAAAATCATGCAAAAGTAATCCATGGAAATCAAATTTATCAACCCATGGAGGTCTGGATTTGGAGTCACACTCAAAATTAAAGTGGAAAGCCACACTACAGGCTGATCCAACTTTGATGTAATGTCCTTAAAACAAGTGAAAATGGCTCAATAGTGTGTGTGGCAGTGACCTCCCCTACGATGCCTGGGCATGCTCCTGATGGCGGAGTCTCCCTCCCAGACCTGGACTAAAGCATCCGCCAACTCCTGGACAGTCTGTGTGTGGGTTGATTCACTGTTGTGGTCGGCCTGTCTGGTTGCCCCCTTAGGTTGTCGTGGCGGAGATCTTTGTGGGCTATACTTGGTCTTGTCTCAGGATGGTAAGTTGGTGGTTGAAGATATCCCTCTAGTGGTGTGGGGGCTGTGCTTTGGCAAAGTGGGTGGGGTTATATCCTTCCTGTTTGGCCCTGTCCGGGGTGTCCTCGGATGGGGCCACAGTGTCTCCTGACCCCTCCTGTCTCAGCCTCTCCACGTACTTCTCCTGTCCTGTATGACCTCCCTCTCTTTCTTTCTCTCTCTCGGAGGACGATGCCTGGGCATGCTCCTGATGTCCCCAGGTGGCGGATGGTCTCCATGTCCCAGGACTACCTGACATCTCCTCCCCAGACCTGGCCACTAAACTGTTCATCAACCATGCTGGTCATTTACTCCTGGATAATCAGTCTGGGAGGATGGCCCTAGCGAGACATGATGTGGCCCTGCTGTCCCCATTCCACCTGTGCTGCTGCTCCAATGTTCTGCCTTATTATTATTCGATTGGTCATTTATGGAACATCTTGGTCATGTTCTGTTATAATCGGCACAGCGGGGACTGGCCACCCCACATAGCCCGGTTCCATTTCTTCCTAGGTTTTGGCCTTTCTAGCAGCCACCGTCACATGCATTGTTTGCTGTTTGGGGTTTTAGGCCTGTACAGCACTTTGAGATATCAGGAACTGATTTGATTTGATTTGATTTTGATGTGCTCACAGGTCTGGGGAACCAGCCACATGAGGTCTGAGCCATTGTCTTGCATTAGGAGGAACCCAGGGCCAACCGCATCACCAGCATATGGTCTCACAAGGGGTCTGAGAATCTCATCTCGGTACCTAATGGCAGTCAGGCTACCTCTGGCGAGCACATGGAGGGCTGTGCAGCCCCCCAAAGAATTGCCACACCATGACTGACCCACCGCTAAACCGGTCATGCTGGAGGATGTTGCGGGCAGCAGAACATTCTCCACGGCGTCTCCAGACTCTGTCACATGTGCTCAGTGTGAACCTGCTTTCATCTGTGAAGAGCACAGGGCGCCAGTGGCGAATTTGCCAATCTTGGTGTTCTCTGGCAAATGCCAAACATCCTGCAGTGTTGGGCTGTAAGCACAACCCCCACCTGTGGACGTCGGGCCCTCATACCACCCTCATGGAGTCTGTTTCTGACTGTTTGAGCAGACACATGCACATTTGTGACCTGCTGGAGGTCATTTTGCAGGGCTCTGGCAGTGATCTTCCTGCTCCTCCTTGCACAAAGGCAGAGGTAGCGGTCCTGCTGCTGGGTTGTTGCCCTCCTACGGCCTCCTCCACATCTCCTAATGTACTGGCCTGTCTCCTGGTAGCGCCTCCATGCTTTGGACACTACACTGACAGACACAGCAAACCTTCTTGCCACAGCTCCCATTGATGTGCCATCCTGGATGAGCTGCACTACCTGAGTCTCATGCTACCACTAGAGTGAAAGCACCGCCAGCATTCAAAATCAGCCAGGAAGCATAGGAACTAAGAAGTGCACAACAGCATGTGAAATTTATTGTCAATCAGTGTTGCTTCCTAAGTGGACAGTTTGATTTCACAGAAGTGTGATTGACTTGGAGTTACATTGTGTTGTTTAAGTGTTCCCTTTATTTTTTTGAGCAGTGTATATAAAACTCAGTAAAATCATGTTTTTGACTGCACTGGGCCTTTAAAATTTGGCCTTTAGCCTATGATTCACGCATTGACAATATGCACACAGTCAATCAATTCCATTTAACACTGTGGCCGTGTCCAAAATCTAGATGTCAAAGTGCACGACAGGTCTCCTCTGCAAAAAGGTCCATATTAATGACAGATTCTTGAGTTATCTTCGAGTAATTCTGACTATTTTGAGGAAATGTATACTGGCTACAGTGTGTCAAAATGGACAAACAGTACTATTGCTGCTTTTTTCTAGTTTTTCCAGCTAAGGTCTTTTAAGGGAGTGTGCGCTCGTTCGGTTAGCTGAGTTCAGCTAGGCGTCAGCCGAAACTGAAGCATGCTGACGCCATTACTTAAACTCCATAATGTGTACTAATCGTACCACATACTATTTCAAACGTACTTTTTAGTAAAAACAAATGCTGTAAGCAACAAATATCAGCATACTAGGCATCCTACGGATAATGTATCTAATGGCAATTGCGTTTATTCCCTTCATTCATACATTTTGGCACAGTGCATCCCATCAGCTGATTTTCAGCTGTTGTCAGACAGACTATTCTCTTCCTCAATAGTGTTCATTGAATTCTACTAGATTAAATTCCGAAATGAGTATGACATCCTGACATTTAAAGCACTACATTTCACATACTATAAAAGTTACTTTTCGACCCTTCCCAAAACGCCTACTATTTATAAAGCAATTATGGGTATTCGGACACGGCCAATGACTACTGACTGTGTGGCTGTGTCGTCATGTCTGTCCTTATCTCTAAGCAGGGCTGTATTCAGCAGGACACATCGTTGTGGAACGTTCAAATAAAAATATAGTATAGAAATACACAAATTCCTCTCTGACATGTAGACAAAGGAATCACGTCAGCTCTATTCATGACATTTCTGTCTGCAACGCTCCACCTCCTTTTCCTACTGAATATGGCCCCGGTATATTGTTGACATAACAAAATGAGAGTGGCATTTGACGGGGCACCCTTACCTTGGCGTTGCGGCTGAAATGGCGTGAGGCGACGGGGTATGCGGAAGCGGCGGCGGAGGGCAGGGGGCTGTCCGAACCTCTCCTTTCCCCACTGCGCTCCCCCGGGCCAACCTCCACGTCACTGGTCCTGCTTCCACCCCCACCACTACCCCCCAGCACCCGACGGCGCAGAGAGGGGGAGCTGCCAGGGGTGCTGCGCGGAGAGTTACTGGCGGTACTGAAGAGAGAGAAGAGGAGGAGAGATTAGTGGTAGGCTAAGGAAAGAGTATAGACATTCATGTTCATGTCATCATCAAGATTTCACAGTGGCCAAGGATGTAAGTAGTTAAGCCCATCTGGCCATGCTGGAAAAGATGGAAGAACTGTGCTTTGTATTTAGCTAAAAACACACTAATCACCAACCACTAACTCTAACATTTCTCCCAACTGATTGGTGGCGATTAGAGCGGTCAGACACGGTCCATTCCTATATAGCCCAGATATCCTACCTGTGGCAGTGCAGTGGTATGAACCTTGTGGATCCTTCCTCTACCATCAACATAAATGGGGGAAAAAGCACTGCTTGGTAATACTACAGTAGGTAGGTGCTGTTTCTCAATTGATCTTATTTCCAAGGCACTGGAGCAACAATGAATACGCCTACATGAAACACATTAGGGCAGAAAATGTTCAATGGAGGTTTTTATGAAGAGCACTTTTATTAAGTTAGGTGTGTAGTGTGCTTACACAAACATGCTGTTGTCTTCCTTATAGTGAAAGCAGACATTCGGAACTTAAAAGACAAGGTCAAACCTATATTGCTGCCATAATATGTGCAGCTCATGTTCAGAGTTCAGGTATGGCCCCATAAAAATGGCTGTATTGATGCCATAACAAAAGTTTCCATGGTTGCAGACTTGCGCTTAATTTGCAGTTTGGTGAAAACTGACAACCGCCTTCTGTTTTGACTCTTACAATCATATCGTACTAACTAGCTATAAACACACACAAACAGTCTCTTTCAACAGACACTGTGGTCTACTGTGTGAGCTCATTTGATCCTTTTGTTCATCTCAAGCAATAACTGATAGCCCGCACACAGAGTAATCCATCCACTGTATACGGCCACAAGCATTTATACACTACCACCAACCTCTAGATCATATTGTTCACCCCTTCTTTTGCATCTGTTTCTATTTCTCTCTTCATGCACCTTCTGTTTCTCTTTTCTCAGTGTTCCCCTCTTCTTTTTTCCTATCCATAGCCTCAGTTCAGTCAGCTTCCCCTTCTCCATTGCAGTCTCTCTTCCCTTTCCTCTAACTCTTCTCTCATTACTGCCAAAACCACACTGGTCCAACTGTCGGTTGTCATGGTGACCTGAGGGAAGGCGGGGGGGGGGCTCGGGGTTAATATCAGCATTATCGCCAAGGTAACAACCCCCTTGTGAAATAACCCACCAATAGTAGCTGTGATTCTGAATTATGAAATCATAAGAATGAGCCAACACTTGAGGCGATGACTGCTGCCAGATTTGTGCATTCAGAAATGTTCTCAAAGCACTTTATCCATGTACAGTACAGTAGGGTTTCCCAAACTAGGTCCTGCCCCCCAAAAAATTGTGAAAGAATTAAATGTCAATGTAAAATACTGTCATATAATTATGCACTTCTCGGTATAATTAGCCTCTAAAATATAAATAGACCATAAATGTAGAAATGTGTGTTTTTCTGGGAGGCTGAGAGTGCTATTATATGATACAATATCAGTAAGCCAACTTGTTACATTTACAACGTGTCTAAATCCTATCATCAACTGATTTCAGACAGTGTATGTATAGCTGTGGATTAACTGCATTGTGTGAATGGGATGTTACAATATTGGCAGTTGATTTGACAAATTAATGGAATCATTCCTCTAAAAAAGGCTGGCTGGCTAGCCAACATACAGTGCAGATAAATTATTCAAATTCACAATTTTAAATATTTTTTAATCACAGAAATAGCAAACCATGGTTGACCAACTCCCTGACCAAAATGGTTTAAGTTTATCCCATCGTAAGAAGGTTCATGTCCTTTCTAGTATTCTAATTCTGTGGGGTGTGACCCTTCAAATACGTCACTGGTGTAACCCGAACCGGACATTATCGTGCTCGTGTCAATCTGTCAGTGAGTTTACAAACGAAATGTAGAGATGCAAATGACTGTCAAATGGAACTACCACAATGTTGAATATATTTTATTTAGAGCTCTGTTTGAGATTACTTTCTCATCCAAGCACAGCCTACTGTAAAATGAGTCAGGCGCAAAATGAACGCTACCACCATCCATAGCGCCTGTCAGACAACAGAACGTAAACAACGATAGAATGTAACTCCGTGAACTCGCGCTGCCTACGTGAGATATGAATTATACAAGCACAATAACAGATGCGGTCAGAAATTAGCCAAATCAGATCGCTGATTTCAGACTGCTATAGACGCACACGTATGGCAGGCACGGGTTCCGAAATTGCAATTCGAATCAAACGACGTTCATATCCTTTCTACCAGTCCATCCATCTTTCAATTGGCAATCACTGACTGCCCACAACCACTGACAACCCCCCCCCCCAGTTCCGCATCCACATGGATACGAGTGTAGCCTATACCTTTATAATACGAGGACAAATAGGCAAAACATTTCCATTTGGAGGGCAGACTGCCCTATTACGTAAATAATAATATTGACACTTACTCTACCATGTCATGAGGTGTTTTCAATTTGGACGTGATGTCCACACGCTGCTTTATAGTATCTGTATCACTTGGGCGCCGGTCCTGTGTGCACAGCGCCGCCGAGCCAGCCGACGCTACACTGTCCATCCGATGCCTGTTTTGTCGGATATAAAAACGAGCACTTCATGTGCGACCTGTTTCACTTCCCCATAACCATCACGTAGCCCGAACTCAACCAGTCTCATATTCTGTGTCTGGGCAAGCTAGCGTTGACAAGCTGCGCCCATAAGTAATCCGTTCTGAACACACAGGCAGCAGAGAAAGGGGGGAGGAGGAGGCACAAGATAGGCCATGCACAGTAGCAGTGCACTCTTAGGAAAAAATAAAAAAGGTGCCATCTAGAACCTAAAAAGGTTCTTCAGAGAACCCTTTTTGGTTCCAGGTATAACCCCTTTGGTTCCATGTAGAACCCTTTCCACAGAGAATTCTGCATGGAACCCAAAAAGAGTTCTACCTGGAACCAAAAATAGTTTTACATGGACAGCCAAAGAACTCTTTTGGAACTTTTTTTCTTCTAAGAGTGTAGCGTCGAACAGAGAGCCAAATAAAATAGGTTTTTAGAGTATTTGTGAGTTATTTTAAAATCAATAAAGACAGTATTGGGAAAGGTTATGAAAGAGGAGAAAATGCAAGCATGAATTAAGGCCAGTTGTAGACAGATTATATATAGGCCTAACATGGTGTAATGAAATGGTGCAATACCAAAATATCACAGCCATTTGCTGACATGGTTTATCACACTGACTGTAATTATACAGTGCTAAAACAGTGCTGCCCGCAGTGTCCACCTGGCCGAAGCCCACCCAATCCTTTAACCCTCAATCGCTCTGTCCATCTCTGGATTAGAGACCCACTGAGTAGGATACATCATAATCCATGCTGTACAGATCCCCCTTCTCTTGCTCGCTCCCTCTAATCCCTCTAGTTCTCAACTAACATCAAGGCGGTGTCCCGGAGGGAGGGAGGTTCATGCTCTACAACATCCGAGAGAACGACCCTGCCTCAAGACAGGAGGGGCAAAGAAGATGGGATGCTCAAATCTGGTCGCAGGTATCCAGGCACTTGTCATCTCCCAGTCTTGATTACTGCAAAGCTGTTGGCTGGGCTCCCTGCCTGTGCCATTAAGATCACATGTTCTTTGGGATAATTAGATGAGTGGTGTTTTAGGCCTTCGCCAACATTTTTCAGGTCAGGCCCTGTTCCTCCAGCAGAAAAATGTCTGACTGGCAGCCTTTCTGCAGTTGGAGACCTGAGCCAAAACTCAAGACCATTAATCGCCATAAATATGATGAACAGTGGGCGACCTCAAACACCTCAAATAGGCTCTGAGAGACAGGCCCTACACCCAAACAAGGATCTGCAGTTGTTTTTGTGTGTCGGTGGATTATCAACTGGGATTATGTGGCCGGCAGAGGGGAATGGGGGGGACGGTACAAAGGCAATTACTCAATTAGATATCCGTCTGCCAAGCAGGTCAGGCCTAAACACACAGGGAGGACATGCATCAGCTAGTGGTTTTCCCTTCACCTCAGTTAACCCCACTCTGCAAGTAATGTTTGACAAACTGTTGACTAAAAGAAACAGCCCAAGGGTGAAGAACATATGCCTAACCTACTTTTTTTTTTTTTTTTTATAAATGTGATGGGTTTTCGTTGTTCAGCTTCAAGTGTGCACACAACAGTGGTGGAGCTGGAGAAAACATGAACCCCTCCCCCCACCCACCATATTACTGTCATCCATCCTCTTGTTACCAAACAGATTATGGAGAAATGTTACTAGGAAACTTACACGTCACGTTTGTCTTACATTAACACTTTGTTAAACCGTCAAAGTGCAATCTTTAAGATGTTAACTGACTTCATGACTGTGGTGCTGAGATCTGGTCGCCAACTGTTCCGTGTTAGGCTATTTACTAGCCTTATATTGGAAGAAGTTGCCGCGCCGTCGCTCAGACTATCGCTACAATTATGCTACTGCTTAGACAGTTGTGCAGTTGTGCAAGTGACTGAGGTCTGATCACCACGGGAAAGTGCTTTTAAGCCACTGAGGAATCCAACTTGGCCTCTGATAGATAAACATCCCACACAGCTGTCCCCAACCAACAAAGTGTTGGGGTCTGAGACTGTCAATGTTCTTTGAGGTTTAAGGTAGTGGTGTTTTAGGTAGACTAAGGCTAATTTTTAGCCCTAACTACCAGCAGAAAAATGACTGGGAGATGTGGCTACACAGCTCTTGTAGGAACATGCCTCAAAATATCTCATTTCTCAACATTAATGCCAAACATAAATATGATGAACTGGGCGACCCAAACACCCTGAAATATAGGCTACAGATTAGAACAATGGCCTGGCCTGCCATGTTCTTGATCTGCAGTTGTTTTTCAGATCCCCATGGAAATCAGCTGGGATGTTGTGACCACCAGAGGGGAATGCAGAATTACTCATTAGCCTAACCATAACTAAAATGCCTTCATTGGCCTCAAATCATCTGTCCCCTCAAGGGTGTGGCTGTCAATGGTCAATTATTCTCATCTACACTGGGTTTCTTTCATGCTGCAACAGGACAAAAACAATGGTAACCAAAATATATTAAATTAACTGGCTAGTGTTTTAATGATATAAGAATATTTGCCTCATTGTTAATGCCCACTCTGCAATGTAATGTTTGACAAATGTCTGAGGCCTAAAAGTTCACAGCCTCTCAAACAGTGGGTCAGCAAAAATATTCTAACCTACTTTTTTTTTTATAAAACACTGGAATGAAACAGTTTGCCTGGTTTCAGCTTCACAACTTGATCAATGAAGTGGTGATGACAAGATGACCATCATTCACCAATGGCCTTTTCCATTCAACTTATGTCATCCATGTTTAAATGTTTGGCTAACTCAGTTTTTCATTATGACATTTAATCAGAGTAACAATTCCTGTCTTACATCAGTTAATCACCACTTTATTTTAAGAATGTGAAATGTCAGAATAGTAGAGATAATTATTTATTTCATCACATTCCCAGTGGGTCAGAAGTTTACATACACTCAATTACTATTTGGTAGCATTGCCTTTAAACTGTTTAACTTGGGTCAAATGTTTTGGGTAGCTTTCCTCAGACTATCCCTACAATTATGCTACTGCTTGACAGTTGTGCAGTTCCTGCAAGTGACAGAGCTGGTGATCACCACGGGAAGGTTTGTGCTTTTAAGCCACTGCTTTTCAGTAATGCCAACTTTTCTGATAGATTGACATCAACAGCTGTCCATTTGGAAGACCCAAAGTGTTGGGGTCTGACATAGACTGTAGCCTCTCTGAGGTTTAAGGTAGAGGTAATATCACCTTAGGTAGACTAAGTCTAATATTTAGCCTAACTACCAAGTCTCTACAATAGAATGACTGGGAGATGTGGCTACACAGAATCTTGTAGGAACATGCCTCGCATAACATATCTCGCATTTCTCCACGTCTTCACAGTTGGAATGGTGTTCTTCAGCTTGCAAGCCTCCCCCTTTTTCCTCATTTTACTGTGGATATAGATACTTTTGTACCGGTTTCTGCCAGCATCTTCACAAGGTCCTTTGCTGTGGTTCTGGGATTGATTTGCACTTTTCGCACCAAAGTACGTTCATCTCTAGGAGACCGCACGCATCTCCTTACTGAGCGGTATGACGACTGCGTGGTCCCATGGTGTTAATACTATTGTTTGTACAGAGGAACGTGGTACCTTCAGGCATTTGGAAATTGCTCCCAAGGATGAACCAGACTTGGAGGTCTACAATGATTTTTTCTGAGGTATTGGCTGATTTCTTTTGATTTTCCTATGATGTCAAGCAAATAGGCACTGAGTTTGAAGGTAGGCCTTGAAATACATCCACAGGTACACCTCCAATTGACTCAAATGATGTCAATTAGCCTATCAGAAGCTTCTAAAACCATTAAATAATTTTCTGGAATTTTCGAAGCGTTTTAAATGCACACTCAACTTTGTGTGAAAACTTCTGACCCACTGATATTGAGATACAGTGAATAAGTGAAATAATCTGTCTGTAAACAATTGCTGGAAAAAATTACTTGTGTCATGCACACAGTAGTTGTCCTAACCGACTTGCCAAAACTATAATTTGTTAACAAGACATTTGTATAGTGGTTGAAAAAATGAGTTTTAATGACTCCAACCTAAGTGTATGTAAACTTCCGACTTCAACTGTATATATAGCCATTGATTCTTGACGATTATAACTTATGTCGTACCCCATCAGAATTGATATTAGCTATAAAAAAATGTTTTACTTTAAACAATGTAAAAGCAAAAACTATAATTTTGTCCTTATATCCATAGCTCGGTCAATTAATTTAAAAGTGGTTACATTTATCCAGGCCCATCCCTTAGCTTAACAGGCAGTATAATTTAGGTGTAAAATTATGTCAGAGGTCTATCTAAGTAATGTTTATTTAAAACAAAAACTGGTAAATGAACAGGACAAGGGCACTGCTGTTAATGTGGAGCAGAGGCACACCCTCTGCCTGCCTGGATGGTCCTTTAACAGGCTCACCGAGGACACTGCAGCACCACCAGAGACCCCCTCCAATTGGACAGAGGTGACATCATCAGACAAAGCGTGGGCTCCTATTGGCCGGCGGTGATGTTATGGATTCTAAGCAGGATGAGCGGTGCACACAAACCCGCCTCCCTGATCCTTGTGAATGACCAAGCGGAGGTGTCTCTCTCTCTCTCTGCTACAACAGACAGATCTCTCGTTTTCCCTAACATTTCCTTTAGCGTACTCTCTTTTCAGCCTCATGCCTGTCTTCATATGCTTATTTCTCTCCCTCAATTTGACAATTTATCGAGAATAAAATGTAAGATGCAGGCTTACTTTAATTATGGCGAGGTAGCACCTTTAATATTGTGACCTGGGCTAAGGATTTTGTTCCCTGAAAGATTATAAGAGCATAATGAACATGCTCCTCTGCCTGCCTGACCAAATCAAACTGTGACATAACCCAGATTGGAGTTCACCAGGACTTTAACAGCATAATCTGCCCTCTGTGGTTTTAGTGCTTAACCAATAAGCCCTCTGCTGTGCCCTTTCTAAATAGTTGGCTTGTGGTGTGCCATTACAGAAAACTGTATCGCTGTCAAACAGTGCCATTTATTTTATCTGTGACACACCATTAGCAGTCTCCTCGTCTTATCTAATGTAATATCAGTGAAGTATGTAGCCTATGAATTATCATTTAACCTAATGCTTAGATATAAAATTGACTAAGTGCCTTAAGTTACAGTTCCCTGATTCAGTACATCACAAGGCCATGAACCAATGTGCTGCAGTTTGCAGATAACTGAGCCCATCCCTAGATGGGAGGAGCCTTGAGGGGGGGTCTGAGGTGAGTCTTGCAGGGAACCTGAGGCCTCTGGCTGCCTGGCTGTCCTAGAGAGGAGAGAGATAGAGAGCAGAGCACTGACCTGCAGCTGTCCCAGTCAGACTCCCTGCTGAGCAGACTCCTGAGGGACCAGCGTGAGCGCCGGCCGAGAGACGAGCTACGTGACCAGGAGATGCGAGACGACGGGGGAAGCAAGAGGTCCAGGGAAGGGCCCAGGACTGTGTCCTCCACATGGGGGGGCAAGAGGGGTGAAGGGAGAGGTGAGGGGCTTCCTTGAGGAGTAGCGCTCCCCTTCACCCTCTCCTCCTCAGTGCCGTTCCACCGGGGTTTGGATGACTCCTCTTGTTCTCCATCACTCCTCTTCTTGGTCCGGCCTCTGCTCCGGTGGGGGTGGGTGAGCCGGTGGCGGCGGGGAGGCCGAGGGCTGGGAAAGCGGGACCAGGCCTCGGTGTCTGAGGATGGGGGAAGGATGTTCAGCGTGGGAATGGGGACGAGCTGGGTCACCCCACTTTCTGGTCCGGCGGTGGCCAGCACAGACATGGTCATCATTCTCAGAGCTTCTTCAGACCAATTGTTTTACTTCAAAACACCCCGATGAAGGCTTGCTGTGGCGAAGCAAATTATGCTGACACTAGGTCAGGATGTTGAGGAAGTTGGTCTGAGAAACGATCACAACTTCTGCTTTTTGGTACAAATCAATTGTGGACTGGTCCTAGACTGCTAGGCTAGGACCATTGTGAATGTACCTCATGTTTCCAGTAACGTCCAGATGGTGCAGTATGAAAGATGCCGTTATGGAAGGCAGGTCTTCTCCATGGTAGTGTAGGGCATGACAGCACTACACTAGGTTATAGTCGTTTAGCTTCTCCCCCTAATTTCAGTCAATAATGTTGCAGCAGGAAACCAGGGTGGGACCCTTATTGAATTAAAAAAGCTAATACAACACAGTCTTCTCCCTCTCTAATATTTTCGAACTCTCCACCTCATGCTCTGTGCGTGGGGCTTCTTTGCATCTTTTTGTCAGTAGTCTGTAGTTTTGTTCCTCACTTCCTCCTCTTCCGCAACTCCCCCTCTGTCCGATGTCTCCGTCTCTCCTTCGATGTGCCTGCTCTCCCTCTTACATTGAGCCAAGTTCACAGGCCGTGCAGTCTCACATTTGGTCTCATTATAGCAACGGTAGAACTTGCAGTGGGAGAGATAACGATCTATGTCCCGCTGTTGCAGGGGGCTGAGGAGAAGAGAGACTGTAGTATTGGCTAACAGTCTAATTCTCCCTTAATAGACAGAAAAAAACTAACATTGTAGAATATCAATTTTCTGGACAAAAGATGATCCCAGTTACTTTGATACATGTTATCGATTTCTATTGGTTTTGAGATCTGACCTCAAATGGTATCAGGAAGTACTGAATCACTCAGACAGCTTGTTTTGAATTATTGATCGTCAGAGAGACAGATCGATGGAAGTTATGTATTCCGTGTCCAATATCAGTGGTGTCTGATTGCTTTTGATGCATCGTTTGGTTGGAAATTGCTGTGAGGCAGATTTTGCAGCTTTGCTCCCTTCTGGTATTAAGTCAGTAAAAGTGATTATAGTGCGCACTTGGAGTCAAATGATGAGGGATTACGCTATTAAAGTACTTTTAAAAAAACATACACAATACGTACAACAATCCTTTATCCCATCTCAAAGATTAGCTCAAACACCCCAACAACACCTCCCATCCTTCAAATCTCAAGATCCAGCTCAACCACATTAACATCCCCTCTTTTCATTCTTAAAGCTTCAATACGTACCTTTTGGGACGACCCGACAAAAATCACATAGGATGTCTAAGAAGCGGTAGATCTGTGCACTATTTCTATGCTCCCCATTCTTAAGTTTAATTTTTTGCATTTTTTACTTTTGGTTTTGTACACCAGCTTCAAACAGCTGAAAATACAATATTTTTGAGTATGAAAAATATATTTCAGTGATTTAGATGGTACAATGATTCTCTACACTATACTCACTTGTTTTGTCACAAACTGAAATTAAGCTACCAGCAAATGGCAGAGAGATTATAAATCGACAAAGACAAAAATCAACTCTCTCAGCCAGACAGCACAGATGATGCAGAACATATGTTATATTGTCACAGACATGATAATATGTGTGTGTGTTTGTATCTATTGTCTAGCTTCTTTCGACCAATTTAATTTTTATAATTGTTTTTACCTTTATTTAACAAAGTCAGTTAAGAACAAATTCTTAATTTCAATGATGGCCTAGGAACATTGGGTTAACTGCCTTGTTCAGGGGCATATTTTTACCTTGTCAGCTCTGGGATTTGATCTTGCAACCTTTCGGTTCAAGTCCAATGCTCTAACCACTAGGCTACCTGCCGCCCAGCAGGTAAGTGCAGGCACTAGTTTTAGTCAAGGCCCAAACCCTACAGTGTATTTGGTCATCTGTTTACACAAGAGAAATCTTGGCATACTCTTGTTTGCTAATCCATGGTAATACTCGTGTGACACTCTCGATCTTTGCTTCACACACAGCCATATCTTGTAAACTAGCAATAAAACACACCACAGAGATTCAGATGGGCTATAAACAATCATCAACATCAAGGACTTCCCCAAATCATGTTTACGTAGGTGCAATACTAACCTGGCTCCAGTCTTAAAAGTTATGATGACACAAACGCATGGGTAAAATAAGATCATGGCATAGATGACAACAATTTTGTTCAGGCAGGGCCAAGAAGTTATCAGTTGGGTTGCTATTATTCACAGCGTCAACGTCCTCACGTCAACTTCAAACGCTTTTCAATACAGTAACGTTAACAAGTCTGTGTTCGATACAGTCTGTCTAGTTAGCTAACGTTAGATATCTAGTCTCTGGTCGGTACAATAAAAAAAAGACACTATTGTAACTAGTTAGCTAAAATGAGCCTAGCTTACTGTCTTGCCAAGCTTTCAATATCTTCAGAGCCTCTGAGGAAGTTCCCAACAACGTGCTTCTACATCTCCTGCATTGATTGATGTTTGGGATTTTAGGCTTGGTTTCTGTCTAAGCACTCTGTGACATCTGCTGATGCAAAAATGGCTTTGTAATTACATTTGACTGATTGCACAAAACAAAACGGTTAACATTTGGATTCAGTTCCTACCTCCCATTTGATGAATTTCCCCCATTTCGATTATCTTGCTCGGCTTCGAAGACAAGCCGAGCGACAGTGCGAGGAGCGATATTAAAATCCACTTTTTCACAGGATCCCATCAGCAGCATCCTTTTGAGATGTAAAACCCTCCACTCCTGCTGCCAACACACCAGGCAGCTCGCCGAAATAGACCTGACTGACAAGATAGTTAGCTAGCTAACCAGACTTCCTTGCTAAATATACACGTAGCTAGCTACTGGTGGAACATAGAAGCAGTCAACGTATTGTTTATTCCGACATATGCCTAGTTGAAGCGAGCTAACTGTTGGCTAGTTAGCTAACAAAACCATTAGCTAGTTATGCTAACGACGTCGTAAGCCAGCTAGCTACGCACCGGGTAACGCTATTCGTTGTCTGCTGGTCTGACGTTATAACTAGCTTGCTAGCGACATTGCTTGCTGGGATTTATTGTGCTTTTATCTTGTTGTCTTAAACATCGATGATGCGTCTTATATGGGAAACATTAATGTTTCCCATTTTTGTGTCTACCACTTTTGGCTAAATATCTTCTGCAAGACAGAAAGCGACCGAAGCGGAATCTCAACAGAGGCAAACCAAAACTTTTAAGAGGGGGGCATCAACACTCATATATATATATTAGTATATTTCCTGACTACTTCTAAAATGTAACATTATGTTCCGAAGCAACACAAATATCTAACTGTGGGTTGATTTTTATCTAAATGCTTAAAAATATTGCTAAATAATAATACACTGTTACATAATCATTTTACATTATAACCCTTTCCCCAAAACTTGTGGTACAGTCTGGTGATAAGAACGCTGGATGACAAATAACGGGTTCTCATGATGATGGGAAGCACTTTAAACGAATCAAACGAAGCTCTATCCTAGTAGGGCGGGCTTAAAACTGTGAACCTTTATTCAGCCACAGGTGACTGAATCAACGCCATCTCAACGGTCAACACTAGAATAAAAAGTGCATGGCTAGCGCCCACAACAATCTGTAATTCTGTAATGCCTCTCAATTAATGACTTAATACCATGGGAGCTGCTTAAACCATGTCCAATAATGCAGATAGAAATGTATAGATGAAGGCCAGGAATAGACTTGTTGCGCCCTCTTGTGATTCAAGTGTGTGCAGTCACAATAATGATATGCAAAATAATGGACTTAAGCACGCTTGAAATGTCACACAGAGAAAAAGTACAACTAAATACACATATTTAAATTATCATAAAACAACCTTGATATTATTGATTAATATAGGTTTATTAGTCCGGATCTCACCTTCATGAGCTAGGTCACAGTGGTCCACCATTGCTGCAAGGCTTGTGTGTGTATGCTGCTATCGGCAACTCCCTCTCTGAGCTGTAACTGATTAATTTCTGGCCAAGCTGAGAGATAGATACGATATCCTTTGCGGCTGCAGGCGCCTGGGTGAAAGACAGGTCACCTTGTTCTGGAAGAAGACTGAAAGCAAGAATGGGATATTGACAAGGAACAAGAGCATTTGGTTTCACCACTTGGGCATTCTATCAGAAACAACAGACAATACAGTAACCTATGTTTTCTAATAATAATAATAATTAAGAAAACTGAAAATTTTAGTAGACTAACAAGATGTATGTATACATGTATGATATTTAGGTTAATATGAAAGTGCAATGGTCAACAACAGATCAATGTTTGTGTATGACATCTAGACAGGGGCAGAGACATGGACAGTGTTCATGCACGTGACAATATTTACTTACAATATGCTCTCTCTGCTCACCCTCGTTTCCATGTGTATGCATATATTGTATAAGAAGTACCTGTGTAACTAGGCTATAACGTTGTTGTCTTAGCATTTACCTAAAAAAACTTGTGAAACGTTTTTCAAGAAATATACTGCTCAGTCTACATTTAGTCTACAGGGCTGTATGTAAAATGCAAAGAAATATCAAATCAATAAAATACGTTGGTATGTTCGTTTGTTACATTTAATATGTTAAATGAACCACTTTAAATTTAAACACATCTATCACACTATTATACGTCCATACCTGAATAATGTTGCTGGTAGAAACTGCTCCTCTCACAGGGGTTTATAAGTTTCACTCGAGCTTCAGTTTATCAGACTATTTCACGAGACAATTATTCTGGAGAATAGCCAATAGTGGTTGCAATTACTTTGCATTTTCAGAATTCCCTCTTTGGTTTACATCTTCGCGCTTCATGGCATTTTACATCCGGTTATAAACACATGGACAGCTCCAGTTCCATGGTGCCAAAGACTCAACGAGAATCCGAGTTTATGCCTGCGCAAACCAGGTCACGGAGAGATGTGTTGCTGAACGCTTCCCTTCGCAGAATGGGGAACTAGAAACCAGATCTGGGCTAAAAATAAAAAAACACCAGCATGTGTGGTTTGGAATAAAGAGAGGGTAGGTGTGTGTCCTATACAGGAGAGGTGAAAGCAACATAACAAATGGATACCCCCCCCTACACCAACAGGCATCAGTTTTCATACACAAATATAACTGTTTATCTTGAGTCAATATTTGCTTTAAAGCTTTAATGATGTCAACCCTCAAGGTCTAAGTAAATCTGTGTGTGTGTGTGTGTGTGTGTGTGTGTGTGTGTGTGTGTGTGTGTGTGTGTGTGTGTGTGTGTGTGTGTGTGTGTGTGTGTGTGTGTGTGTGTGTGTGTGTGTGTGTGTGTGGTTACATCACATGAGAATGTCCTAGACATACAAACAAGACCTAGACGTTCCCTGACAGAGATGAATTGCATCTCTTGTTATTGCGCATATCAAATTACTGTACATCATAGAGCACATTTCATTAACCAGCTGAGATTTCATCACATAACAAATACATTTGAAAACATGTGAGGTAGACATGTTATTAGATCCCCAAAGGCTATCTGCTCCTTGGGTCTATTTGTCATTATGTTGTCCTTCAGTCATCTGTTTTGTTGACCTTGCCTTCTATTGCAATAGCCTTGTGTTTCCAAGTCATTTGGCATTGAATGAACTTCAGATTCCTGATAACAGATATCTGATGACATTTGATACATCAACCCTGCCTGTGCATCAGACTGACAGTTTAAGAAAATGTTGCTTTTGCCAAAGAAGTTATTAGAAATATAATATAATAACTTAATTTTCCATCCCACTTCTGACACTACTAGGAAAGGCCAACAATGACAAATACATTAATGGATTGTTTGAGGTTCTGGAACATTATAGAGTTGTGCATCATGTGTGTCCTACAAGCAAACTATAGACAGGCACACATTTGAATACACATACACGTGTCTGTATCTTGCCTCATTTGCTTAACAAATTTGACATCATGTCATATTTCCTGGTCAGTGATAGCGAACTGAATACTTATTTGTTGATTTTTTTTTCTCTCAGCTTAGAGTGTGGACAAAACGTTTATCGAAATAATCCTCCTTCATAACCAAACTGTTAATTGAGCAATGTGCATTACAACTGCAGTTTCATTACTGCCTATAGGGTCCATCTATTCTCAGAGATTAAAACCAGAATGATCAGTGACAAGACCATTCAATCAAAACCATAGGCCACTGAAAACAATCCAAAGAAAGAACAATTTAATTGATTGATAAAATAAGAATAGATTGTTGGTTAAAACAAAGCTTAATTAAAAACAGCCCCATATGGTAATTAGTTGGCAATGATTTGCATTAGAAAGGTTTGGTTGGCTTGGCTATCATGCAATAATAGTACATTGATTTCAACTTCTCTTTCGCCTTGGCCTGGGTGCGCTAAAACTGTTGGACATTCAAGACAGGCATGTATTCACACGATCTAAAAATAGCATTGTAAAATACGAACTCATACTGTGTAGACTAGACTGTAGGCTGAAAACTGCATCGATAGCTTCTGTATTGTTTTTATTCGCGTAGCTTGAGGCAAATGAATAAGTAATAGACTCCGATTAATTGATAGAGATCATACATCAACTTCAATCCGTTTTTATCTGAACAGTTATCAATTAGAAATGTCAAACCAACCCTGATTAAGCGGAAATTAGAACATGCCAGAATAAGGTGGGGAAAGTATTGATTAACAATGGCGAAGTTAACAACATAGCAACCTATTGGAAATTAGTTCACTCCGTTTCATGCAAGGAGAAACTCGTGGGGAGTAAAGCAAGAAAATAATTTTATTCTATTAATTTGCTGGCAAGAGTTTTGGAAGAAAAATGATACAACAGTTATTATCGTCACTCCTGGTCTTTATTCTTTGTGGTAAGTTTTCCATTAAAAAAAGATAACGAATCAGCCTGCATAACACATTATAAGGCTATGGCCTAAGGCAAAAGTCAAGTGTGTACTGTTGTTATAAAATTATATGTAGCCGACAAAATGCGTAAATATTAGCTTGTTTATTATAGTATACATCATTATAATTGTCAATACGATGTATTGTTCCTGATCATGTTAGTGTTGTTGTTATTTATAACCCCACTGATCTTGGGCAAATCATCATGTCAAATTGCTGTCTAATTCCTTGCTCTTCTCTCTTCTGACCCCAACTCCCCACTCCTCTTACTCTTTTTCTGGCACCATGATCCCCTGGTTACCCAAGTGCCACATTGTCATGGGGGCTGTGCAGAGGTGGACTCCATGACAGAGGCGGTGGCCGGGGAGAGCTTCCTCATGGGCTGCATCTCCTGTAAGAGGAGAGAGGAGGTCCAGGCCCAAACCACGGTTGACTGGCACTTCAGAGCCACAGGAGAGGAGGAGTATATCCACGTAAGTAGGCCTACTACATAGTACTAGCTGTAAAGTGTATTATGTATTAATTAGTGTATATTATGTATTAATTAGTGTGTATTATGTATTAATTAGTGTGTATTATGTCAGTGTATAATGTTTTTGTAAAGTGTAATGAGACTTGTTAAATGCACTGTAAATAAAATGTGACTTGACTACCAAGACAGTAGAAAGGCTAAAAATTAAAATATGGAACAATTTGTTATATAGGAATGCATGTGTAATACCATGGGTGAAATATTACGTAATTTATCATCTGGGAGTGTATAAACACTGTGTGGGTGTTCTACTTTCTTTCAAGATCTTTCACTATGACCACCCACACCCCAACACCCTCCACGAGGAATTTAATGACCGGCTAGAGTGGCAAGGAACAATGGGGAGTAAGGATGTACAGATAGGAGCCATCTTCATTCACAACGTCACGTTTAATGACACAGGCACCTACCGCTGCACCTTCCAGCGCACCCTCTTCCTCCCATTGGATAATGAATATATCACAGTGGAAAAGGAGGTGGAGCTTACTGTGGTGGCCGAAGGTAATGGGGATCCCCCCCAGTGAACAATGTTTCTACTATCTATTGCTTTTTAAATCAATCTCTCTTTAATGGTCTTTGTTGTGTATGTGACAAAGTCCTGAAGTTCTTCCTTCATGGTTTTCACAGTCTGACCACGCTGTATATTTAGACTCTTTTCCCTCTTAGTAAAAAAACAATGCATCTTATGTAACACATGTTTATGTGATGATAGGATGAATCCAAAAATACTGTTAATTATCCACATTTCCTTTTCTTACTTCCTCATCCATACCTATTTAAAAATGAGGCCCATTAACCATCTACTTAAAAGTACTCAGATTCACCTTGAACTCTACATGCACGCTATAAAAATGAATGTATACAGTAAAGTACACATGATCTCTGCAAAGCACTCCATCTCCTCCTCCTAGCCAATCGGGAGCTGTTGTCGGTGGTGTCAGAGATCATGATGTATGTGCTAATTGTGGTGCTGCAGCTGTGGATGATCGTGGTGCTGATCCACTGCTACAACAAGATCTGGGCTGAACATGAGGCACGGGATGCCCGCAAAGCCCTGAGGGCCCAAAAACTGGCCCTAATAAAAGAGTGAGAGCCAGTCTTAAGTATTTGCTAATTTGATTTGTGAATCAAAGTATGTCTATGGTACATATTCTCCATTCTACTCTATACCAGATACTGTAACTTCACTTTCTATGTTATTATTTCTCTCTCGTCATCCCTCCATCTCTTTTCCTTCCTGACAATTAACTCAGTCTATTTTTTTACATTTCCAGACCTTTAGACTCAAAGGACAATTGTGACGGAGTGCTTCTGGAGTGACTTGTTTCAGTGAGTTTGTTTTGAAATCCTCTCACATGATTGAAAGTGTAATTTTATAGACTTGATTGTACCATAGATATGACTGTAGACCGCTGACTGCAGAGAATAAATTGAATTACTTTCCCCATTCTAAATTAGGACACAGTTTACTGCAATCAAAAGCTTTTTTTGCATTGCTATTCTTAAAGCAGATGTTCGATCTTGATGTATTTTGTTTGTGTGTATCTAACAGGTAAACATCAAAGATGGAGAACTCTGTCACAAGCAACTGTTACCACGACACTACAAGGCTATTATATCATAGAAATAGAATTTGAATGTCTTAGCATAGTGTGTAACACATGCAGTTTACAATGTACTTGATTTACTGTACGAGGTAGTTGCTGCTGGTGTGAGTGGTGATTAGATTAACAGGTGGTGCCGAATAGCCTTAGTGTGTCAGCTCAAAAGAGAATGTCATCACGTGATGGATCAACAGTTCTGACACAGCTCTGATTACAGATGGTTCCACCTGAGCTGCATAGAAAGCTTTGGCAGGAACAACCGTGCATCTACATAGGTCTCATCTGCAACCATATTATTACAGATTTTTTTAAATCGCTATTTTCACAAGTATGTGGTACATTTTCACAACTCTTAGAACAAAATACCAAACTGGTCACACTTGTAATGCAGCAAGTCTTTCATTCAAAACCTGTCATTGTCCATTCATTTGGATTATAAACATCTCTCACCACACAACCATTGATTCAAGTTTATTGTGAAATGTAATGAGAATTGGATTCAAATCACCGAAACACAACAATATCTTTTCAAATTACAGTGCCTTGCGAAAGTATTCGGCCCCCTTGAACTTTGCGACCTTTTGCCACATTTCAGGCTTCAAACATAAAGATATAAAACTGTATTTTTTGTGAAGAATAACAACAAGTGGGACACAATCATGAAGTGGAACGACATGTATTGGATATTTCAAACTTTTTTAACAAATCAAAAACAGAAAAATTGGGCGTGCAAAATTATTCAGCCCCCTTAAGTTAATACTTTGTAGCGCCACCTTTTGCTGCGATTACAGCTTTAAGTCGCTTGGGGTATGTCTATCAGTTTTGCACATCGAAAGACTGAAATTTTTTCCCATTCCTCCTTGCAAAACAGCTCGAGCTCAGTGAGGTTGGATGGAGAGCATTTGTGAACAGCAGTTTTCAGTTCTTTCCACAGATTCTCGATTGGATTCAGGTCTGGACTTTGACTTGGCCATTCTAACACCTGGATATGTTTATTTTTGAACCATTCCATTGTAGATTTTGCTTTATGTTTTGGATCATTGTCTTGTTGGAAGACAAATCTCCGTCCCAGTCTCAGGTCTTTTGCAGACTCCATCAGGTTTTCTTCCAGAATGGTCCTGTATTTGGCTCCATCCATCTTCCCATCAATTTTAACCATCTTCCCTATCCCTGCTGAAGAAAAGCAGGCCCAAACCATGATGCTGCCACCACCATTTTTGACAGTGGGGATGGTGTTGCTTTTACGCCAAACATAATGTTTTGCATTGTTGCCAAAAAGTTCAATTTTGGTTTCATCTGACCAGAGCACCTTCTTCCACATGTTTGGTGTGTCTCCCTCCCAGGTGGCTTGTGGCAAACTTTAAATTACACTTTTTATGGATATCTTTAAGAAATGGCTTTCTTCTTGCCACTCTTCCATAAAGGCCAGATTTGTGCAATATACGACTGATTGTCCTATGTTGTCCTATGGACAGAGTCTCCCACCTCAGCTGTAGATCTCTGCAGTTCATCCAGAGTGATCATGGGCCTCTTGGCTGCATCTCTGATCAGTCTTCTCCTTGTATGAGCTGAAAGTTTAGAAGGATGGCCAGTTCTTGGTAGATTTGCAGTGGTCTGATACTCCTTCCATTTCAATATTATCGCTTGCACAGTGCTCCTTGGGATGTTTAAAGCTTGGGAAATCTTTTTGTATCCAAATCCGGCTTTAAACTTCTTCACAACAGTATCTCGGACCTGCCTGGTGTGTTCCTTGTTCTTCATGATGCTCTCTGCGCTTTTAACGGACCTCTGAGACTATCACAGTGCAGGTGCATTTATACGGAGACTTGATTACACACAGGTGGATTGTATTTATCATCATTAGTCATTTAGGTCAACATTGGATCATTCAGAGATCCTCACTGAACTTCTGGAGAGAGTTTGCTACACTGAAAGTAAAGGGGCTGAATAAATTTGCACGCCCAATTTTTCAGTTTTTGATTTGTTAAAAAAGTTTGAAATATCCAATAAATGTCGTTCCACTTCATGATTGTGTCCCACTTGTTGTTGATTCTTCACAAACATATACAGTTTTATATCTTTATGTTTGAAGCCTGAAATGTGGCAAAAGGTCGCAAAGTTCAAGGGGGCCGAATACTTTCGCAAGGCACTGTAGTTGTTTTAATTACCAGTTAAACCAATAGCAAACAATGCAAGATAAGGTGTTTTGAAAGTAATATTTTACAGTACTGTTAATTACAGTAGATTCACAGTTTTCATATTAGGCAATACACTTATAGTACCCAACAAAATTGACAGAAAATATATCCAATGTGTGATAAAAGGTGTGATCCATGTAAACGTCCTCTACAATCACTCATGCACATTAAAAAATATATATAATTGCAACATAGGTGTACTGTCTGTAATCAAATGCAAGAAATTAAATTAAAATAAAACAAAGTTTAGCATGCATTAATTTGCATCAAGCCTGTCTTGTACATTTGGCCAAAAATTCTCATCCACATCACAGTGAATGTCATTGTTCATGCATTGAGGTAAAAACATTTTGGTAAGGCAAATCCAAGCTTGATATTGGTCTGAAATGATGTTGTCACATGCCTCATCCATGGCCAGAAGGAGGGTGGCACTCTCCTGGGGAAAGCGATCGTACACCTTGTACCAACCATGCTGAAAATAATTCCTCAATAGGGTTGAGGAAAGGAGAGTATGGGAGCAGGTATAGGGTCACAAATCAAATCAAACTGTATTGGCCACATACGCATGGTTAGCAGATGTTAATGCGAGTGTAGTTAAATGCTTGTGCTTCTAGTTCCAACAGTGCAGTAATATCTAAGAAGTAATATAACAATTCCACAACAACTACATAATACACACAAATCTAAGTAAAGGGATGCAATAAGAATATGTACATATAAATATATGGATGAGTGATGACTGAGCGGCATAGGCAAGATGCAATGGCTGGTATAGAATACAGTATATACAGTTAAAGTCAGAAGTTTACATACACTTAGATTAGAGTCATTAAAACTTGTTTTTCAACCACTCCACAAATGTCTTGTTAACAAACTATTGTTTTGGCAAGTCGGTTAAGACATCTACTTTGTGCATAACAAGTCATTTTTCCAACAATTGTTTACAGACAGATTATTTCACTGTATCACAATTCCAGTGGGTCAGAAGTTAAAATACACAAAATTTATTGTGCCTTTAAACAGCTTGGAAAAATCCAGAAAATTATGTCAGGGCTTTAGAAGCTTCTGATAGGATAATTGACATAATTTGAGTCAAATGGAGGTGTACCTGTGAATGTATTTCAAGGCCTACCTTCAAACTATTTGCTTGACATCATGGGAAAATCAAAAGAAAATCAGCCACGACCTCAGAAAAAATTATTGTAGACCTCCACAAGTCTGGTTCATCCTTGGGAGCAATTTCCAAATGCCTGAAGGTACCGCGTTCATCTGTACAAACAATAGTACGCAAGTATCAACACCATGGGACCACGCAGCGGCCATACCGCTCAGGAAGGAGATGCATTCGGTCTCCTAGAGATGAATGTACTTTGGTGCGAAAAATGCAAATCAACCTTGTGAAGATGCTGGAGGAAACACATACAAAAGTGTCTATATCCACAGTAAAATGAGTCCTATATCGACATAACCTGAAAGGTCGCTCAGCAAGGAAGAAGCCATTGCTCCAAAACCGCCATAAAAAAGCCAGACTACGGTTTCCAACTACACATGGGGACAAAGATCGTACTTTTTGGAGAAATGTCCTCTGGTCTGATGAAACAAAAATAGAACTGTTTTGCCATAATGACCATCGTTATGTTTGGAGAAAAGGGGGAGGCTTGCAAGCCGAAGAACACCATCCCAACCGTGAAGCACGGGGGTGGCAGCATCATGTTGTGGGGGTGCTTTGCTGCAGGAGGGACTGGTGCACTAAACAAAATAGATGGCTTCATGAGGCAGGAAATTTTGGTGGATATATTGAAGCAACATCTCAAGACATCAGTCAGGAAGTTAAAGCTTGGTCGCAAATGAGTCTTCCAAATGGACAATGACCCCAAGCATACTTCCAAAGTTGTGGCAAAATGGCTTAAGGACAACAAAGTCAAGGTATTGGAGTGGCCATCACAAGGCCCTGACCTCAATCCTATGGAAGACTTGTGGGCAGAAGGAGGAGGCCTACAAACCTGACTCAGTTACACCAGCTCTGTCAGGAGGAATGGGCCAAAATTCACTTATTGTGGAAAGCTTGTGGAAGGCTACCTGAAACAATTGACCCAAGTTAAGCAATTTAAAGGCAATGCTACCAAATACTAATTGAGTGTATGTAAACTTCTGACCCACTGGGAATGTGATGAATAAAATAAAAGCTGAAATAAATAATTCTCTACTATTATTCTGACATTTCACATTCTTAAAATAAAGTGGTGATCCTAACTGACCTCAGACAGGGAATTTGTACTAGGATTAATTGTCAGGAATTGTGAAAAACTGAGTTTAAATGTATTTGGCTAAGGTGTATGTAAACTTCCAACTTCAATTGTACATATGAGATGAGAGATGAGTAATGCAAGATATGTAAACAGTATTAAAGTGACTTGTGATCCGTTTATTAAAGTGTACAATGATTTTGAGTCTGTTTTGAGGCAGCAGCCTCTCTGTGATGGCTGTTTAACAGTCTGAAGATAGAAGCTGTTTTTCCAGTCTCTCGGTACCAGCTTTGATGCACCTGTACTGACCTCGCCTTCTGGATGGTAGCAGGGTGAACAGGCAGTGGATCAGATGGTTGTTGTCCCTGATGATCTTTATGGCCTTCCTGTGACATCGGGTGCTGTAGGTGTCCTGGAGGGAAGGTAGTTTGCCCCCGGTGATGCGTTGTGCAGACCGCACCACCCACTGGAGAGCCTTGCGGTTGTGGGCGGTGCAGTTGCCATACCAGGCGGTGATGCATCCCAACAGGATGCTCTCAATTGTGCATCTGTAAAAGTTTGTGAGGGCGGTTGCGCCTTCACCACACTGTCTGTGTGGGTGGACCATTTCAGTTTGTCCGTGATTTGTACGCCGAGGAACATAAAACTTTCCACCTTCTTCACTGCTGTCCCGTCGATGTGGATGGGTGGGTGCTCCCTCTGCTGTATCCTGAAGTCCACAATCATCTCCTTTGTTTTGTTGACGTTGAGTGAGAGGTTGTTTTCCTGACACCACACTCCGAGAGCCCTCGCCCCCTTCCCTGTAGGCTGTCTTATCGTTGTTGGTAATCAAGCCCACTACTGTTGTGTTGTCTGCAAACTTGATGATTGAGTTGGGGGCGTGCATGTTTTTATTTTATTTTTTATTTCACCTTTATTTAACCAGGTAGGCTAGTTGAGAACAAGTTCTCATTTGCAACTGTGACCTGGCCAAGATAAAGCATAGCAGTGTGAACAGACAACACAGAGTTACACATGGAGTAAACAATTAACAAGTCAATAACACAGTAGAAAAAAAGGGGAGTCTATATACAATGTGTGCAAAGTGCATGAGGAGGTAGGCGAATAATTACAATTTTGCAGATTAACACTGGAGTGATAAATGATCAGATGATCATGTACAGGTAGAGATATTGGTGTGCAAAAGAGCAGAAAAGTAAATAAATAAAAACTGTGGGGATGAGGTAGGTGAAAATGGGTGGGCTATTTACCAATAGACTATGTGCAGCTGCAGCGATCGGTTAACTGCTCAGATAGCTGATGTTTGAAGTTGGTGAGGGAGATAAAAGTCTCCAACTTCAGCGATTTTTGCAATTCGTTCCAGTCACAGGCAGCAGACTACTGGAACGAAAGGCGGCTGAATGAGGTGTTGGCTTTAGGGATGATCAGTGAGATACACCTGCTGGAGCGCGTGCTACCATTGCCATCGTGACCAGTGAACTGAGATAAGGCGGAGCTTTACCTAGCATGGCCTTGTAGATGACCTGGAGCCAGTGGGTCTGGCGACGAATATGTAGCGAGGGCCAGCCGACTAGAGCATACAAGTCGCAGTGGTGGGAGGTATAAGGTGCTTTAGTGACAAAACGGATGGCACTGTGATAAACTGCATCCAGTTTTCTGAGTACAGTGTTGGAAGCAATTTTGTAGATGACATCGCCGAAGTCGAGGATCGGTAGGATAGTCAGTTTTACTAGGGTAAGCTTGGCAGCGTGAGTGAAGGAGGCTTTGTTGCGGAATAGAAAGCCGACTCTTGATTTGATTTTCGATTGGAGATGTTTGATATGAGTCTGGAAGGAGAGTTTGCAGTCTAGCCAGACACCTAGGTACTTATAGATGTCCACATATTCAAGGTCGGAACCATCCAGGGTGGTGATGCTAGTCGGGCATGCGGGTGCAGGCAGCGATCGGTTGAAAAGCATGCATTTGGTTTTACTAGCGTTTAAGAGCAGTTGGAGGCCACGGAAGGAGTGTTGTATGGCATTGAAGCTCGTTTGGAGGTTAGATAGCACAGTGTCCAATGACGGGCCGAAAGTATATAGAATGGTGTCGTCTGCGTAGAGGTGGATCAGGGAATCGCCCGCAGCAAGAGCAACATCATTGATATATACAGAGAAAAGAGTCGGCCCGAGAATTGAACCCTGTGGCACCCCCATAGAGACTGCCAGAGGACCGGACAGCATGCCCTCCGATTTGACACACTGAACTCTGTCTGCAAAGTAATTGGTGAACCAGGCAAGGCAGTCATCCGAAAAACCGAGGCTACTGAGTCTGCCGATAAGAATATGGTGATTGACAGAGTCGAAAGCCTTGGCAAGGTCGATGAAGACGGCTGCACAGTACTGTCTTTTATCAATGGCGGTTATGATATCGTTTAGTACCTTGAGTGTGGCTGAGGTGCACCCGTGACCGGCTCGGAAACCAGATTGCACAGCGGAGAATGTACGGTGGGATTCGAGATGGTCAGTAACCTGTTTGTTGACTTGGCTTTCGAAGACCTTAGATAGGCAGGGCAGAATGGATATAGGTCTGTAACAGTTTGGGTCCAGGGTGTCTCCCCCTTTGAAGAGGGGGATGACTGCGGCAGCTTTCCAATCCTTGGGGATCTCAGACGATATGAAAGAGAGGTTGAACAGGCTGGTAATAGGGGTTGCGACAATGGCGGCGGATAGTTTCAGAAATAGAGGGTCCAGATTGTCAAGCCCAGCTGATTTATATGGGTCCAGGTTTTGCAGCTATTTCAGAACATCTGCTATCTGGATTTAGGTAAAGGAGAACCTGGAGAGGCTTGGGCGAGGAACTGCGGGGGGCGGAGCTGTTGGCCGAGGTAGGAGTAGCCAGGCGGAAGGCATGGCCAGCCGTTGAGAAATGCTTGTTGAAGTTTTCGATAATCATGGATTTATCGGTGGTGACCATGTTACCTAGCCTCAGTGCAGTGGGCAGCTGGGAGGAGGTGCTCTTGTTCTCCATGGACTTCACAGTGTCCCAGAACTTTTTGGAGTTGGAGCTACAGGATGCAAACTTCTGCCTGAAGAAGCTGGCCTTAGCTTTCCTGACTGACTGCGTGTATTGGTTCCTGACTTCCCTGAACAGTTGCATATCGCTGGGACTATTCGATGTTATTGCAGTCCGCCACAGGATGTTTTTGTGCTGGTCGAGGGCAGTCAGGTCTGGAGTGAACCAAGGGCTGTATCTGTTCTTAGTTCTGCATTTTTTGAACAGAGCATGCTTATCTAAAATGGTGAGGAAGTTACTTTTAAAGAATGACCAGGCATCCTCAACTGACGGGATGAGGTCAATGTCCTTCCAGGATACCCGGGCCAGGTCGATTAGAAAGGCCTGCTCACAGAAGTGTTTTAGGGAGCGTTTGACAGTGATGAGGGGTGGTCGTTTGACTGCGGCTCCGTAGGGGATACAGGCAATGAGGCAGTGATCGCTGAGATCCTGGTTGAAGACAGCGGAGGTGTATTTGGAGGGCCAGTTGGTCAGGATGACGTCTATGAGGGTGCCCTTGCTTACAGAGTTAGGGTTGTACCTGGTGGGTTCCTTGATGATTTGTGTGAGATTGAGGGCATCTAGCTTAGATTGTAGGACTGCCGGGGTGTTAAGCATATCCCAGTTTAGGTCACCTAACAGAACAAACTCTGAAGCTAGATGGGAGACAATCAATTCACAAATGGTGTCCAGGGCACAGCTGGGAGCTGAGGGGGTCGGTAGTAGGTGGCAACAGTGAGAGACTTATTTCTGGAGAGAGTAATTTTCAAAATTAGTAGTTCGAACTGTTTGGGTATGGACCTGGAAAGCATGACATTACTTTGCAGGCCATCTCTGCAGTAGACTGCAACTCCTCCCCCTTTGGCAGTTCTATCTTTACGGAAGATATTATAGTTGGGTATGGAAATCTCTGAATTTTTGGTGGCCTTCCTGAGCCAGGATTCAGACACGGCAAGGACATCAGGGTTAGCAGAGTGTGCTAAAGCTGTGAGTAAAACAAACTTAGGGAGGAGGCTTCTGATGTTGACATGCATGAAACCAAGGCTTTTTCGATCACAGAAGTCAACAAATGAGGGTGCCTGGGGACATGCAGGGCCTGGGTTTACCTCCACATCACCCGCGGAACAGAGAAGGAGCAGTATGAGGGTGCGGCTAAAGGCTATCAAAACTGGTCGCCTAGAGCGTTGGGGACAGAGAATAAGAGGAGCAGGTTTCTGGGCATGGTAGAATATATTCAGGGCATAATGCGCAGACAGGGGTATGGTGGGGTGCGGGTACAGCGGAGGTAAGCCCAGGCACTGGGTGATGATGAGAGAGGTTGTATCTCTGGACATGCTGGTTGTAATGGGTGAGGTCACCGCATGTGTGGGAGGTGGGACAAAGGAGGTATCAGGGGTATGAGGAGTGGGACTAGGGGCTCCATTGTGAACTAAAACAATGATAACTAACCTGAGCAACAGTATACAAGGCATATTGACATTTGAGAGAGACATACAGCGAGGCATACAGTAATCACAGGTGTTGAATTGGGAAAGCTAGCTAAAACAGTAGGTGAGACAACAGCTAATCAGCTAGCACAACACAGCAGGTAAAATGGCGTTGACTAGGCAACGGGGCTGACAGATAAAACAAACAAGCAGAATGTAGTACCGTGATTAATGGACAGTCCAGCATGCATCAGCTAGCCAAGCAATCATTGGTGAACAGGGAGTACAGGACGGGGCTGAGCACGCAGCCTTGTGGGGATGTTGTTCCGTACCTTCACCACATGGGGGCGGCTCATCAGAAAGTCCAGGACCCAATTGCACAGGGCGGGGTTGAGACCCAGGGCCTCAAGCTTAATGATGAACTTGGAGGGTACTATGGTGTTGAATGCTGAGCTGTAGTCGATGAACAGCATTCTTACATGGATATTATTTTTTGGCCAGATGGGATAGGGCAGTGTGCAGTGTGATGGCGATTGCATCGTCTGTGGACCCATTGGGGCGGTATGCAAATTGAAGTGGGTCTATGGTGACAGGTTAGGTGGAGGTGATATGATCCTTGACTAGTCTCTCAAAGCACTTCATAATGACAGAAGTGAGTGCTACTGGCGATAGTCATTTAGTTCAGTTACCTTTGACTTCTTGGGTTCAGGAACAATGGTGGCCATCTTGAAGCATGTGGGGACAGCCGACAGGGACAGGGAGAGTTTGAATAAATCCGTAAACACAGCAACCAGCTGGTCTGCGCATGCTCTGAGGACGCAGCTAGGGATGGCCCAGAAGGGCTCACGTTGGCCACGGAGAAGGAGAGGGGGGGCCCGTAGTCCTTGGTAGCGGGCCGCGTCGGTGGCACTGTATTATCCTCAAATCGGGCAAAGAAGGTGTTTAGTTTGTCTGGAAGCAAGACATCAGTGTCCGTGACGTAGCTGGTTTTCTTGCCTGTAGACCCTGCTACATATGTCTCGTGTCTGAGCCATTGAATTGTGACTCCACTTTGTCCCTATACCGACATTTTGCTTGTTTGATTGCCTTGTGGAGGGAATAAATACACTGTTATTCGGTTGGCCATATTCCCAGTCATCTTTACATGGTTAAATGCAGTGGTTCGTGCTTTCAGTTTTGTGCAAATTGGTTAGGGTAGGTTTTAATAGTCACACTGGGTACAACATCTCCAATGCACTTCCTTATGAACTCACTCACCAAATCAGCGTATAAAATCGATGTTATTCTCTGAGAACACGCGAACATTTCCCAGTTCGCGTGATCAAAACAATCTTGAATCGTGGATTGGTCAGACCAGCGTTGAATATTTCTAGTCACGGGTACATCCTATATGAGTTTCCACTGACATTGACCAAAAAGGGACACCGTCTTCCAGCTGATGGCTAAACTCAAGTTACACTGCCTTATGCACAAATTCATGCTGTTCCTCCTATGAACAGAGAAAGTGAAATATTCTGTTATATTTAAAAAAAGCCCAAGCCGCTAATAATAACAACGCAAGCCTATAGATACACTTTCCTACTCATTCGTTACTGCTGCAATGCTTGTTGTAGTGCTGAGTAGAAATAGGAAGAATTTGCATTTTATTCCTTATAAAAGTGTTGAATACAAAGTGTTGACAGTAATTAGTAAGAACATAAACAGCATATCTTTGCTGTGTTCGTTGACAGTCTCTCTCTAGTCATGGTTTAAATGTTTTGAAATCTCACAGTATCAACTTTGCTGTAGCTTTCTTTTATGCCTGCTATGTTACTACAGACGCGGCCATCTGATTGGCCAGCGGTAGACCTATAGCGCAATTGATTTGCTCTCTGGGCCAGCCAGAAAGGCAGAGTTTAAACCTTCAGACACATGAAATGGTTCCAAATGGCAACAGTTCACCCACCTCGCAAATCGGGTGCACCTACCGCCAGCACCCTGAGATGTTTGGAGATCAACCGTTGGTGACCACTGCTCTTGAAAATTGAGTGAAGTTCAATCTTGTGCTTCTGTTTGTGGGCTGTTATTTCTGTGCGACAGTCGCGGGGGAGTGATGGTTCACAGCAGCATCAAGCACCATCACCTGCTAAAAATATATTTTGGTTAGTTATTTTTACAGCATATTTCCAATATGATATTTTTAAGTAGCATGTGCATCAAATAGTAACAGTAAAACAGTACATAGTGCTGTACCTGAGCATACTCGGCTGCAGTTGTTGCACACGGTCATTTTTTTCTCTCAAAAGTCACCAGTTAAATGTGTTTCAAATGGCGGGCGATTGTTGGTAGGCTGATGGATGCCACATTGGCAAAGGTGTCATCATTCTTCTCAATAGCCTGCTTTTTTTCAGACAACTGTATGTCATTCCTGGCCCTCACCATTTCCACCACTGCACACTCCTGCTCGTCTGTCAGCATACGGCCACAGCCACCACCATGGGGTCTTCTGTCTATTCTGAGGGTAGAACAGTGTGTACTGTCAATAGATCATACTGTAAGAATACTGTAACATGTTTTATGAATTTACATACAATACAATATGTAATTTACTGTAAATGTAATGGTGCATATCCTACAAACTTACCGGTTTTCTTGGCAAAATGTTCTCATGACCAAATTGACAGTTGATCTTTTCAGATTAGGGTGAACTAATCTGGCAGCCTCTGCCATAGTAAGGCCTCTGTTTACCACATGGTCAACGATGATGGCCCGGATTTCACTAGACACAACAGTTCCCTGCCATCTGCCACCCTCTCTCTGATGCCCACCTCTTTGATGGGGCCCTCTTTGACCTCTTTGATAGGGTCCATGCCCACTTCTCTGATTTCTTCCTCTCCCTTGCTGTCTATCCTGCTCCACGTTGAAAGAAATTGCAAGTGTTGACACCCACCCTTTTATATGGTGACCAAATGTGGTTAACACTATGTGAAATCAATTAGCAATAATGAATAGTCATTATGTATGGTTATCATGTACGATACGTGTCATTTAGATGTTTATACTTTACAAACAGACATTTTATTTCTGTAGTCCTCAAAATCCATATATATAGTTTAACAAAATCTTAAAATCTATAGGGTACCAAACGGCTAAGTGGTTAACCATTAAGCGCAGTTGGATTAAGTGATGGTCAACTGTATTTCAGACCTGCCAACCCTGTCCAACCTTTAAGAGTACCCAGACGTCCGCGGCAAATTGGAGATGTAACACCGGACGAATTAGGGTTCTCTTTCTCCCGCAAACCGGCTACATACACAAAGCTTAAGCCCGCCGCAAAGGGAATCTGAGCACTGTTCGCTAGAAGAGTCCGGTGTTTCAGCCTATGTAAAGGTGCCTATTGTATTTCTTTGCAGCGCATACATAATTTCATATTTTCAAAATTGATAAAACCTCAAATCTAGTGCAAAGGCATTTTAGAAGCATTGCCTCTCTAGCTAATACCGGACACGCATTCATTCTTCATCGCGCAGTCTTCTAAACTCCCGACTCCATTTAATGCCAAGATGTTTTTTGGCCATCCTCACTAACGACGCCATTTACCTATTCCCTGCCTGACCTTTTGCCTATCAGATTTCCTGTCATCAACCTCTTGCCTGATCCTGGACTACGTTATTAGCCTTTCCCTGCCTGTACTGTTACCTTTTTGGAGACCCTGTGTATGACCTTCTGCCTGCCCCTGGACCCAGCTACCTGCCTCTTCCTGTGGTCCTTTACAATTAAACACCTGCTGCGCCCTGCGCTTTAAACCAGCACTCTGTCTCCCATCGTATTCATTACACAAATGAGAAGAGGGTCATATTAAAAGTATCGTGAGCATTGCATTGTGAAAGGCAATTACTTTATATGAAAGGTATTTCTAGATAAAACACTGATTTAGGTTTGGTGAAAAGGTCACTGTAAGATTGTTTTACTTAGTCAATTGAAAATGTGCTTAATGTTTTGAGGAAAAAAAACAGCCTTTTCGATGATCTGTTTTGAGTTGTGAAATTTCATCACACACTTGTGAAAATAGTACCGAAGCGATGAAGAAAAAAAACTGCATTTGACATGATCAACATATAGGAATGTAATGAATGTTGAGTGTGATCGTTTAAACCCGCCACTGTATATTTCTTTATAGTGTGTGTAGGCAGAATGTTAATAATTGTCATATATTGGAGCAAGGAAAATCAAATCGAATGTGCTCACAAACTCGGGACTTTTCCTTTTGTGTTTGAAGGATGTATCCGTCTTGAATGGAACATTTGCAACAGAGCCAGCGGTCCTGTCACAAACTAATCCAAAATGGCCAGCTGGTGGCAAACTCTACTAACGGATGAGAATTTAGGCCACGCAACCTTGATATTCATCGCAGTCAGCAATAGTAAGATATGATCAATAATGATAAGTTATACAATTATTCCAGAGGTCACAGAAAATTAAAAAACTAGGATATAGGATATTTGTTTTGTATAGGCTTACACCAAACATCTAAAGGCATAGTCAAATAATATTTCATCTGCAAATTATGAGATTGTCCCAAGGACTCCTTAGGTGCAGAATGCCTAGGGTCTAGTCACTGGGACATGTTTATCATGCAGAATGGACTATTGACACAATTATATGTTGTTCATTCTGTCTGCAATGCTGAATGTTCGCTGGATTGCTTAGGCCCCTGAAGGTGAGTCTCTAGGTAACACACACATGCACACACGCACACATGCACGCACACACACACGGAAAAGCAGTGGGATAGCTAGGACGTTTGGAGGTGATTTGTGATTTGCTCCTGTTGTAACTTAATCTCGCCACTCTCCCTCCAGTCTGAATGCCGCTTTGTTCTACAACCTAGCTCCATCACAACCACACATGAACATAAGACTGACCATACATACAGATATGACAATTCAGAAGTGACCACAAAACTGACCATACACCTTACAACACTGAAGCATGTTGACCAGGTGATCATAGCTATGGAGACAACTATAACAGAGTTATTACCACACAGGTTTAACTGTACTGAAGTGTCCGTAACTGAACCACAGTGTCCTGCGGTCATAAGAGTAAATCACACGGCCCCACTACCATACCATGCGGAGGTTCTGACCTTGACCTCTGACCTGACATCTATGTCTCATTAAACGTGTTGACGTGGTTAAGCTCTTTGTGTCCGTCAGTGTGTGTGTGTGTGTGTGTATGTGTGTGAGGGAGAGAGAGAGACAGAGCGAGAGAGAGAGCGAGACAAAGAGAAGTCTTGGAGTGGAAGTGTAGGTGGAACCAGATTACCTTACAGTTTTTCCCCTCGAAATCAACGGAGTACTCTATTTAAAAAGGTCACCATCTTCTACTAGCACCTTTGTGAGCAACAATACCGAGAGCTTCCAAAGGTATTTGCACTCTTCATTTTACATATTTCTTCTGTGATTGATAATTTGTCCTACACTTGTATCTTAGATGTGTAATACCAAGTTTTCTCAGGCAGGTCAACAGAAACTGAGGCATAAGCCATCGGAGCAACTAGAGATAAAATATTTTTATCCACAACAAGAGAACAGAGAAGTGAGTTCCGCAGCATTAGTTTGTGTGTTTGTCAAATTGGCTGTGCCGTGTCTGTTAGACTTGTGCAATGTGCAATGTGTGTTTTTGTTTGTGTCTCATTGGGCGAGTGTACTGACCAAGGCTCTCCTCCCTCATCAGTTGACAAGAGCAGCAGTTCCCTTCCACAACCAGCAGAGATCAGCAATGCTGCACTTAAATGGCACAGAGCTGCAGACTCTCCTGCTATCCTTCCTACAGCAATGTCTGAACGGCACAGGTTTACTGGTCCCAGTACTCTCTCAGAACTACACTACCCAGCAGGCCGTTCTCCCAGTGGGCGGGGCTATACCTAAGGCTCAAGCTCAGGGATTTGTGTACATTCTACTTATGGTAGGTATGTTTAGTTTCTTCACATTTGGTATCATGCTGAGCTACATCCGCTCCAAGAAGCTAGAGAGCTCCCACGATCCGTATCACCAGTACATTGCCCACGACTGGACCAAAGGACTCACCCTCAGACGGGCCGTCACACAGGCACTGCATGAAGCAGACACACGTATTGGAGACAACGGGAAGAACCCCATGGTCATCTGCAACCCTGCTGCATTGGAGCAGCTCCCAGGATAGATTGGGATGGATAGTGAGGAGTTAATAGTGTTGATGTTCTCAATCCTAATATAACATATTATAGTCACAATGACAAGTGAGAGAGAGATTGAGTTACAGTACCTCTTTTATTGTAATGCAATCATAGGCAGAATCTACCGCACACCCATTATCGATTAGTGAAGTTCCGGGAGGCAAAATGCAAAACTGGAAAAAGTCACCACACACTTCCACTCATAGCAGCTTAGCATTCGGTCAGTCGACTGACCGAAAGCTTACCTCCCAATTAAAGAGATTTTCATCTGACTGGAAGTGTGCGGAAAAATCTTCAGTGGTTTCTGTTTCCCCGTATTTGAGTTCAGAGCAGTTTCAGTCAACTGCTCATTCATAACAAACATTGAGTATTCTATACTTTCATTCCTTCATTCAGCAAAGAAACAAATCAATGTATTTAGAATTGCTTAGCTTATAAACGTAGATTAAAAGTATTTCATTAAATGGATTATTGTAGTCCGATACCATTACCATTGTGTCCTGAGGTCCAGACACTGACACTGTGTAGCATTATTGTAAAGCACAGTTGAGTTACAGTAAGGTCAAGTAACCGTGTTGTAGTAGTGGCTTGTTGTATTATTCTGTGTGTTATAACATGCTACTGTAATCAACCCAATGTAGCAAAAACACTGAAAATGACATAAAAGACAAATGATTCAACACCTCTGTCTTATCCTCTTCAAAGTGTGTTGACACCTGTGTAAATGGATTATAAATAAAAGTTTGATTTGAAATATCCTTTTTTTATCTCATTTTACCTTCAAGGTCCCTTGCTCATTTTAGTAAATTCTGCATCCATGCCAGCAGGCCGCCTTGCCAAGAGTGTTGATGTGTTTTAATCTTATCTCTCTTCTCCCGCTCCCTTTCTCTTTCTCTTCTCTGCTCCTCCCACTCCCTCACTCTTTCCCTCTTGCTCTCCTGTCTGCCTTGAAAGGCTGCTTTCTCTGCGCGGTCGATCTCACGCTCCAAACTGAAGTGGACCATTTGCATGGTAAGCATGGGCGCAATCAGGTTGAAGTTATCCACCGTTTTATTGAGCTTCATAAGGTCATCCGCCACAACCCCACACAACTGCTGCCACTGAGCATGCTCCCTGGGGTTCATGGGGTCGGCAAGCCGCGCCTGGCCCTGCAGCAGTCTCTCTCGGATCTGCGCGATGTCCTCTCGGATGTCGCGTTGCGTGACAATCCAGGGTGGCTGGTAGCCATTGTCGATGAGGATGCGGTTGAGGTTGTGGGTCATGGGATCAGCATAAGGGTTGTGCTCAAACTTGTTGATGGGCTTCCCGGCGCCACTCAGGTTGCGGAAGTCTCCCCGGGACATGGATTCCTGAATGAGGTCTTCCACCAGCCTCTCCACTGCCTGTGTGACCTTGATCTGCCGGCTGCGCTGGCGGACGTCCCTCTCCACCAGCGCCCCCTCGGCTGCAGCCGCCGTCTCATGCTCCTTCTGGCGGTAGTCGAGGACCTGCTCCACCGCCCGATCCACTCGGAATTGACGGTATTGGCGCTCGCGCTGGCTAGGCGTCCCAGAGCCCACGCCCTCGTAGCTCAGGTAGTGGCGGTGCTGAGGAGCCACACCTTTCACCTTCTCCTCCTCTTCTTCCATCGAACCCCCACAGCTCTGAAGCCGGGACTGGTGCGCCAGCACGGCGCGGTATGCCTCCTCTACCCGCGCAAATATTGCCTCGTCTGCCGTAGAAGCGCCCGAGTCTGGATGGTACAGCTTGGCCATGCGTAGGTAGGCTTCTTTCACCTGCGCAGGGCTACTCTCGCCCACATCTGGAAGCTCAAGCTGTAACAGCTGGTAGCTCTCCCGAAGGCTGCGGCTCACACGGGGACCAGAACTCAGCGTGCGGAGAAGGGACCGGAGGCCCAGGGGGAGCAGCGTGCGGCCATGACAGAAATCCCCACGGTGAATCAACAGCTGCATGGCGTAACTCATCTCTGCTGGGGCACGCAGAAGCACACACCTGCCCAACAGTGACAAACATGATGTTGCTTGTTGTATTTGTTCCCACACTTAATTGTTAGCATAGGGATGCATATCATGCATTTGAAAAGGTCATGGGATACTTTTGAACCATTGTTTACATTTTGTTGGTAGTGGTCTAGTCTGAAACACAGAACTTTTGCTAACATGCCCCTCCTTGTACTCCATGACATTGCCAGGGATTGGTGGTGAGTGGAATGATAGTAGAAACAAATTGGTGGTACCCACGCTGGTAGTATTCCAATATTTGATGGAATTATGCAATTGTTAATTTGACACCTACTGTCACATGCATTAAAGCTACAGACAGCATGTAACCTCACAGACATGTATCGGTGACTACTGTAACTATTCCCGTGTTACGAAAGAACACCAGTAGCTAGCTGTCATCTTTATTACCCGGATAGCTAGAAGCTAAATCATGCTAGCTGAGCTCCATGGCTAACTGCATCGTTCTATGCGCGTTTTAGGTGAACAAAGCATCTAGCTAACAAGATACTAATTGCACTAACCTTATTAAAATACAGTCGTCCTTCTCATTAGTTTCAGACAGTGTTATTTCCCAATAGGTTCAGCGCCAGACAACAATCAGGTCGGATCACTTTGGTATAATTAGAAGGGGTCGGACAGGCTTGTTTGGTGCTGTTAGCTAACTCTCCCAATGAATGCAGGGAGTTGCAGTTTTAGCCTAATCCTGTGTTTTCTTAAACTACAGATACACTGAAGACAAAAACTAAACGTGAACAACTGTGGCTTTTGATTATGCTAGCAGCATAGTGTATGCATTTTGTTTTATACTTTTTATTACGTTTTATTTCAAATACATTGAGCTGACTGTTCAATATTACATTTGTTTTGTTCAAACAAAGCATTGTCACACAAGCCTACTAAGATAACATTTTGTGCAAGTAGCCTGCATTTTTAAACATGATGTGTCCTCCCCAAAGATTTTTAAAAAAGACACTGTGAATGTGTTGAACATGCAACTAAAGGCAGAATTCCTTAAAACGTGTAAAAACAGGCTAATGTGCGTTCATGTGTTAGTCGGAACTAGGAGAAAGCGGAAATGTCAGTTTCCTAGTTCAAACTCGTTCACGCAGTTAGTAAATCGGAAATGCAGTTACCTAGTCGGAAATGCAGTTACCTAGTTCCGACTAGTACATGAACTGCCATTATCCCATCTACATCTACAGACAGCCAAATATGGACCGTAGCCTGTATTCACTAGCTATATCAACCAAAATAAACCAAACAGAAGAGACTGATGCAAACAAAACAGAAAGAACGAAACGGAGGGAGCTTCCTGAATGTGTCCAATAGAAACTCTAATGCGACTCAAAGATACACTCCTGGATACCAATCTGGTTGTGCCATCATCATGCCAGTCCTTGCCGCTCCATGTCATGCAAACAATGACAACTAATTGACAAGACAGATCAAACAGATCTAGGACCAGGCTATCAATGGCTCACTTATGATAAGCAGACGTTTACGTTCAAATGGCCGTATGCTTGTTTATATTTAAGAAACGACATAGCCTCAGCACAGATGTATTGTAAACTAATTTTTATAGGCTACATAACACCATGTTACTACATGTATTCAATGGCACCGTAGAAGAAGGCTGATGTTTTAAGTATCCCCTAACCAATTGTGCTTTTTTGGTCGTTTCTTTGCGTTATTTGTAACTTATATTATTTTTACTTATTTTGTACATAATGTCTTCTGAGAATTTGTAAGCGGTCAAATAAACTCCCACTTCCATTCTGCTAGCAAACATGTAATATTTGGAGAATAAAATCGATGACCTACACGGAAGATTAAACTACCAATGGGACATTCAAAACGAATATCTTATTCTTCACGGAGTCGTGGCAGAACGACAACACTATCAACATACAGCTGGCTGGTTATACGTTGTACCAGCAGGATAGAACATCTGGCGTCTGGTAAGACAAGGGGCGGCGGACTATGTATTTTTGTAAATAACTGCTGGTGCACGATATATAAGGAAGTCTCGTGCTATTGCTCGCCTCAGATAGATTATCTCATGATAAGCTGTAGACCACACTATCTACCTCAAGTTTTCATCTGTATTTTTTGTAGCTGTTTACATACGACCCCAGACTGAGGCTGGCACTAAGACAACATTGAATGAGCTGTATTCCGCCATAAGCAAACAAGAAAATGCTCACCCAGAGTCGGCACTCCGAGTAGCCGGGGACTTTAATGCAGGGAAACTTAAATCCGTTTTACCACATTTCTATCAGCATGTTAGATGTGCAACCAGAGGGGGAAAACATTCTTGACCACCTTTACTTCACACACAGACGCATTACAAAGCTCTCCCTCGCCCTCCATTTGGCAAATCTGACCATAAGTCTATCCTCCTGATTCCTACTTACAAGCAAAAATTTAAGCAAGAAGCACCAGTGACTAGATAAATAAAAAAGTGGTCAGATGAAGCAGATGCTAAGCTACAGGACTGTTTTGCTAGCACAGATTGGAATATGTTCCAGGATTCCTCCGATGGCATTGAGGAGTACACCACAACAGCCATTGGCTTCATCAATAAGTGCATCAATGATGTCGTCCAAACAGTGACCGTACGTACATACTCCAACCAGAAGCCATGGATTACAGGCAACATCCGCACTGAGCTAAAGGCTAGAGCTGCCGCTTTCAAGGAGCGGGACTCTAACCCAGAAGCTTATAAGAAATCCCACTATGCCCTCCTACGAACCATCAAACAAGCAAAGCAGCAACACAGGACTAAGATCGAATCGTACTACATCGGGTCTGACGCTCGTCAAATGTGGCAGGGCTTGCAAACCATTACAGACTACAAAGGGAAGCACAGCCGAGAGCTGCCCAGTGACACAAGCCTACCAGACGAGTTAAGTTACTTCTATGCTCACTTCGAGGCAAATAACGCTGAAACATGCATAATAGCAACAGCTGTTCCGGAAGACTGTGATCACGCTCTCCGCAGCTGATGTGAGCAAGACCTTTATATAGGTCAACATTCACAAGGCTGCAGGGCCAGATGGATTACCATGACGTGTATTGTGAGCATGCACTGACCAACTGGCAAGTGTCTTCACTGATATTTTCAACCTCTCCCTGTCCGAGTATGTAATACCAACATGTTTTAAGCAGAGCACAATAGTGCCTGTGCCCAAGAACACAAAGGTAACCTGCCTAAATGACTACCGACCCATAGCATCTGTAGCCATGAAGTGCTTTGAAAGGCTGATCATGGCTCACATCAACACCATTATTCCAGAAACCCTAAACCCAATTTGCATACTGCCCCAACAGATCCACAGATGATGCAATCTCTATTGCACTCCACACTGCCCTATTCCACCTGGACAAAAGGAACACCTATGTGAAAATGCTATTCATTGACTACAGCTCAGCGTTCAACACCATAGTGCCCTCAAAGTTAATCAATAAGCTAAGGATCCTGGGACTTAAACACCTCCCTCTGCAACTGGATCCTGGACTTCCTTACGGGCCGCCCCCCAGGTGGTAAGGGTAGGTAACAACCCATCCACCACGCTGATCCTCAACACAGGGGCACCTCAAGGGTGCATGCTCAGTCCCCTCCTGTACTCCCTGTTCACTCACTGCACGGCCAGGCACGACTCCAACATCATCATTAAGTTTGCCAATGACGCAACAGTGGTAACTGATCACCGACAACGACAAAGCCTATTCCCCCTTAGGAGACGGAAAAGTTTTGGCATTCGTCCCTAGATTCTCAAAAGGTTCTATAGCTGCACCATCGAGAACCTCCTGACTGGTTGCATTACTGCCTGGTATGGCAACTGCTCGGCCTCTGACCGCAAAGCACTACAGAGAGTAGTGTGAATGGTCCAGTACATCACTGGGGCTAAGCTTCCTGCCATCCAGAACCTTTATACCAGGCGGTGTCAGAGGAAGGCCCTAAAAATTGTCAAAGACTCCAGCCACCCTAGTCATAGACTATTCTCTCTGCTACTGCAGGGCAAGCGGTACCGGAGCACCAAGTCTAGGTCCAAGAGGCTTCTAAAAAGCTTCTACCCCCAAGCCATAAAGCTCCTGAACATCTAATCAAATGGCTACCCAGACTATTTGCATTGCCTCCCTTTCCCCTCTTTTACACCATGTGACTAATAACATTTGATCATTTGTTTTGATTTGATTTGTTCATTTGTTTTCTGTTGTTGAGTTTTAAAAAAGCTAGATGATTAGAATTTACCACACAGTATTTGCTAATGAAAAGAAAAAACAGCGGTCAATATAAAATGTTTCATTTATTGCAAATGTTGGAGACAATTCATTTTTCCAATTTAAGAATATAATGTCAAACAGAGTGCATTATTATCATCATATTTTTGTCGCTTGCCTTTAAAAAAAAGAAAAATTGCCCCTATCCACATTATTCCCCCTTCAGGTCACTGATCAGGAATGGCTCCAAATCCATCAGGATATCCAAGAATATATCTTTGCCTTTGGGCCCACATGCTTTCAGAGGGCCGTCGAAAAGCTCCCTCATCTTTTTCTGACTGGTTCTGTTAGCCCTCACTTCACTGTAGGCGTTTTGGGTGATGATTCCCCTCTCCAGGAGTCTATCCAGTAGGGGTTCCACATGGCTCACTCTGTCGATCAGGGCTGTCCGGTGATGGTCCACAAAGTGTTTGTCTGAGGTAGAGAGAGGACATGACTTGGGACTTTTGACAGTGATGGAATGCAAAGCATACATAATATATGTGATAGGTGCCTATATCTCTACATGCCTCCTTTAATGTTGTGTTTGTGTGCGTGCATGTGTGTAGGGTGAGCAAATTGGAGGATAGACGTGATGCACTTTTTCTAATTCAGACAGGATTAACTATGGGGAGTGAAAAATGGTGTTGAGGATTCTAGAGGAGGGCAGCAGTTGCAACTACAGTATGTTGAAGAAGAAATTAAATGGAAGGACTTTTGTGATTGCTCATCGAGGTAGAATACTTTGGGTATTGAATGTTTCCCCATTAACCATCACTAATTACAGTAAAACATACATTTTAATAACGTCGGCATATTTGAGACATTAGGCTATATAACACCTGGTTTTAGTGTTTACCTTTGATCATGTTCTTTGTACCAGGTGCACCAGCCATTGCAGCACCCGATGTTACGCAAGATCTGTGAGCTGTAAAATAGGCTTCATGAGACACTACCAATCGAATAAAAATATGAACAGTAGGCCTAAAGATAAATCGAAATCAGCAAGAAATCGAAATGTGTGTTTATGGTATAATGTATTAGGCCTATTTTGAGTTGCAAATTGAATATATGCTACTGTATGATATCATTCTGGCCAGAAAAGCAAAATAGAATGCTCACATAAGTGAAAGTAAAACTGTCAACTTCCTTATAGTTTTCCTTCCATACGTTATGGACATTTCAATGCAATTTATTTAGGACCTTGGTCTAATAAAAGTTTGTTCTAGCCTACTTTCGTGGTAACTGAAGTGGTTTCTAAACATTTCAAAGATATGAAATTAAATATATTTTTTTTAAATGTCCGATGTACGTGCCTCCTACTTTATTCGACTTACATTTCTTGAAATCTGTCTGTTCCCTGCTGCACCCTGGAAGTTAATTGCACCCAAGACCTCTATATCCACATTCACAGCCCCGTATTCAGTGAATGTACGGGTCAGAAGCTCTACCAAGTCCACTGGGCCCGCTTTCTCAACAATGCTCTTGTGAACTTTTGGCTCCTGCTTGCGGTCACAGAGTTAACGTCTTAACTTCTTCAATTCAGCTTCTCCCAAGTCTTCAAAGACACCGATTAATATGTCGCCAACGGTTTTTGGCCTATTTTATGCCAACCTGTAATTTAAACCAGGTTTTGTGAGATTGGGCTATGTGTCTTCTGTTCTATGTTGTCTAATAGGCTTCTCTTCAAGATACTGTACATCTTCGCACCGTCTGACGTCATAGGCCAAGGGGCGGTCCATCAGCACACTCCAGAAGAAACAAAATAGCCTAATCCATTATTATTAATTTAGCATTTATCTAACGAATGTATTATTTATTAGATTATTTGTATATATCTTTGCCTGCTTATTTGAGTTTTTTATTTTATTTTAAATATAGGCCTTTATACCTTTCGAAATAATACAGAACATTTTAAATAGTATTTTCAAGTTATGTACAGTTTATTTACAATCATTTTACAAACAATATTGTTCCCTAAAGCATGTAAATCACACACATTATATTCAACAGAACAAGCATGGTCCCTCTTAGCTTTATTTTGTCAGCAATAAAAGAGGTAGATATGTTAGGGTATAAAAATAGATCCTCACAGTCAAAGTTAATGTTGAACATTGTTCAACAGCATGGGTGGTAAGCAGTGGTGTCATGCACCCATTCTTTTAGAGGGGGCAATAAGTACTTGAGGATGAGGGGGGTTGTTAATCACTAACCATGCAATTAACATAAAGAGCATCAGTATTGGAGACAGCTGGGCTTACAGTTTCATTGAGCTCTTATTATGCTGATGTTAATAAGAGGTAAGTCATACACTAAAATTCAATCAAATGGAAGGCTACTACAGAATTGGTTTACTCTGATTTTCAGGGGGTGCTGCACCCCTACTTTAGCACCCCTACTTCCCACAGCTATGGCTACTACTGTATCACTTGGTAATAAAAGTCTTACACCAAACATTGTCTAATGTTGCAGATAGAAATGCCATAAATAGAGCCAATGTGATTCATTTTCGACATGTCTAAGAGGCATGTTTGTTCTACATAGCATATTTCTAGTGGTGTAGCTGCTGGTACACTCCCCCTACTGCGACACCCATGCTTCACTGGACTCTGGCGATAATACTGGTGCCCCCTGGCCTTGCCAGGCTGACTCTGTACCCGTGGGTAAAATGTTCAGGCTGGCTAGGACCTCCTGTGCCGTCTTTCCCAGCATCCCCTGCACGTCACAGACGAAGCGGTAGACGTAGCGCTTGCCCGTCGTTTTGTGGATAATGTTCTTGTGGTAGTAGTAGCGCAGGCCGCGGCTCAGCTTCTCATAGTTCATCTTGGGCTTGTTCTTACACTGACCCCAGCGCTTGGCCACCTGGATGAAACACAAAAGGGGTGGTTGTTAAAAAATAACCACAAATGCCTGATAGCATATTCCCTCTGCTCAATCCTGTGCTGGTTTCCAACTCCTACTACGAGTGGTTAAAATCTCTCACAATCAGTAGAGAAACTCACCTCTGCTGGGTCGGACATCTTGAACTCCCAACCGTCTCCTGTCCAGCAGATGAAGGTACAGCAGGCGGAGTCTAGAAGCAGCTCCAGTAAGAACTGCCACAATTGGATGGGCCCTGATCCTGAATAGAGAGAAAATACACATGAACAAATTCTGAAAGGGACTCTGGACTGGATACAAAAGACTGGATACAAAAGTTGTTTATTTGCCTGCTACTCTTAAGATATACTATGAATTTGTTTCTATTTAAAAGAAGACACAGTAATGACAGAGTCACATTCTAGAGCAAACACACAATCAGGCTCCAATATACACATACTACCCATGCTCACACACACGTGTATAACAGTAGTAATGATAAGAGACTAGTCTTACCTGGATAAACTGACATTCCCATCACTTGTCCTCCTTCCCTCTCGGGTCTTTGGGAGTGTGCACTTTTGCGTTTGGCCACACGGGGGCAGTACAGCTCTGAGGGCTGCTGTGGTCTAGGGATTGAGGAACAAGATGGAGGGTGGTGAGGGGGCGGCAGGGATGCGCTATAGCTGGGAGAGGGGTAGTCCGGCCAGAAGGAGGTCTTCTGTGCTCCTGAGTCATACAGTTTTTCACCAGAGTGACGGGTGTAGCTTTGCTCAGATTCATCTATGGAAGAGGAGGAGGAGTTAGACATTGTAAATATTATCCAAGTAATCATAGCCTATGGATTTCTCTGTGTGGTTATTTTTTACAAGTTAAATAAACCAAGAAGAGCTGGTTATAACAAACAGCTTAAAAAATGATATGAATTAGATATTACACAGCCTACAAACAAAAACAGGCAATATGTTTTTAAACACAAATAGGCCTCATGGTCATGCATTGGTTAATACAATTTTTTGTTGCTTTATGTCTCAAAATGTGTGGTCTTTCTTACTGAGGTGGTCCAGGCTGACAGTGCTGGGTGTCCCTCTGTGGCTCGTTCCTTTTCCAGGGAGGAAAGAGTTGCTGGTGCTGGCATCCTCCATGCCCGGGCTGAACTGTCCACTCTGGGCTGGGGAACACAGGGGCACAAGGCTGTGGTACGTCTGGGTGGATTCCTGGAACCCCGCTTGAGACTGGCCCAAAGTCAGCCCATCTAATAATGAATAGAGAGAAAAAAGGAATGAACAATCATGATCAATATTCATTCATTTCTAAAACTACAACAGGTGTTGATAATAGAATCATTCTCAAAATGATAGAAACATATGGATTGGAGAATAAGGGGACTGACACTCACCACTTGGGTATGACGCCCAACAGTTAAACTCTGGGTATGAATCCAGGTTGAACAGGACAGAGTCACTTGAGGTTACTGAAAAAAAGAATGAAAGACGTCAAAAATAAAAACACGTGAGCAACACTGGAAGTCAGTCAACGGTCATTGACAGGCCGACAGCCCCCCAGAATGCTTATCAGAGTGGTCGAATAATGTGGTTGTCAAAGAGTCTCTGTAAGAGTCTTTGTAGGTGTACCTTTGTTGTCGTACGGACGTGGATTCTTCTGCAGCTCTCCATAACTCTCTGGATACTGTTGCTGCTGCCCTGGTCCTTTACTGTCTAATAGAAAAGACAGGTCTTCATCACTGTAGTCTGGAGGTCACGGAGATAGAAGAGAAGGATGGGGGTGAGTCAAAAGGCGTGAAGATCTGAACAGAACTCAAAATGGAATAAAAATAGAATTGATTTAGAATGTAATAGGTTATAATGCTACCCAAGGGGTTACAAGCGTATCTCTAGACTGTCCAACTGCTATTCTACAAGCAATAATATGTTATGGTCTACTACTATTACTCATCATTCTTATTTACGTTTAATAATAGTAATACTAATACTAATTGATATATCTATTCAACAACTATTCTGCAGCACCCAGAACAAAATCTCAACCATACCCATTTGAGTTGAATGGCGGGAGAAGGGGAAACAGAGGGAAAGAGGAGGAAAAGCCAGTGGAGGGAGTGTGACAGAGTAGTGATGAAGGGGGAGGAGAGGGGCTCTAAATCTGTTGGAGAAGGAAGTCTGGAGGAAAGGATTAGGGAAAGAGAGAGGGAGGGTCTTTAACCCGACCACCCCGTCTCGCTCTACCTCCCTGAGTCAGACTGACATTCCTACAAACAGTGCATGGACACACACCCCAGCACCCCTTTTCCTGACACAGCCCTCGGTTGGGTAGAAGAAGCAGATGTCAAGGTCTCATTTTGAGTTTCTGACAGGGCTGATGAGATACCAACTCTGCAAAAAACATTTCCTTTGTCCTTCAACTACCACACAGAGCTACAGGAAACATAGCTCAAAATCTTATCGTAGAAAAATGTGGATACTCCGAAAGTTAGTTTCAGAGTGTAAAATGATAACTATTAAAGTTGATGATTAATCGTAATTCTAGTGGCGTTGGTGGCAGTTATTTGGTTTGGGGTGGAGTTCAAACTGAACTGATACATTGATCCGTGTTCATCAATAAGTGATCCAACGAGAACATGACTTACCATATGATGCGAAGTCCAAACCAGCAGGGACTTCCTGTGTTCTGAAGTCTTCCATATAATATCCAGCTTGGTATATCTCCATCTGTGTGGAAAAAGTGGAATACATGGGCCATGCCCATTTCATTGTAGAACATCTTTTTCATACAATTTTACAGCTTTGGTTGATATGTATAATCGAATGGTCTCTGAAAATGTAAATATATATTGCATTCTTAATCATTGTAAGTGTTCGTACAGGCTGCATACACGAACAAACTTAAAATCGCATGAGGCAAAATCCTACCTTTATTTTAGAGTCTCTGGTATCTATGTTTCTCTCGTTGGATTTCAGGATGGTATCCCAGTACATCTTTGACTGGAACAGTTGCTTCCACTTGGAGTTCAGAGTTACAATTGTGTAGTCTCCCTCTGCCCGGCCCAGTCCCGTTATAAAGCAGCGGAGCTTGGAGGGGCGTGCCTGCTTCCCGGCGCAAAGGAATGTGTCATCTTGCTTCGTGACTCCCCGTCCCCCTGTCCCAAAACACTGCGGTTTAACTGGCCGTGACGTCAGCCACGACTCACGAACACAGATTTGGCAGCCGCACACACACACACCCATTCACAAAAATGTATCATAAAATGGTCAATTGAGCGCCCAAAATCTAATTAACATTGCATGCCCATTTGGCTATCTTACTCCCATGATAAATTGACAACCCATTCATAATCAGATAATGAATGGAGAGTTTATTAGTGTAATCCTAGATATATTATTTTATAGGAATACAACTTGATCTACAAATTATTTTATTTCAATTAGGCCAGTTCAAAAATAGCCTATGTATTGAGAAAATGTTTTCCCCAATTAGGTCAATAGCGAATACCCAATAGGCTACACCAACACGTATGTATGCCTATCAATAGGCTATTGACTTAGTCATTAAAAAATCTATGGAAATCATAACCTTTTTCTATGCTTGGCAACGTCGACTAAACTCAAACCCATGCGAGACAGGGCGGGGGACAGATAGGGTGTTTTAAAAATCAGAACTTGCAAGTTGGTTATAATGAGGTGGGAGGCCATGAGCATATCTTTAGAAGCCATTCGACAGAACAATAGCCCGTAAACTACATGCTGAAGCTCTGAAATCACGGTGTGAGTGGCCTGAGCAGATAAGGCCGGCACAAGCGCCTTGTATAAACAAACACCGCAATTTTCCCCAGCAGAGAAAAAATACATCTGGAAAAGTGAGCTGCCAAGTCGTGTATGGTGTGGGAGACACGAGTCGTGATTGGGACCCCCCTTGTCTCCAGACAAGGACACATGGGGGTTCTAGTTACACAACCTCCTGGCCGACCTAATGATGACGAGTCCATCATCAACTCAACTGATTTACCAACGAGTGACACAATGAAAAACTCCAGAATATCACAAAGCTGAACAATGCCAGAACCTCAATCACCATATATCATAGATGATCTTAATAAAAATAGGCCTAAACATTGTTCAGTGGACTGAAGGGACAGTTAAATTATTTTTCGTTATTTTCTTTCACAAATGAGGAAACTTTTATATGTATAAGACAGAAAATGCATAATAAATCTAAGTATACTAGTAGGCTATTCATGCTGTGCCTTGTTATCGGGCTTGGGTTAATCTCATCTAGGCTATTTATTTATTTTTTTATTTATTTTTTACCTAAAAGGCCAAAGAAGGTTTCGATTTTCTGAACACATTATGATGATAGACAAACGTAAGTAGCTTTGGGCTACTCCATGCGTGCCTTAAAGCCAGATTGAGGCATAAGCAATGTGTGATGGCTTTCCTGATAAACCCAATGAAATTGATAATTAAAGGCAAATCTTTTCTATGAAAATACAGAAACTCACATTTTCTACTGTCTAACTTTGCACGCTATTAAATCATAAAACAATGTATTGTGAATTTGTTTAAAGTCATATTTTACATTCAACCTCAAGGAAGTGCATTGGGCCTATCATATTATTAGCCATATCTATAGTCTCCATCTATAGACCTACTTGCAGACTAAAAACGTAAAGGCCTTAAAATATGCACTTTCCTACATCGACGATAGATGGTTATTTGTAAGAGAACATTTAATGATCCGTTTGCTAAGGGGAACGTGGTCTTACTTTGTAACCTACTTTGGAAGGAGAATCTTTTTATCACAGTGCGCAAATTTGCGGTCAGAGTTTTTTTTTACATCAATTGCAATTTCCGGAGTCATATTTAGAAAAACTACAGGAAGGCTCTACAATGTTCATCACCACTATGGTTATTAGGATGTGGCTATTCAAGTTTAGAATGTTGCAAGCAACAGGCTTTTGAATGACAAACGAATGTATTTATCTCGACAATGTCCAATAACAAATTAGAAATGGGCCTCCATTAATTTGCAAATTACATGTTGCTTGAAACACACATGATGCAATGTGTTTGTGCGCCTCAAAATGCATGACGGCAATAAATACTTCTCAAAACATTGCTGGACGATAACAACACTCCGAGCAAAGCCTACAGAAGCCCAACAGCTCTGCACCTTAATTGCTCTATGTCCAATCATCAGCCTGATCAACTTTTACGCAGTCAGATTAGGAAGATTGTCATCGTTGGTTTGTAGACCAATCAGCAGTTTTCTGTGTGCAATGTTGTAAGAAATTAAAAAGGACTTCGTTTCACCAGTAGGGACCCAACCCTAATGCGTTGTTAGAGTGACTTCACTTCCCAATTTAGAGTGAGAGAGAGAAAAAAAGCTGCCATCCGGTTATGGACTAAGCAAGAATTGCTGCTGCAATGGTTTGCGCCAAAGGGTAAATGCGCGTGTGTATGGGTTGATGCGATTGAGTCAGGCTATCCAGACTAGTTATAACGTGTTTAAATGACTAAATGAGAATCAACGACTGAGTGACTGCTACAATGGACTGTACGATAAAGGTAGGCGATTGAACTGGTTTTAATGTCGCTTGTGAAAACGATACGCAGCCACCCACTGAGTCGGTTAGCACGTCTCTGCTGAGTGAGAGAGGCAAAGCGGTGATGCGAGGTCCCCACTCTTTCCTTCTTGTACAAAATTTCCTCTTCCTTCCCGTTCGTGGTTGTATGTCGGCTCTTTAATAACACAAGTAACCACTACATCTTTACACACCAATAAAAAACGAAATGGTGTCCAGCACTGCATGCGTAAAAAGGGGAGCGCAAAACTCGCGATTTTAATTGTTTCATTTAATCAAGTTTTATGCAGACTTTCCTGGTTTAAAAGCACATTATGCTAGTCTAAAGAAAGTTAAAGGTAATTTAAAGAAGTGATGTACCTGTCACAATTTATGATAAAGACGACGCCTTTGAGGCGCATTACACAGCATATAAGCAATCTTGATCAGTACAAGTTTATTGGAGCGCGCTCGTGGCAGGTGTCTTGGCGCCATGGAATGTATTTGGAGTATAAGGCCACTTTCCATAGAGTTGGAGGATCGAAATCCATGAGATGACTGGTATTTCATATTTTACATTTCTTTCAACATTAAATCATCATTACCACGACATATGAATAACTGTTAGGATTATTTTATCCAATTAACAAAACTGGACTTCAGTAAATTATTATTCTTTAATCGAATTATTAAAATGGGGTAATGTAAAGACGATCTAAAGCTACATTGGTGAGAATAACTAGGCTACTAGATGTAGCCCAACTGTTATTGGAATATATCAAATATTGACTTATCGAATTGTTCTGAAACGCATTTTTCTCACGAAGTGCGGCACAAACGCTGACCAAGACAACAGAACAGCATCAATTACAAATATAACGCATTGAGGTATTCTTTGTTATAGTAATACTGATTATTATTTTCACAAAATAGGGTGAATTTAACCAAACAGTTAACGAATAGTTCGACAAAAAAAATATGTAGAACCGGATTAAATAGCTTGTCCTATAAAACAACAAGGACCTTCAATTTTGAGGAAAAAAATGCACTAAAACAACGAATGGATTTTCTGCCAAGGTTATACATCTCACGATCAATTCAGTCTATTTGCAGAACGAAACATATCCATTTAGAGGCTAATAACGAAACGAAATAAACGATTTAACAGGTTTTGAAATTGGTTGAAAAACCATGTTGATTATATTTTGAAGTAGCTAAGGCATTGGAATAAACCAATAACATTAAAATGTTATTAAACTTGATTAAATTGATTGAAATGTATATGTTTTTGACCAACAGCTTTAGCCTACTTTCACGCATTGCAGGTGTCCATCCTGTTTCTCGTCCACTGAAGTCAAATCACTTCCAGAAACGTATAACGAAATGAACATTACTTTTCTTCATACCCTACAGATATTACAACATATAGGCCGTACTTAGGCTATTATTTGGATATCCTGAGCGGGGGGAATAGGCTACTTCTGGTTACTGAAAATGTATGTTATTACGGTGACATAGTGAGCGTAATTTAGGAGAGCGCGCGCACACACACACACTTTGAAAACGTAAATATGAAGGCCCATCTACTGAAACATGGATATTTACTAAAACATCCCGATAAAGTCAGTTGTTTTTGTCAAAGTTATTTAAAGAATATAGTGGCCTAAACTGCAAACAGGAGCGCTTGTCAGGTGTCGTTATCTGAACTCTGCAGGCTTCCTGTCTCAAACCTCTTTCCGCACACATTTCCGCTCCCTCCACACGAAAAAAAAGCAAGAGAGCCTTTGCAAAACAGTATCAAGTCACTGGATGTGTCGAGGCAGTGCATTGTTTTATATGTGAATAAATGAACTCTGAATATAACCAAGGCGACCGTGCTCATACTCCATGCGTATCCTTTATTATTGTCAGCTACAGTACATGCTTTATGTTTCTACTGTCTAAAAGCCATGTAAAAAAAAAGCCATATCAAAAGTTGTGAAAACCAGATGTTTTTGCATGTTGAAGGAGCAGCTGCTGCAGGCCTTTGCAAAATCAGCTCAACACAACCTCTACTTCTGCTTTCTTGGCCTCTACACCATATTGAGGACAGAGTTGGTCACATGTTACATGTGAATTAGGGAGTTTCTTGACAGTTTCTTGATATATGGCTCTGGTTTCAAAAGGCAGATATTTATTAATTTCAATTGTGATAAACAATAGCATAATGAACGTTTTTTTAGATGTACACTTTTTATCCATGAACTTTTTAAATAATAGACGATTTAATATTTAGCGGAGTCAATCTTCCTGTTTGGCAATGAACATTCCCCTTCGTAGACAAACTCTGCAATTTGAGGCCTCTGTAGAAAGGCACCATCAGCACAGATCAAAGCTAAAATAAATTCACAACATACAGTTGAAGTCGGAAGTTTACATACACCTTAGCCAAATACATTTAAACTCAGTTTCACAATTCCTAACAATTAATCCGAGTAAAACTTCCTTGTTTTAGGTCAGTTAGGATCACCACTTTATTTTCAGAATAATAGTAGAGAGAATTATTTATTTGAGCTTTTATTTCTTTCATGACATTCCCAGGGGGTCAGAAGTTTACATGCTACCAAATACGAATTGAGTGTATTGCCTTTAAATTGTTTAACTTGGGTCAAACATTTCAGGTAGCCTTCCACATGCTTCCCACAATAAGTTGGGTGAATTTTGGCCCATTCCTCCTGACAGAGCTGGTGTAACTCAGGTTTGTAGGCCTCCTTGCTCGCACATGCTTTTTAAGTTCTGGATTGAGGTCAGGGCTTTGTGATGGCCACTCCAATACCTTGATTTTGTTGTCCTTAATCCATTTTGCCACAACTTTGGAAGTATGCTTGGGGTCATTGTCCATTTGGAAGACCCATTTGCGACCAAGCCTTAACTTAACTGATGTCTTGAGATGTTGCTTCAATATATCCACATCATGTTCCTTCTGCATGATGTACACCAGTCCCTCCTGCAGCAAAGCACCCCCACAACATGATGCTGCCACCCCCGTGCTTCACGGTTGGGATGGTCTTCTTCGGCTTGCAAATCTCCCCCTTTTTCCTCCAAACATAACGATGGTCATTATGGCCAAACAGTTCTAATTTTGTTTCATCAGACCAGAGGACATTTCTCCAAAAAGTATGATCTTTGTCCCCATGTTCAGTTGCAAACCGTAGTCTGGCTTTTTTATTGCGGTTTTGGAGCTGTGGCTTCTTCCTTGCTGAGCGGCCTTTCAGGTTAAGTCAATATAGGACTCGTTTTACTGTGGATATAGATACTTTTGTACCTGTTTCCTCCAGCATCTTCACAAGGTCCTTTGCTGTTGTTCTGGGATTGATTTGCACTTTTCACACCAAAGTGCAGTCATCTCTAGGAGACAGAACGCGTCTCCTTCCTGAGCGGTATGACGGCTGCGTGGTCCTATGATGTTTATGTAATGGATGTGAAATGGCTAGCTTAGTTAGCGGTGGTGCACGCTAAATAGCGTTTCAATCGGTGACCTCACTTGCTCTGAGACCTTGAAGTAGTAGTTCCCCTTGCTCTGCAAGGGCCGCGGCTTTTGTGGAGCGATGGGTAACGATGCTTCGTGGGTGACTGTTGTTGATGTGTGCAGAGGGTCCCTGGTTTGCGCCCGGGTATGGGCGAGGGGACGGTGTAAAGTTATACTGTTACATTGATGCTGTTGAGCCGGATCACTGGTAGCAGCGGAAAAGGAGGTCAAAAGGGGGGTAAGTGTAACGGATGTGAAACGGCTAGCTTAGTTAGCGGTGGTGCGTGCTAAATAGCATTTCAATCAGTGACGTAACTTGCTCTGAGACCTTGAAGTAGTAGTTCCCCTTGCTCTGCAAGGGCCGTGGCTTTTGTGGAGCGATGGGTAATGATGCTTCGTGAGTGACTGTTGTTGATGTGTGCAGAGGGTCCCTGGTTCGTGCCCGGGTATGGGCGAGGGGACGGCCTAAAGTTATACTGTTACATTTATACTTGTGTACTATTGTTTGTACAGATGAATGTGGTACCTTCAGGCATTTGGAAATTGCACCCAAGGATGAACGACTTGTGGAGATCTACAATTTATTTTCTTAGGTCTTGGCTGATTTCTTTTGATTTTCCCATGATGTCAAGCAAAGAGGCACTGAGTTTGAAGGTAGGCCTTGAACTACATCCACAGGTACACCTCCAATTGACTCAAATAATGTCAATTAGACTATCAGAAGCTTCTAAAGCCATGACAACATTTTCCAAGCTCTTTAAAGGCACAGTCAACTTAGTATATGTAAACTTCTGACCCACTGGAATTGTGATACAGTGAATTATAAGTGAAATAATCTGTCTGTAAACAATTGTTGGAAGAATTACTTGTGTCATGCACAAAGTAGATGCCCTAACCGACTTGCCAAAAACTATACTTTGTTAACAAGAAATTTGTTGAGTGGTTGAAAAAATGAGTTTTAATGACTCCAATCTAAGTGTATGTAAACTCCCGACTTCAACTGTAAATCAACTTCAGCAACGATATGGAACAAAAGTTAATCTAACCATGATATTTAAGCATATAGACTGCAATGCATTTGGTTTAGACTAGTAATCCGTCTCTCTTGTGAATAAAGGATATATCTAGGAACTAAGAGAGAGCAGGTGGGAAGCAAGTGTTGGACAAGAAAATGTTTGTTTGCTTTTGCACTGAGTTTGAGTTCCAGTATAGGTTATTAAGCTAGAGCTCTGTTGTGAGTGCAAGGGTGTTTCACAACAGTTGGTAGTACATGGTTGTGGTACAAGGATGTGTCACTATTGGTGAACTGTGTGAGCACCACCCTTTACGGCTGATTCATAAGATGATTATCTGATGTGCTGCTAACCATCAACCATTAAGCAGATGAACCTGAGACAACAGACTTCTAACTTACAGTCCGACATGTTCTTGGTTTAGTTGGCTTTTGTATTTTGTTGAACCTTTTTATGGCAGCATCTAGTATTAGCCTTAGGTGGGCCTAGTACATTCAGTACAAACCTTTCAATAGATAAAGAAATGGCCTAAGTGTGATATCGCACAAATATGCTGAAAATAAAGATTTGAATTTTGACAGCAGAACTGACAGGAAATTGATCATGTGCGTTTGTACTGTGTACGCTTGAACTTGGACAGCAGAACTGACAGGACTTCAAAATGTGTGTTTGTAGTGTGTATGCTATGTGTCTGTGCAGACAAAATTGTTTTCGAAACTATTTTATGTTCCTCAGCAACAGGGCCCAGCTTCTACGAAACTCATTGAACAGGAAGTCAGTTGTGGCATTGGCGGTCAGGCCACATTCGGTATATTTGTGTCAGTTTGCAAGCTATAGAGGGAGAGGGAGGGGGAGAGCAGGTGTATGAGCTTGTGGCTGTGAATGCACAAACACGCCATTGAAACAATGAATGAACTTAATGAAAGATAAGGAGTTCAACAATTGATCAAATCAATTGCAATATGAGAATGGCGCTCATGACCCTTTCCATGAATTGTTGCTGCTCAGCCTCAGCCTCAACCTCTTCTCAGCTCAGCCCTTAGTTTCACTTCTGCTGTCAGGGCCTCTGCACAACATGAGAGGAGGAGGGAGACAGACAGGGAGAAGAAAGAGAGTCGAACAGAGAGCGAGAGGAAAGAGACAGAAAGAGAGGAGAGAGAGGGTAACGGTCAGGGAGGAAAGTGTGGTGGACCTGTGATGTGTTGTTCCTCTACCACTGAAAACAAATGTATCACGTGTGCTAACATTTCAGTATCAGTACTGAAATAATATTATGTCTGTTTGATATATTAATGTCATTTATTTAAGCTACAATGTTGCTTTGGCTAACAGTCCTGTCACTGTTAGCCTGAATAAGGAAATGCCACTAAATGTGTACCATGCATAAAACACTTTACCCTGCTCAGGTAACACAATGGAAGAGCGGGACTTTGAACTTCAATCAAAGCTGTGTATTCTTGCTGTCCGACATACCCAATCCTCCCCTACCTTCATCAAACCTAGGTTGTTTTCCAGCTTTAAATGAGCCACATCTTTACACTGTGGCCCCCCTCTGTTTCCTTTCCCTTGGCCTGTGCCAAAAGGTTTCTCTGCACATGGGGGCCAGATTTCCTGTGGGCCACCAAAAAAGCCCGGCACTGACGTACGAGCCGCAAAGACAATAGTGAAGTCCTCTAAACACACACGCACTTACTCCCACTTAGACCTACACATATATACTTACCCACACAACACAAAGACTCAAAAACAAGGCCTATCCTTACCCACTGTATAGACACAACACGCCCTCGCACACACACACACACACACACACACACACACACACACACACACACACACACACACACACACACACACACACACACACACACACACACACACACACACACACACACACACACACACACACACACACACACACACACACACACACACACACACACACACACACACACACACACACACACACACACACACACACACACACACACACACACACACACACACACACAGACACACACACTCACACAGAAGAGTGCCATCTTGAAGAATGGTTTGGAGTTTGGGGGCCTTTGTCAGCGTTAAACACAGGAAGCAGCACAAAGAAAGCGTCTCAAATCTTGATCTGACTCCACCAAGCTCCCTCCCATCACCCCAATCCCAACGAATTAAAACTGTGACAAAGATCACAGAAGCTCTCATTTCTCAAAACGTCGATGCCAGTGTACAGCATGTAACTGCAATCAAACATTATGGTACAGCTACATTTATCAAATAAAGACAGTGATTTATAAGCTTCATGCCACAATCTCCTATTTTCCAAGTAATGTTCCTCAAGTCACCAATCACAAATTCTAAAGACATCTGGACTATGAAAAAGTTAGAAACAGGAGTTAATAAATCCTTCATCAATAGAACAAGACTCATTAGGGTGTGGAATCTCATCATGCGTGTTCCATACAACCTAGTGTGGAAAAACCTCACAGAGGTGTGGGCAGTTTCCTGGATACCGTCACTACATGACTAGTTGCGGCCCATACTTACCGTAACCGCTGACTCCACTGTTTGTCCGTGCCGGCAGGAAGCACTGTCCGTGGTGAGCGAGGACCAGTCCATTTTCGAGTCGCCCTTCACTGCCGCCACGACCATGCACATGAAGGGCGAGATGGCGTCACCGGGAAGCTTCAGCCAGGCCTCCGAAGAGAGCCAAGAACCCACCGAGCCGGAGTGGGCCGGCCCGGGAGCACAGAACCCTGGGAAGAGAGGAGAGCACATCAACGGAACCAGGTGAAGTAGGGCGCATCAGTATTAGCAGTCTTTGAGAGAAGAGTTATTTAGTGTTATATTTACCACATTTCCACTCATTAGTGTTATATTTACCACATTCCCACTTATTTAGTGTTATATTTACCACATTTCCACTCATTTAGTGTTATATTTACCACATTCCCACTTATTTAGTGTTATATATACCACATTCCCACTTATTTAGTGTTATATTTACCACATTTCCACTCATTTAGTGTTATATTTACCACATTCCCACTTATTTAGTGTTATATATACCACATCCCCACTTATTTAGTGTTATATTTACCACATTCCCACTCATTTAGTGTTATATTTACCACATTCCCACTTATTTAGTGTTATATTTACCACATTCCCACTCATTTAGTGTTGTATTTTTCACATTCCCACTTATTTAGTGTTATATTTTTTACATTCAAGAGAGTTGACCATCACCATAATAAATACTGCAACAGGATCACACAGAATCATACGAGAATATTACTCATCTCCCTACTCTCTCCCTCTCTCGACAGTCGTGAGTCCCCTGTGGACTGCAGTGTGACCAAACGCTCCCGACACATGAGCAGCAACGATGGGGGTCAGCTGGCCTACCAGGCCTCATACCCTGAGCCCCGCACCAGCCCCCAGACCACCACCCCGCCCAACAGCGCCACAGAGGAGAAGAGAGTCATAGTGCCCGCAGGTGAGGTGCCAACACACTCAGTGGATGGGTGACCAGATCCTGTGGCACAAAATGGATCTGCAAAGAGAATAGGCTGGGATGGTGTTCCCATCATCATTGTGAGTTAGCCATTAAGAGCAGTTTTTAGGAACTGGGAAGGGAGCACATTTTTGGAATGGAATCCAGCCAATGAGTCATTGTTGGGAGATTCCAACTATGATATTCCAAACATTAGACATCATTTGGCGTATGTCATCCTTACAATTAATAGACAAGACTACAAGGTTTGATTCTTACCCTGAGTCACACAGGCCAAGTTATTCTAGTGGCCATGATAATACACGGATATTACATCACAGCTGTGTTAAACAAGGACAATGAAGACCCTAGGGCTGCCCCCCCCACACACACAAAAACATTTTTAACTGTGTTTTTTATTTTTATTTTTATTTTTTTAACACCAGTAAATCAGCTACAAGTTATTTACATTTTGGAAATCTGTTAAAAAGTATTCCCACACATAATAGAAGTGATCATATAAAAATGTAAGCAAGGTTTTTTAATCAAATATATCTGTTTGGGCATCTTGCGGTCAATTTGCAGTCTACAAATGATTTGTAATTATGTTCCAGCCCCCTGACCATCCGCTCAAGAAAAAAAAAGTTGATGATCTAGTTGATGATCCCTGCCCTAGGGCAGTGTTTCCCATACTCTGGGTCAGGACCCACTTCCGGGGACACCGGATAAAAACGCTTTCAGTGTAAACTTAAACGACTAAAACCAAATAGAAAGTATGCAGAAAATATAAAGGACCTATTTATTTTTCAATAGCAGCCTATAGTCTTTGAAAATTAACAATCATCTGAATAAAAGCTAGACCATCAGCCCCCATTGATTTTGTAATGTTTGAGCATAAGAACACAGCATTAGCCATGTCAAAATGCATAGAATTGTAGGAAATGTAGATTAGCTTTGAAACTGCAACATTTTCTCTCCGCTGCTAAGATAATATGTTTTACTTATTATTTGGTTTGTGTCACTGCTCGCCCCTTTTGGTGGGTCGTGACTCAAAAGACACCTCAATTGGCGGGTCACAAAGCAAAACAGTTTGGGAACCCCTGCCCTAGGGTACAGACAGAGGCTGGGTGTCTCCAAACTACTGTCTGATATTTTGGGGTATTCATGAGGTCCATACGTAATCTTTGGGCTCTTACTGTACATTTTAAAATACCTTTAGTTTCATTTGAGAAGAAAACAAAAGAGTAACTCCTCAACTTTATGAGATGCTGGGTCTGTGTGAGTTACAACAACCTCCTGTTACCCCGACTTACCGATCTCTCTTCCTTCTCCTCTTCCTCCTGGTCCCAGACCCTGAGGTGTGGACCCAGGACCATGTGCGCCAGTGGCTGGACTGGGCCATCAAGGAGTACAGCCTGGAGGAGGTGGACATCATGCACTTCCACACACTGGAGGGCAAGGCACTCTGCAAGATGACCAAGGAGGATATGATGCGCCTCACGTCCGCCTACAACACAGACATCCTGCTCGGCCACCTCAATTACCTCCGGCAGAGTAAGGGTTACGGCCTGGGACTCGTAGAACGTTTTCATTTGACTGTTTTCATACTCCATGAGGACATAACTGATCTATGTATCCATTTTGTAACCTTCTTTGAATCTCTTTGTAGGCAGCCCTACTTTCTCCTACCCCACAACTCCAACCAACAACACACAGCAACAACCCAGACTACAGGTTAAATCAGGTAAGACAATTAACTTCACAACTCATTACCAACGACATAGTGACTTAGTGCATGCATAAAGAACCTGGAGCTTAGCAAGCATTGAGATAAACTGCCTTAAAATGAGAAGGGGAGTAAAATGGAGGGGTTTTGTGGCATCTATTCAAACCTCTCTCAGAGGCAGATCAAATACTTCATTCATTTAATGGATTCAAAATTAAGTTTTGAGTTGCCATTTCAGATTACATAGTTTAGAGTGCTTTAACGTTTCCCTGAGTTGATGACTCCCCAACTCAACAGTCAGTTTCAGACAGGAAACAGCTGCACCAGCAGAGGAAAATAGGGGAGTATGGGCCCCACTGTGGGACACAATTGACAATCTAATGGCAGCAGAGGTGGCCCGGAAGAAAAGAACACTCACCCCAAGGAATACTGGACCATCTTCAGCTCTCCTTTGTCTGTTTTCTTCTGGCTGCTTCAAATCACTTTTTTTGAGGCTCCATTTATGGGCTTCCTTCCATAGACTGTAAAAAAAATATGGACGAAGCCATCATCGCCCCATTGTTTCCTATAGGAATGCTCAATGGTGCAGTTGATTATCAGGAAGAATCATTTCAGTGTCACCATCTTGCTACATGGAGGAATTTTTTAAAACAATGCATGTGCAGTTTGAGCTAGTCTGGGAAGTGGCCATGCATCCCACTGATAGCTTGATTCTGAAGCTAAGCAGGGTTGGTCCTGATCAGTCCCTGGATGGGAGACCAGATGCTGCTTGAAGTGGTGTTGGAGGGCCAGTAGGAGGCACTCTTTCCTCTGGTCTAAAAAAATATCCCAATACTCCAGGGCAGTGATTGGGGACATTTCCCAGTGTAGGGTGCTGTCTTTTGGATGAGACATTGAAACGGGTGTCCTGACTCTGTGGTCACTAAAGATCCCATGGCACTTACAAAAGAGTAGGGGTGTTAACCCCGGGGTCCTGGCTAAATTCCCAATCTGGCCTTCATACCATCATGACCACCTAATCATCCCCAGCTTACAATTGGCTCATTCATCCCCCTTCCTTTCCCCTGTAACTATTCCCCAGGTTGTTTCTGAAAATGAGAATGTGTTCTCAGTCAATGTACCTGGTAAAATAAAAAATAAAAGTTGCAGGCTAGCTGTGTTGACCCCTCTCATGTAGTCTTTCAAGTTGAAGGCCCTCTGGGGTACCACAGGCTAACATTAGCAACTAAATGATCCTTATAACTTTGTCTGTCGAAGTAATCAGACATGCATCTGGTGAAATAGAAGCAACACAATTGTGTTGGGGAAAAAATGCTTCCTTCCTTCTATGGCTGCTGGGTAAATCCATTTGAATTCAATCACTTTTTGACAGCCCCCCTTTTGATTTGAATGAAACATTCCATACACATTTGCACATTGTATATAAGTGCCCAGAAAGTTACTTTTTGGACCCAAATGCAAAAACATTCAAGATAATAAAGGTGCTCGAAGTTGATCTATTTTGCATACCCCACCATACCATGAGACAGCCATGTCTTAATCAATGGAACAGATAAATGGTTGAGATTGCTCTCATTTAAAAGCTTACAAATAGTGTTGTCAAACTATTTGATACTTTCTTGAAAATAAAAATTTATTTCAACCTTAAACATAAATTATCAAAAAAAGCTGAAACTTCAATTTTTTTCATGTTGAAATATATGTCCATTCTATTTATACGATTGAAATGACACCCACCCTTGTATTAAAGAGCATGTTATGTCTCAACCAATGGCAGGCACAACAAAAAAACCTAAGATTATGTAAAGTAGGGTCTAAGCTACAAGATATGCATATATGAAGAAAATAAGAGTTTGCGCGTTTTTAGATAATTAACGTTAAAGGTAAAAAAAGTCCATCATTATTTTTAAAACATTTTTATATTTTATTTGAAAACAGTTTTAAAAACCTTTTTAAGCTCTTAACTGATATCATACTCTCAACTGTTTATCTTTTCCAGAGATGAAGACACGGATGTCTCATGGTAGGATGGTGTATGCAAAATGGGTCAACTTTGAGCACCTTTATCTCCTAAATGTTTTGGCATTCAGGTCCAAAAAGTCACTTTCTGACTACTTCTTCCATGTACAAAAATGTTATGGAAAGTTTTGTTTAAATCAGAAGGGAAGCTGTCAAAAAGTGATGGATTTACCCTGCTACCCTGTCTGTCCTCTATGCTTAAAAGCCCTCTTTGAACTTTCTTCCTGTGGATGCCTCGTCTCACCCTCCGTTCTTTTCGAGCAGAGAACAGTTATGAGGAGATAGGCAGAAGGAACAGCTGGCCATCGAACCCCATGCCACCTCCAGTACCCAAAGGTATAATAACCGACATCACATCTCATCCTCAGTGCTTTACATTTATTGTGAGCACTAAGGCAGATTCATACTAATAGTTGTATCAAGATATTAGTTCTAAAAATTATTACTACAGTGTTTCACAGTGGAGAGAATGAATTCATTAAGTCAAGCATTTTGTAGTTCAAGATGGAATAGTACTGATACAGCAAATTAAGACTAAACAGAGGAATTTTGTTGACATGTTTGCATAATGCTGATAAATATATCATGTTGTTTATGATTTAGGTTCTCCCATGGAGCACCAACACAGCACCAGAGTCACAGAGCCTCCACCGAGAAGTGTGCAAGGTGTGCATCTGTACTGCTTTCTCGTTTCCTGATCCTAGTTTGTTGAAACACTGGTATAACCTTTGTATCATAGTCAAGCCAACAATGTCTAAATAAAACAATCTAACTTTTCAAACCCTTAATTTCCTTGCAGACCCATACCAAGCATTAGGTCCCATCAGCAGTCGTCTAGCCAACCCAGGTGAGAGCATATCCCATAATGCACCATGTTAAACTGGTGAACCAAAAAGGTGGTGACAAATGTGGCCTTTACACTGTCTGCTTTGGTGTCATGAACTGTCACACTCCAAAAGAGATTGAATAGGAGAAAAGAGGAGGGCCGAGGTATTCCTTAAAGAGAGAGAATTAATGGTCATACATTCCCTGTCTGGGATGGCACATTGACAAAAACCTCCACCGAGATGAAAGCATTATACATTCACCCTCAGCGAAACTAGGCTGAAATATTTGAATTATTGTCTCCCGTTGACCAGAATGACCCTGTTTGACAGAATTAATTCTGTATCTCCTCACAGAAGGGCAGGCCCTCCACTCCAAGAACCGAACAAGCAAACACAGTTCATACAGGCTGCCTGACCCCAGCGCTCACAGGCCTGTGGGTAGGTTTCTGCCTGGTCCACCCACGTTCTCTCTCTCTCCATGACACACAGTGAAAAAGGTCACATTTGCAGGAGTAGTTCAAACTTCAAAGTATATTTAGAATCCTGGTGTTCTCTTATACAAGTTATATTCTCAGACACAAAGACACCCATCGGGACATTGATATGACATGACAGATGTTTTAATAGCAAAATAGTCCACGAGAAGGAGACATCAATGGTGCATGAATGAAACTGCATGTGAATGATTTAAATTGTATTTTCGTGTCAAATTGACAGTTGGCAATCCATCCCTTACAGGATTAATTGACACAAACAAAAATGACAATGATTCACAGTGAAAATTCTTCCGGTGTTCTGTGCAGTGCAAATCGCATAAAGAATGAAATGGAAATCAATACATAATAGTAGATAAGTATATTCAAGCAAAAAAACATCTTAAAAATCTATACAAATACAGAAAAATGTAAATGTGTATATGGATAAAACTACACTAATCTACAAACAATCCTACTCTTAAGAGAAGCATTTCAGAAACAGATCTTGCTCATTTTAACAGAACCCAACCCTTTGATGCATCCATTCCCCTCACCCCCTGTCCCGTTTCTCTTCCTAGGCTCTGGACAGATCCAGCTGTGGCAGTTCCTGCTGGAGCTGCTGTCGGACAGCAACAACTCCAGCATCATCACCTGGGAGGGCACCAACGGCGAGTTCAAGATGACCGACCCGGACGAGGTGGCCAAGCGTTGGGGCGAGCGCAAGAGCAAACCCAACATGAACTATGACAAGCTGAGCCGCGCCCTGCGCTACTATTACGACAAGAACATCATGACCAAGGTGCACGGCAAGCGCTACGCCTACAAGTTTGACTTCCAGGGCATCTCACAGGCCCACCAGGGTCACGGCGGAGAGGGGGGCATCGTTAAGTATCAGACTGAGGTATCGTATGCCCAGCCCTACCACAGCCACCAGCCAAAAATGAACTTCATGAACACGCATGCTGCCCCTATGCCCGTGTCCCCTGGGAATTTTTTCGGGCCGCCTACAACTTACTGGAACTCAACAACCAGCCCAATGTATCCGGGGTCTCCCATGCCAAGGCACCCGGGGACTCACTCCCACCTGAGCTCATACTATTGAGGCCTGGGTGTCTTGCACTAGACTGGATGGGCTGGCAGAGCTTTCTGAAACAGACATATCCAAGATACCATCCACAATGTATCTGGTCTTTAATATCTAAATTACATTGTAACGCTATGCAAGTTTTTTAATTTCTCAATTATGGAGGTTGAGAATGTTCATTTCCTGTGATTCAGTTCTTTGAAAAACCAAGTTTTTCAATTATGTAAGTATTTTGTTTAATATGTAATTGAGGTCATTGAAGGATTTAAAGGGAAAGTCACTGAGTGTGGGAAGTGGTAAAACTGTTGAGGTCTTTATCTCAATTACTATATTCATTAAATCTAACATTTGTAAAAGTATAATTGTACAGAATGTTTCATACAATTGTAGCAATAAAACATTTACCCCTGTAGTAATGCTAATAAAAGGAACTTGTATATTTGAGTTGGTCTCCTCTCGTTTCTTCAAACCATTGATCATTTTAAACGACAAAAATATTAACAAGATGGTGTATCAGAATTTTTTTATTTTATTTTTATTGCCAAGATGAATTATCGACATGAATATCAGACAGTGACCACAGTTGCTGTCTATTTGTCCACACCAAAGATCTCCGCGAATGTCCTGTGTGCTTCAGACCTGCTCCACTTCCACGACAGAAAATCCCTTCACAGGCCTCTCTTTAAGTCTCTCCACCTGCCTCACACCTAACTGACCCTCCACCATGGTCTCGGGCTGTGAGGTTGTCGTCACCTCCTGGGTCAGAGCGGGCTTTGTGTTGTACTCAACTGACCACTGACCAGAGCAAGTTAGATGCTAAACTTCCTCACCAACACAGACTGAATAAATGGATACTTATTGATGGCGATAGGCTAAGCTTTGTGCATAAATGTTTGAAAATGGCTTTCCAAATAAAAAATATTCATATCATAATGAGGCCACCCGTACAAGCGTAAAAAAAGTATTCTTAACCAAAACAACCTCAAAACCAACAGTAAGCAAACGCAAAGATACACTTGTAGGTACGGTAGTCACCAGAGGGGACAGCAGAGCTACATGTGGACTCACAACAGGAGCAGACTGAAGAAGCTCCATACAGCTCCTTCAATCTGATTGGACCAGACCAAGATGTGTCAGAGTCTTTTCTCTATTATTCATGGTTTTCTATCATCTTTTGCAGGGCCTATATGGATAAAGTATCAGACAGCTTCAGTATTATCAGGGCTTATCCTCCTGCTGCGGAATCGTAAGCGCAGGCCTTGGCAGTTGAAGAGGGGACAGACCTCCCAACAGACATAGCACAGTGCATGTAGAACTGCTGTGGCTGAAGAGGAGAGGCTCAGACTGATTCAAATGTGGCACAGAATCTACAAATCAAATCAATTTATATAGCCCTTCTTACATCAGCTGATATCTCAAAGTGTTGTACAGAAACACAGCCTAAAACCCCAAACAGCAAGCAATGCAGGTGTAGAAGCACGGTGGCTAGGAAAAAATCCCTAGAAAGGCCAAAACCTAGGAAGAAACCTAGAGAGGAACCAGGCTATGAGGGGTGGCCAGTCCTCTTCTGGCTGTGCCGGGTGGAGATTATAACAGAACATGGCCAAGATGTTCAAATGTTCATAAATGACCAGCATGGTGAAATAATAATAATCACAGTAGTTGTCGAGGGTGCAGCAAGTCAGCACCTCAGGAGTAAATGTCAGTTGGCTTTTCATAGCCGATCATTAAGAGTATCTCTACCGCTTCTGCTGTCTCTAGAGAGTTGAAACAGCAGGTCTGGGACAGGTAGCACATCCGGTGAACAGGTCAGGGCTCCATAGCCGCAGGCAGAAAAGTTGAAACTGGAGCAGCAGTACGGCCAGGTGGACTGGGGACAGCAAGGAGTCATCATGCCAGGTAGTCCTGAGGCATGGTCCTAGGGATCAGGTCCTCCTCCGAGAAAGAGAAAGAAAGAGAGAATTAGAGAGAGCATACTTAAATTCACACAAGACACCGGATAAGACAGGAGAAGTACTCCAGATATAACAAACTGACCCTAGCCCCCCCGACACAAACTACTGCAGCATAAATACTGTAGGCTGAGACAGGAGGGGTCAGGAGACACTGTGGCCCCATCCGATGATACCCCTGGACAGGGCCAAACAGGAAGGATATAACCCCACCCACTTTGCCAAGCACAGCCCCCACACCACTAGAGGGATGTTCAACCACCAACTTACCATCCTGAGACAAGGCCGAGTATAGCCCACAAAGATCTCCGCCACGGCACAACCCAAGGGGGGGCGCCAACCCAGACAGGAAGATCACATCAGTGACTCAACCCACTCAAGTGACGCACCCCTCCTAGGGACGGCATGAAAGAGCACCTGTAAGCCAGTGACTCAGCCCCTATAATAGGGTTAGAGGCAGAGAATCCCAGTGGAAAGAGGGGAACCGGCCAGGCAGAGACAGCAAGGGTGGCTCGTTGCTCCTGAGCCTTTCCGTTCACCTTCACACTCCTGGGCCAGACTGCACTCAATCATATGACCCACTGAAGAGATGAGTCTTCAGTAAAGACTTAAAGGTTGAGACCGAGTCTGCGTCTCTCACATGGGTAGGCAGACCATTCCATAAAAATGGAGCTCTATAGGAGAAAGCCCTGCCTCCAGCTGTTTGCTTAGAAATTCTAGGGACAATTAGGAGGCCTGCGTCTTGTGACCGTAGCGTACGTGTACGTGTGTACGGCAGGACCAAATCAGAGAGATAGGTAGGAGCAAGCCCATGTAATGCTTTGTAGGTTAGCAGTAAAACCTTGAAATCAGCCCTTGCCTTAACAGGAAGCCAGTGTAGGGAGGCTAGCACTGGAGTAATATGATCAAATCTTTTGGTTGTAGTCAGGATTCTATCAGCTGTATTTAGCACTAACTGAAGTTTATTTAGTGCTTTATGCGGGTAGCGGGAAAGTAGAGCATTGCAGTAGTCTAACCTAGCAGTAACAAAAGCATGGATTAATTTTTCTACAGTTTGCATACTTATGTACGTACTACTTCCAATGCAATGTAGAGTCAGCAGACCTCAGTAAATCAATTGCACAGACAAGGGAAAGGAAAAGATATTCACGCTCAGTAGTTATAATGCTTTATGAAGGCCATGTATTGCATAGGAAATCTAATGACGGCATAGCACTCAAGTTAACCATAGTCAACTGACCAGTAGTTTAACTGTTGCATATTATGAATGGAGCGCATCTTCAGTATGTGCATCCTTAACATACCTGCCCTGCTGTCATTCCCTGAAACAGAAAGGCATCCATGGTAAACCTCACAACATCCCTTTTAGATGGGATGAATCTGGAGCCACTGTCGTTTCTGCTCTCAACTATGCACCTGAGCAGAAAATAGATTACTGTTAAATCCAAGAAGTTCCTTAAAAAGGGTCAATCTGCAATTGCTACATTCATTTTTGGACTTACAAAACGTACCCATTGATACTTGAAGAACATAACTTAAAAATGCTGCATGGGTCTAGTTCAACTGTCATACAACATCAGAAGCCAAAACTATCATTTGAATATCATAGATGGTCAGTACTTGCATCTATTGCTCGGTCTATTAATTTGAGTGTGGTTCCATTTCTCCAGCCCCATCCCTCAGATTTCTGCCAAAACATGGGCTGGGATTTGTTTTGTTATTGTTTCAGCTACAGATTGCCTCTTTAAAAGCAAAGTACTGTGCAAATGATACCGATAGAAGTGATCTGGCATACTGCATGTCTACATTACCCAAAATTGTCATTACCCAAAATTGACCATAAAGTGAGGCGTAGAGGAGTGTGACAGCTTAATGGTCACATTACACGAGAGGAAATAGAGACGTCCATCTTTAAAGATGGAAGGCGCTTCAGCCTGAAAGTACATGAACTTTCCCATAGAGTACACGTCGGTTTGGGCAAGTCTCTCCCATTGAGCTGAGGGAGAGAGAATGAGTAGTCCGATCTTTCAATTACCTGAGGGCTCATTGAAGTATTCTATAACACGAGGACTATACTCATTTAATGTAGATCAATGACTCATCTATACCCTACCATTACCTGCAGTGAGCATGGAATGGGTTCTGTTCTTCATTGGTTTGGAGACCTTGTGTACCATGTTCAGCATGTAGCCTATTTTGTAGGAGTAATGACATCTGGAAAGAACTAAGCAAATCTAAAGAGCAATTGACTATAACTCAACGTTTAAATGTTGTGCCAATCCTGACGAATTTATGTACTTATTGTGTATGCAGTGATAACTCCTCCAGTGACATGAACTCAAGGTAAACATTAAAATTATCATTATCATTATTAAAAAAACATGATCATAAAATAAGTGTAAATAGGGTAGGTCACCTGTTGAAGTGACAAGACAATTCGCAAGGTGAATGGTGCAGCACGCTTGATAGACCCTTGGAGCTTCGGAGGGTCATATCGAAGTGTGTTGGAGTAGACCACACGATCATTTACTAGCGGTTCTATTGACGATAAGTATGCCTATGTCAATATCAACAAGAAGGTATTTCTGATAAATTTAGGCCTATGAATGTTAAACACACTCGCTGGAAAACCTTCTCGGCCTTGTGGGAGAAAGCGCTCGGTGTCGTATTCGAACACGGTATCTTTTGTGATGTATTGGCGGGGCATGTTCCGAGCGTCAGTTGCAACCGTAACCCCCCTGAGCCTAACATGTTGTTGTTTTTACCTGCACGAACATCTTGTTGATGTTACAGTGTTATCATTTCGCGGGCTTGACTTTTTGGACCAGATAGCTTCTGTGTTGGGTACACCGGGGTCAGTATTTTCCTGACGCTATCCGGTAATTGTTCGTGTCCAGTTCCACGGACCGGAGAGAAATGTTCCTTGTCTTCCAGCGGCACCCTTGAGTTCAGGAACACACGCCGTTCGAGGCAAGATGGTGAATCTTCGGCGAGTAATACCTTCACAAAAGGTTTTATAAATGACTTGCGTTCATTTGAGCCTCCCTCTGCTCTTAGAAAATGCAAAAGGCCAAGTTGAAAATATATCTCCATAGGTATGCCGCGTTCAAATACTAGTCGGAACTGGGAAGCTTGGAAATGTCCTACTTGCAGAGTCGAATATTTCCGAGTATCCTAGTTCCAACTAGAGCGTGAACGCGGCAGTATGCGCCAGAATCAAAAGCACCTCTTGGGGGACCTATTGGTGCGCACAACGCTCGTGCCACCGAGGCCATTTGAACTGCAGGAAAACATATTAGATCAATTGGAAATATTCAAATATTCAAATATATGATTATGCCTACCTATACGTTTTGATAGGCTAGACAAAAATGGCCAGAGCCTATAAAAATGAAGACATACCCAAATATAGAAAATACAAATAGACAATTATAGATGATATCCAGACAATGTATTATCCATACAGTGGATGCTTTATACGTTGTTAGCTCTCATTTTCAACTTTGATGACAGATAAATGTGGGATATTGTTAATGCTATGCCTAGATGTAAAATAAAGTGTTAAGCACATTATTTGCTCATCTCTAAGAAATGGTCAGTTCAATGGAAATGATCTCATCTGTCCATATTTCATGTACAGAAAGCACACATTCATTGTGTTAAACACCTGGGCCACGTTCAGCAGAATACAATGTTTTGGAACTGACAGATAGAAATACGCTATGTACATTATAACAAACATGCCTCCAACAATTACAACAAGGAATCATGCCAGCTCTGTTCATCACATTTATATCTGAAAGGTTTCGACCAATGCTAGGCATCTGAATGTGGTCATGTTTTTCTTATGAATTTAGCAACAGTAGCATTATCTTTAAAGTTGGGTAAATCACAGTGAGAGAGTGAATGAGAGGAGAGAGAGAGCAGAGCCAGTCCAGTAGAGGGCAGAGGGGGCTGCAGCTCCATTACACAGGTGGGTGGAACAGCAGTCATTGGTAAAAGTGAAGTTGAGGCCCATGGCGTACTTCTCACCAGTCAGGCCACACAGGGCGGAGAGGACACAGCTCTTCTCATACAGTGTCACACTGAACTCTCCTGTAGATTAAAGGTGTTTTATGACCCAGTTAGCGTTACATTAATGGTGTTATTTGTACACACTCAATCACAAACACAGTATGTAACTTAAGGAGCTTCTCACCGCGCTTCCCCACAGCTTTGCTGGACAGACATTGCTGACCTGGAGGACACTTCTGAGGGAACTTGATACAGTCCAGTGGGGAGATGGCAGGGAAGACACAGGTGAAGCAAAACAGAGGAACTGAAAGAGAAAGATTGATTTACACTAAGAACGAAGTCAAACTAAAGTTTGGCGCAGGGACTGAAGGATAGTAGAGATTTTTAATAGGTCATATTGCCAGTGAAGATTATCAGAGGAAGAAGCTGAAGTCTTATGATGGACAGTTGAGGGAAATGGGTGGGAGGGGCTTAAACAATGCTGTTAATGTAATAATGCACAAGTCAATGTACAAAGCTAAACACCAATTAAGCAATTAGCTTCTCCCATAAACACACATGCACGCACACACACAGCATGATACATTGCAATATAAGCATTCCCTTTCTAACTCCTTTCTCTTCCACTTACCCACAGATGGTACCAGACACAGTAAAAGCAGATGGCATAGAAGCTGCGACATTACTTGTTTTTTTTGTCTCTCTCCAAACAGACAATATCCTGTTTTTCCCTTTGATTTGACTGCTTTCCCAGCTCCTCACGACCTTTCTGTCTTCTCGTTATCTAGTTAGTCTAGATAAATGATCATTTAAAGCACAATTACTTGTTGCAACCTTCTCTTATCCAGTAAAATGTGTTGATATCGTCCTTTCTGGGGATGCGTCGGTACAAACTAATGGTATTATGCCAGTGCTTTTAGTCTTCCCTCTCTAAATGCATCGTCTGCACAGATCTGAAGATAGTATCAAGGAAAAACGAGAGGCTACCTTAAATATCTCCAAACATCTCCCCACCCCAACACATCTGATTCAATTAGGACATTAGCCGCCCAGTGATAAGACTGAAGCCACTCCTCCGCCACGGCTGATTGTGAGGTTTGCATTGGAGTCTGCATAAACACTAAAGTAGAAACCAACCATTTGAGTATTCAGTTAAATAGTGTGTATTGCAAGGAAGATACACAACTATATTGCTGTTATCTACAGTACTGCTTTGCCGTGTATAGAGGGCCTTTATACAGTGATTCTGTAACCACTCAATAAAGAAGAGGCTTATTGAATCATCCCTTATTTCTTAATGAAACACATGAAGTTTAGAGGGAGGACTGTCAAGTGACTTGCAGTCTTATGACTCGGACTGAAGAGGAGGGGGGCGATGGAGACTGGACTTTATAACGGTATACAGTTATTCAGAGGTGAAGTTGAACATAAACAGTACACGGTTTGTGATTCTGATGCAGTCTATGCTGAACATGTTCAATTCGCATTATAGATGCCAAGCTGTACAAAATGGCAGTATGACAAGGAGATCAAGTACAGGCGAATGAAACCCATGCACATTTATGCTCTAAGGGACTCTCATACAATAAGCAATGGGGCTGAGTTTGCAGAGAAATACTGTTTATGTTTATTTCAAGCACACTTCAAGCCCTCTTGCTGTGCAGGTTGTCCACCCGCTCCAGACATGTGCCATGTAGCCTGAAGAGCTCCTCTTTAGAGGACAGCAGGCAGCATCTCTACACAGAACTACCCTGAGAGAAAAACAAGACTCAGAGGGCTGAATTCTAACATGAGAACAAGCACTTAACTTGACAATTACATAAATCATGCATGTCAACGGAAGACTTGCACAGAAATTTGAGTCTACTACAGTAAAATGGCTAAGTACATAATATAAGAGAAAGAGTGTCAATCATGTTCGGTTTTAGAGGAAGACCATTGGTTACCTGTATGAGATGAGCAGCCTCAGGTAACTGGGTCCCAGTGTGTCTGTGGTAAATGTTTACTATAGGCCTGTTCAGTTTCTCTCTGGAAAGCATATCCCCGCTGTACTCAGGGCCCTGGAAAACACATGACAACATAAGAAGTTAGGGGTGGAGTAGTGAAGTCACCCACTACAAAATTATTACACCAACATTAGTGGCTCTTTCTTGACCAAATAAGCACAGATACAGACACCATCTCCAATGCACACTCTTGTCCATGACAAAGCCTACAGATGGTTCCACTCACATACTGACCAGTGCTCTGTCATGGCTGTGATGAATGCAGTTCAGCTGCCTCTGTTAGCGGAAAATGGCCAGCCTGGAGGCTGCGGACATAATTGTGAGATTTTACTGTGTGAGAGAATGAGAGTTTTATTATTTTGACCTTTAAATGTTAAATACTATCGTATGTCCCATGCTGTATCTTCAGAGTGACTGTCTCAGCTATTTTCTTCACCAGAGCTTCACTGACAGTACCGTGGGCAGCTTTTTGCCTTGTGATGGCATTGCCAATCATCTGCCTGATGTTCTCTCGTAGCAGCTGTGATTGGTTCACAGCCAGAGTGGTAGACTCCAGAACCTACTTACATTCTGAGAGAAGGGAAAGATGTGGGTAATTCTTTATTTTTCAGACTTGTTTCAGCTGATATTTGCCTTGTATCCGCTAAGAGTGTATAGTAGAAATTGGCAATTTGTGGGACGAACAAGCAAATGGTAAGCCTACAGCTGCTGGTTTAAATAAATCCCAAATAAATAAATGAATGGCTATTATGTAACTACACTGTCACCATGTAGTGTTTAAGACAAAAACTAGGTGAATCACTGACAAAACAAAGTGCAACCACGATAGGCACTATATGGGACAAGGTGACGTCAATGCAGTGCCGTAAACTGTTACATTAGTACAGTATGCTATTGACATAACACCTGGAGTGAAGGGGCCAATAGGCTCTGGTAGTTTTATGAGGCCTTGGGAGGGAGTTCCCTGTCTCCCTGCAGAGAGAGGGAGAGTGAGAGAGGTAGAAGCTCCAGAACACACGCTCTCTCACTGGCACAGTCCAACAGCTGCCTACTGCACTGACCCAGGGTCTATACATGGCAAGAGAGAGAGAGAAATAAGGGCTTTTCTTTACAGGTATATCAATAGAAAATCAAGGGATATCTTGACAACTTTCTTGAATAGGCATTAGCATAACTCTAGGCACCTGTATCCATTGAAAACCATAAAAAGAGAAAGCACCCAATCAAATCTATTTTATAAAGCCCTGCGTACATTAGCATTTGTCATAGGCTTTGACAGTAACCCGGCCTCTAGCAGTTAGGTGTCATTACCCGTAGTGTGCTCCTCGGAGTGCTCTCAATCTCCTGTTTCAGCTCAGTGAGTTCTCTTTTCACACTCCAACAAATGGTCTGCTCTGTCTCTGCCCTGGAAACAGAGAACAATCTGTGTTTTTTTCTAATAGCCATACAGTAGATTAGAATACATATAGGCCTAATGTAGTCCAGCAAAGCAGTACCGGGCAGAATAACTTGGGGTCAGGTGGAAATATGAAATTAACTAATATAAATTCAGTTGTGACACACGCAAACACACACTGAACTCACAGTCTCAGTAGTAGCTGGTATTATTGTCCTCCCTCTACACTCTTGTTGATCAGCATTTCACACCTCAGGCTCCTCAGCATCCTCTCCAAGAGCCCCCCCTCCCTTTCCAGTTGAATGCATTCCTGTGCCACCTTGTAGGCCAGCTTGTATCTCGCCCTCCACTTCGCATGTACTCCCCTGCAACCCCAACACTGGCCTCTGAACACTGCTCTCGGAAGCAAGGAGGGGGAAACGGGACCACAAGTGGTGGTGGTAGCATATGGGAACTAAACATGACATGCAAGAGAATGACATTCAAGTCTACAGATATAGATTGTTGTAACTAAATTTAATTTCTGTGATAGCATTATTTTGCAAAACAGCAAATACCCCCAACATACATTTTATTTAGGCTAAAGCATTTACAGTTGAAGTCAGAAGTTTACAAACGCCAAATACATTTCAACTCAGTTAACAATTCCTGACATTTAATCCTAGTAAAAATTCCCTGTCTTAGGTCAGTTAGGATCACCACTTTATTTTAAGAATGTGAAATGTCAGAGGAGAGATTTATTTCAGCTTTTATTTCTTTCATCACATTCCCAGTGTGTCAGAAGTTTACATACACTCAATTAGTATTTGGTAGCATTGCCTTTAAATTGTTTAACTTGAGTCAAATGTTTTGGGTAGCCTTCCACAAGCTTCCCACAATAAGTTGGATGAATTTTGGCCCATTCCTCCTGACAGAGCTGGTGTAACTGAGTCAGGTTTGTCGGCCTCCTTGCTCGCACATGCTTTTTCAGTTCTGCCCACAAATTTTCTATAGGATTGAGGTGAGGGCTTTGTGATGGCCACTCCAATACCTTGACTTTGTTGTCCTTAAGCCATTTTGCCACAACTTTGGAAGTATGCTTGGGGTCATTCTCCATTTGGAAGACCCATTTGCGACCAAGCTTTAACTTCCTGACTTATGTCTTGAGATGTTGCTTCAATATATCCACAATTTTCCTTCTGCATGATGCCATCTATTTTGTGAAGTACACCAGTCCCTCCTGCAGCAAAGCACCCCCACAACATGATGCTGCCACCCCCGTGCCTCACAGTTGTTCTTCAGCTTGCAAGCCTTCCCATTTTCCATCCAAACATAACGATGGTCATTATGGCCAAACAGTTCTACTTTTTTTTAAATGTTTTTATTTTTTACATCAGAACAGAGGACATTTCTCCAAAAAGTACAATCTTTTTCCCCATGTGCAGTTTCAGACCGTAGTCTGGCTTTTCTATGGCGGTTTTGGAGCAGTGGCTTCTTCCTTGCTGAGTGGCCTTTCAGGTTAAGTCGATATAGGACTTGTTTTACTGTGGATATACACTGCTCAAAAAAATAAAGGGAACACTTAAACAACACAATGTAACTCCAAGTCAATCACACTTCTGTGAAATCAACTGTCCACTTAGGAAGCAACACTGATTGACAAATTTCACATGCTGTTGTGCAAATGGAATAGACAACAGGTGGAAATTATAGGCAATTAGCAAGACACCCCCAATAAAGGAGTGGTTCTGCAGGTGGGGACCACAGACCACTTCTCAGTTCCTATGCTTCCTGGCTGATGTTTTGGTCACTTGAATGCTGGCGGTGCTTTCACTCTAGTGGTAGCATGAGACGGAGTCTACAACCCACACAAGTGGCTCAGGTAGTGCAGCTCATCCAGGATGGCACATCAATGCGAGCTGTGGCAAGAAGGTTTGCTGTGTCTGTCAGCGTAGTGTCCAGAGCATGGAGGCACTACCAGGAGACAGGCCAGTACATCAGGAGACGTGGAGGAGGCCGTAGCAAGGGTAACAACCCAGCAGCAGGACCGCTACCTCCGCCTTTGTGCAAGGAGGAGCACTGCCAGAGCCCTGAAAAATGACCTCCAGCAGGCCACAAATGTGCATGTGTCTGCTCAAACGGTCAGAAACAGACTCCATGAGGGTGGTATGAGGGCCCGACATCCACAGGTGGGGGTTGTGCTTACAGACAACACCGTGCAGGATGTTTTTCATTTGCCAGAGAACACCAAGATTGGCAAATTCGCCACTGGCGCCCTGTGCTCTTCACAGAAGAAAGCAGGTTCACACTGAGCACATGTGACAGACGTTACAGAGTCTGGAGACGCCGTGGAGAACATTCTGCTGCCTGCAACATCCTCCAGCATGACCGGTTTGGCGGTGGGTCAGTCATGGTGTGGGGTGGCATTTCTTTGGGGGGCCGCACAGCCCTCCATGTGCTCGCCAGAGGTAGCCTGACTGCCATTAGATACCGAGATTGAGATCTTCAGACCCCTCGTGAGACCATATGCTGGTACGGTTGGCCCTGGGTTCCTCCAAATGCAAGACCTCATGTGTCTGGAGTGTGTCAGCAGTTCCTGCAAGAGGAAGGCATTGATGCTATGGACTGGCCCGCCCGTTCCCCAGACCTGAATCCAATTGAGCACATCTGGGACATCATGTCTCGCTCCATCCACCACAGACTGCCCAGGAGTTGGCGGATGCTTTAGTCCAGGTCTGGGAGGAGATCCCTCAGGAGACCATCCACCACCTCATCAGGAGCATGCCCAGGCGTTGTAGGGAGGTCATACAGGCACGTGGAGGCCACACACACTACTGAGCCTCATTTTGACTTGTTTTAAGGACATTACATCAAAGTTGGATCAGCCTGTAGTGTGGTTTTCCACTACTTTTCACTCCAAATCCAGACCTCCATGGTTTGATAAATTTGATTTCCATTGATAATTTGTGTGTGATTTTGTTGTCAGCACATTCAACTATGTAAAGAAAAAAATATTTAATAAGAATATTTCATTCATTCAGATCTAGGATGTGTTATTTTAGTGTTCCCTTTATTTTTTTGAGCAGTGTAGAAACATTTGTACCGGTTTCCTCCAGCATCTTCACAAAGTAATTTGCTGTTGTTCTGGGATTGATTTGCACTTTTCACACCAAAGTACGTTCATCTCTAGGAGACAGAACCCCGTCTCCTTCCTGAGCGGTATGACGGCTGCGTGGTCCCATGGTGTTTATATTTGCGTACTATTGTTTGTACAGATGAACGTGGTACCTTCAGGCGTTTGGAAATTGCTCCCAAGGATGAATCAGACTTGTGGAGGTCTGCAATTGTGTTTCTAAGGTCTTGGCTGATTTCCCCATGTCAAGCAAAGAAGCACTGTGTTTGAAGGAAGGCTTTGGAATACATCCACAGGTACACTTCCAATTGACTCAAATGATGTCAATTAGCCTATCAGAAACTTCTAAAGCTATGGCATAATTTTCTGGAATTTTCCAAGTTGTTTAAAGGCACAGTCAACTTCGTTTTTGTAAGCTTCTAACCCACTGGAATTGTGATACAGTAAATTATAAGTGAAATAATCTGTCTGTAAACAATTGTTGGAAAAATGACTTGTCATGCACAAAGTAGATGTCCTAACCGACTTGCCAAAACTATAGTTTGTTAACAAGAAATGTGTGGAGTGGTTGAAAAACAAGTTTTAATGACTCCAACCTAAGTGTATGTAAACTTCCAACCTTAACTGTAGAGCCAACAAGATTGAAAATAATGCACATTACGTCACTATTAATTTAATTAATCATAACTTAAATATTAAACTCACCATTTTTCCTGTGGTTTTGAGATCAGAGTTGATTCTTACACAAAGCATCATGAGCACCCCCACTTCAATTGTGTCTGTGCGCCTCGGGGTAAACGCTGCGGCGCTACTGCTCCGCGCACGTCTGACAGACCCTGACCGTCCTGCATCGGTTTGCCACACCAAGTGTTCCGCTCGTCGTTTAGAGTGCACCGCATCATCTCGCCAGACTGCGGTCCTGACGCCACAGAGGCGAGGGGAACTGACTGAACAGGTATCTATTTACTTAAGCCTCTTTTCTTTCTTTACATTTAAACTCAGCAAAAAAAATAAACGTCCTCTCACTGTCAACTGCGTTTATTTTCAGCAAACTTAACATGTGTAAATATTTGTATGAACATAAGATTTAACAACTGAGACATAAACTGAACAAGTTCCACAGACATGTGACTGACAGAATTGGAATAATGTATCCCTGAACAAAGGGGAGGTCAAAATGTAAAAAGTAATAGTGAGTATCTGGTGTGGCCACCAGCTGCATTAACTACTGCAGTGCATCTCTTCCTCATGGACTGCACCAGATTGCCAGTTCTTGCTGTGAGATGTTACTCTACTCTTCCACCAAGGCACCTGCGAGTTCCCAGACATTTCTGGGGGGGAATGGCCCTAGCCCTCCGATCCTACAGGTCCCAGACATGCTCAATGGGATTGAGATCCGGGCTCTTTGCTGGCCATGGTGGAACACTGACAGTTCTGTCTTGCAGGAAATCACGCACAGAACGAGCAGTATGGCTGGTGGCATTGTCATGCTGGAGGGTCATGTCAGGATGAGCCTGCAGGAAGGGTACCACACGAGGGAGGAGGATGTCTTCCCTGTAAAGCACAGCATTGAGATTGCCTGCAATGACAACAAGCTCAATCCGATGATGCTTTGACACACCGCCCCAGACCATGACGGACCCTCCACCACCAAATCGATCCCGCTCCAGAGTACAGGCCTTGTTGTAACACTCATTCCTTCGACGATACACGCAAATCTGACCATCACCCCTGGTGAGACAACCGCGACTCGTCAGTGAAGAACACTTTTTGCCAGTCCTGTCTGGTCCAGCGACGATGGGTTTGTGCCCATACGCGACTTTGCTGCCGGTGATGTCTGGTGAGGACCTGCTTTACAACAGGCCTACAAGCCCTCAGTCCAGCCCCTCAGTCTGAGCACTGATGGAGGGATTGTGCGTTCCTGGTGTAACTCTGGCAGTTATTGTTGCCATCCTGTACCTGTCCTGCAGGTGTGATGTTCGGATGTACCGATCCTGTGCAGGTGTTGTTACACATGGTCTGCCACTGTGAGGACGATCAGCTGTCCGTCCTGTAGCGCTGTCTTAGGCGTCTCAGTAGAGACATTGCAATTTATTGCCCTGGCCACATCTGCATTACAGATGCCTCCCTTGCAGCATGCCTAAGGCACGTTCACGCAGATGAGCAGGGACCCTGGGCATCTTTCTTTTGATGTTTTTCAGAGTCCGTAGAAAGGCCTCGTGTCCTAGGTTTTCATAACTGTGACCTTAATTGTCTACCGTCTGTAAGCTGTTAGTGTCTTAACGACTGTTCCACAGGTGCATGTTCATTAATTGTTTCTAGTTCATTGAACTATTGAAGTATTGGAAACAGTGTTTAAACCGTTTACAATGAAGATCTGTGAAGTTATTTGGATTTTAACGAATTATCTTTGAAAGACAGGGTCCTGAAAAAGGGACGTTTCTTTTGTATTTATTAATTACCAGGTCTCTTTAGATTAGGTTACTAAATTACAACAAGTTCACCTCAACCTCCGAGGGTCAAATAAACTAGTGTTGAAATATGATCTCCAAAACAGTTCCCAGGTAACCAGAAACCACGGTCCTGCTTGTGATTGATTGGACAAGAGTTCAGTCAGTTGTGGGGTTGACTGAGGTCATGTTGAGATGGGATCCAGCTTTTGCCAAACTTACGCCCCCCAAAATATTTATTGCTAACACGAACTGCCACGTTAATTCTCCTAACCTGCTGCGTAAGTTCTCCCAAACCGCCTACAAAAAGTACTTTCTGACAAATGCTGGATCCCTTCTAACCATGACCGTTTACTGGGGATCATATTCCAAGTGTGAAGTACAGAGCAAAAGAGACACCCGCGGGTCATGAACGTCCCTTTGATCATCCATGACATTAGCAGCAAAGTACCTGCAATGAAAACAGACTAGATTCAATCATTTCGATCATGTAGAGAGTTGTATTTCTCAATCTCACAAAGACTTAAACAAAATTTAAAACATGGCAGACATCAAATTAAACCTTTTCCCAAAATAAATGTATCAAACCACTCTGTAGTAAAATTGAACCTGCCAAAAAGTACCAAAATATTTTGGGGTAAAAAATGTAAACCCCTTTATGACAATCACAATACCAAGCAGAATGATGTAGCTAATTTGTAAAGAAATTGGCAGTGTGAACAGAAATAGCCCATTCTGACAAAAAGACACAGGGGGAAAAAAATAAAATCACAGAACTTACAGTATGACACCAATAAAGAAAGCTCTTGGGAAACTGCGACATCAAACTGTCCAGATTCAACACAATAATAATCCCCCTTCTGATAGCACGTATCAAGACGGCTGCACTACACTATGCCCTGAAGGACACATTAACAAATCTCCTCATACATTTCCCCATGTCCCATTCTACTAGTTAATCAATGGTCTGACAAGGACCAAAGTGTATTTTGAATAAGCATAAATAGAACTCTCGGGAAATGAAATGATTTGAACTGTCTGTATTGATACATTTCATGGACAGAGTACTACCATTTAAGCAAAATATTTCAAAATATACTTTGGTCCATGTCAGACATTAACTACTAGCATACTTCATCAATATGAATGATGCCAAAACAGAGTAATAACATCACTATTGACAAATATCCAGTCAAGAGTTTTGTAAAGGCCATTAATTGTTTTAACAGAAAAACCAAGGCTTGCCTGCCAAGGCAAGATGCAACTAGTGCAAATGTGCAAAACACAACCTTTTTTAACTACCTGTGGAGAAAATGTTGGTTCATGCAACTCCTCTATATAAAATGTGCATTGTACCTTCATGGTTCTATGTTTTTTGCTCTTTCACTATCTTGTTTGTCTTTCATAATGTGTGTTTGACAGCAATCATGGGTTCAAATTTGTTCAGCAGGTTCTGTTGAAGTTCTTTGAGTAGATGATCCCGTTCTTCGGAATCCAGGAGAACTTGCTAAATAAAACAAGTTTACAAATCAAAATAGTCAGTTAATTTGGTCCGACCTTTAGTGCTGTTCTAAAGTCATGTATGTGCATACCTCGCTCATGTACGGACATACCTCAATGAGTTTGTCCCTCTTCTCCAGGCTCTCCCTCAATTTCCTCTCCTCCCTCTCTTTGTCATCCATTTCGCTCCGCCAGGCTCGCTGTGCCTCCTTGTTCTCCTTCCCGCTCTCCCTCAGGTCGTTGAGTGTGTCGTTGAGTTGCTTTGACAGCGAAGACACAGTCTGACTATGATTCTGCTGCTGCTCCTTGTAAAGGCAGGGGAAAAGATGGGAAGAGAGGAAAGGTATGAGTTATAATGACCAAACTATATTATAGGCTTGGTATTTTAGATACCTCACTGAAGATGACCTGAATTGTGTAAAAAACAATGGAAGACACAGCACATCTCAGTATATAGAGGGAGCCTCTTACTAGTCTTACATGGCTTCCCCTTCACTGATATGAAAGACAGGGATTGGTGAAAGCATCCACTCTCCCATCCTCGTTTGTACTCACCTGCACTATACCCTGATAGTCCTGCAGGGCGGTGGTGAGCTTGGAGAACTCCCGGAACATGGCGGCGCTGTGCTCCTCTCTGTCCTGTAACCAGGCTATCACTAGGCTCTCCTTCTCTTTCAGCTGAGAGGCCAGAGCCCCCTCAGCCCCGCCTCCTGACACCCCTTGGCTAATCACAGAGTCTGACAGTGCCTGGGGGAAAGAAAACAAGTTATGAGGAGGAAAGTCTCCCTGAAGCCAGTCAAAAGAGCTACATGTAGAATTTTTGCATTGTAATTTAAAAAAAAGTACATATAATAGCTGGGCCAATACAAAAATCACATTCTAAAATGCAGACCTATTTGACAACAAAAGCGTACGTTGCTAATTCTCTATGATTTTGCTATACAACATTCCTGTAGATTGTTCTAAAACTATTATTTGGTTAACAGTAATAGCCTATATATTATGTCGATTCCCACTTTAAAAGTATCTGCCTGTCCCTGTTTCGCAGTCTGCTGCTGTGTGAGTGAGCTGCTCACTCCCTCTCCCCACATTGTGCAAGGACAAATGGAACAATACAGAAATTTCACATTTGGAGCAACTTTGACATTTGGAGAAATGTGGATAAACTTCAGAATCTGATGTCAAAATTGGTAAAACCGAGGTCTTGCATAATGAACAAAAATGTGGCCTTTAATTAGAGACAATTAAAGGCCACACTAAAATCTGCAGTTGTCACAACACAATGCCACAGATGTCTCAAGTTGAGGGAGTGTGCAATTGGCATGCTGACTGCACCAGAACTGTTGCCAGAGAATTTAATATTAATTTCTCTACCATAAGCCACCTCTGTCGTTTTAGGGAATTTTGCAGTACGTCCAACTGGCCTCACAACCGCACACCACCTGTTTGGCGACGTGTTGGCGAGCGGTTTACTAATGTCAACATTGTGAACACAGTGCCCCATGGTGGCGGTGGGGTTATGGTATGGGCCGGAATAAGCTATGGACAATAAACACAACTGCATTTTATCGATGGCAAATTGAATGCACAGAGATATCGTGATGAGATCCTGAGGGCCATTGTTGTGCCATTTATCTGCCGCCATCACCACATATTTCAACATGATACTGCCCGGGCTCAGGTCACAAGGATCTGTACACAATTCCTGGAAGCAGCAAATGACTCAGTTCTTCAATGGCCTGTGTACTCACCAGACATGTCACCCATTGAGCATGTTTGGGATGTTCTGGATTAACATGTATAATAGCGTGTTCCACTTCCCGCCAATATCCAGCAACTTCGCACAGCCATTGAAGAGTGGGACAACATTCCATAAGCCACAATAAACAGCCCGATCAGCTCAATGCATAGGAGATGTGTCACTCTGCATGAGGTAAATGGTGGTCACACTAGATACTGACTCTCTGATCCACACCCCTACCTTTTTTAAAAAGGCATCTGTATTCCCAGTCATGTGAAATCCATAGATTAAGCCTAATGAATTTATTAATGTTTGAAATTGCTGCATTTATATTTTTGTTGAGTATACATAAAATAGCAGAGGCCCATCAATTAGCCCACATGGCTATATAGCAACAATATCATATTTAGAGTTAGCAGTCTAGCTAAGTGTTTTGAGTTCCGACTTCACCAGGTAGTGAATAATATAGCCTATAGGCCAATATGCTGGCAAAAAATATATAACTCAGCAAATAAATAATGTCCCTTTTTCAGGACCCGGTCTTAATAATTTGTAAAAATCCAAATAACTTCACAGATCTTCATTGTAAATGGTTTAAACACTTTTTCCCATGCTTGTTCAAAGAACCATAAAGAATTAATGAACATGCACCTGTGGAACGGTCGTTAAGACACTAACAGCTTACAGACGGTAGACAATTAAGGTCACAGTTATGAAAACTTAGGACACTAAAGAGGCCTTTCTACTGACTCTGAAAAACACCAAAAGAAAGATGCCCAGGGTCCCTGCTCATCTGCGTGAACGTGCCTTAGGCATGCTGCAAGGGAGGCATGAGAACTGCAGATGTGGCCAAGGCAATAAATTGCAATGTCCGTACTGTGAGACGCCCAAGACACTACAGGGAGACAGGACGAACAGCTGATCGTCCTCACAGTGGCAGACCACGTGTAACAACACCTGCACAGGATCGGTACATCCAAACATCACACCTGCGGGACAGGTACAGGATGGCAAACAATAACTGCCCGAGTTACACCAGGAACGCACAATCCCTCCAGTGCTCAGACTGTCTGAGGGGCTGGACTGAGGGCTTGTAGGCCTGTTGTAAGGCAGGTCCTCACCAGACATCAACAACTTTGCGTATGGGCACAAACCCACCGTCGCTGGACCAGACAGGACTGGCAAAAAGTGTTCTTCACTGACGAGTCACGCTTGTCTCACCAGGGGTGATGGTCAGATTTGCGTTTATCGTCGAAGGAATGAGTGTTACAACAAGGCCTGTACTCTGGAGCGGGATTGATTTGATGGTGGAGGGTCCGTCATGGTCTGGAGTGGTGTGTCACAGCATCAGACTGAGCTTGTTGTCATTGCAGGCAATCTCAATGCTGTGCATTGCAAGGAAGACATGCTCCTCCCTCATGTGGTACCCTTCCTGCAGGCTCATCCTGACATGACCCTCCAGCCATACTGCTCGTTTTGTGCGTAATTTCCTGCAAAACAGGAATGTCAGTGCTCTGCCATGGCCAGCGAAGAGCATGGATCTCAATCCCATTGAGCACATCTGGGACCTGTTGGATCGGAGGGTGAGGGCTAGGGCCATTCCACCCAGAAATGTCTGGGAACTCACAGGTGCCTTGGTGGAAGAGTGGGGTAACATCTCACAGCAAGAACTGGCAAATATGGTGCAGTCCATGAGGAGGAGATGCATTGCAGTGCTTAATGCAGCTGGTGGCCACCCCAGATACAAACTTACTTTTTATTTTGATGAAACTGGCTCTTATGAAGACCCAGAGTTACCTCTGCTGCAGAGGATACGTTCATTAGAGTTACCAGCTTCATAAATGCAGCCTAAATGAATGCTTCACAGAGTTCAAGTAACAGACATCTCAACATCAAATGTTCAGAGGAGACTACTTGAAGGCCTTCATGGTCAAATTGCTGCAAAGAAACCACTACTAAAGGACACCAATAACTTACTTGGTCCAAGAATCGAGCAATGGACATTAGACTGGTGGAAATATGTCCTTTGGTCTGATGAGTCCAAATGGAAGATTTTTTGGTTCCAACCACCGTGTCGTTGTGAGATGCAGAGAAGGTGAACGGATGATCTCCACATGTGTGTGGTTCCCACCATGAAGCATGGTGGTGTAATGGTGTGGGGGTGCTTTGCTGGTGACACTGACAGTGATTTATTTGGAATTCAAGGAACATTTTACCAGCATGGCTACCACAGCATTCTGCAGTGACACGCCATAACATCTGGTTCACGCTTAGTGGAACTATCATTTGTTTTTCAACAGGACAATGACCAAACACACCTTCGGGCTGTGAAAGGGCTATTTGACCAAGGAGAGTGATTGAGTGTTGCATCAGATGACCTGGCCTCCACGATCACCGGACCTCAACCCAATTGAGATGGTTAGGGATGAGTTGGACCGCAGAGTGAAGAAAAAGCAGTGGTAACTCCTTCAAGACTGTTGGAAAAGCATTCCAGGTAAAGCTGGTTGAGAGAATACCAAGAATGTGCAAAGCAGTCAAGGAAAAGGGTGGCTACCTTGCAGAATATACAATATATTGTGATTTGTTTAACACTTATTTGGGTACTACATGATTCCATGTGTTATTTCATAGTTTTGATGTCTTCACTATTATTCTGCAATGTAGAAAATAGTAAAAAAATGAAAAATCCTGGAATGAGTAAGTGTGTCCAAACTTTTGACTGGTACTGTAGATGCACAAAGAGACAAAAATCAATCTGATAATTCTGGATCCTATTTTGATGGATTTCACATCAATTTATCAATCATGCATTCCCTGGATATGTTAGATAAATAGCTTACTTTTGAAATATTAGTCTACCATTCTACTCAGTTGACTTACATGGCACTGTAAAAATGTGTCAAGAGTCCTGACACTAATGCAAAGTAACTGTCCATTAAAACTTTTATTGTTGTAGCAACATTCCCTCTAATTTTTGGGCACGGTAACTTGAACTTCGTGCAACTTCTGGCACGCGTCTACAGTGAACACTGTAGGCTGTACCCTTACAGTGTTAGACAGTAGCCAATAGGCTATTGTGGCTATTTCAGCATAATGTTGGCCTACCAACAAAACAGTATGAATCCCATAACATTTTCACATGGAAATAGCTTATGATTTCAATGATATAGCCTACAGTAGCCTATATGTGGTGTTCAATGCAGGCCTACATTGCATAAGACTTCTAAAATATTATGAAGGGCTTGACATTAATTCATGATTTTTTTTACCGGGTCTGTAACACGGGCCAAATGACTGTAAATTGCATTTTATTGTGTTGTATGATGCAAGAAACCACTTTAGAAAATAAAATGTATTATTATTACCATGCAGAGAATTAGACCATGTAGGCTACCCCTCTATTGGCTTATTTGCATATTCAAGCCCGTCTCAAAAAACAACACCCCTTTAGATATAAGCTTTTTTACCAAGACAGCTTGAAATGTAGCCTACTTGTTTTGTGTTCTTGTAGGAAGCACTAACTCCCCATTGGGTTAATAACTTGCTAACTAACAAAGAATATCAACAAATGTGCAGATGCAGGGCTCTGCAGTCTGATCTGAACTGAAAAGCTCAAGACCGCTGATGGGCTACACCCTCCAATAGAATTCTACTCTGTTGCACTCTTGTCTACAACAAAATCACACTCAATTTTGCAAAGTCCGATTTGTTTTCATTTGTTGCATTGAAAAGGGGCTGATATAATGTTGATTCGATCACAGAAAAAAAGCGTTGATCTATATAGTGCAAACTAAAGGGGAGATCTCAGTGAAGTTCTATCTCTTGTGTCTCTGTGTGGCTGCACACACACGCAGCTTAGAGGGAACATTGCATTGTAATCTATTTATTGTTATCAAGCAAAATAGTTATTCATCTCAATGTGACTTTGTCCATATTGCCCAGCTCTAGTACCTACTCCCCCAAAATATTTATTGCCGATTTATCACATTTTATAAAACTTTTTTTTTAATATTTATCGTGATATGGATTTTTATCCATATTGCCCAGCTCTAGAAACTGCACCCCTCCTCTCTAACGTCGGTATCAATAAAAGGCGTGGTCATCTCCTACTCAAACACAAGGAACAATGGCAAACTGTGGCAAGCAGCCAACGTAGAAAAATCGCCCTGTAATTTCCTAGTTGCATAAAATCTACACCCTTAAAACTATTTCAGTTTATGTGAGAAAACATGCACTGAATAGTGTAGGGAATCATTGTACCATCTAAATCGCAGTGAAATATCTCTGACTGCTTGAAGTTAATCGACGAAACTGAACGCAAAATAGCCTCCATCATGGTCCATGCTACCCGGGATCCTTGGATGTCGGATAGCACTAACCTCTCCACCGTATTGCAGGGAAATGGGATGTGTGGGAGTGGAAAGAGTTGTTTTAAAAAATAAAATAAAAAGAGTTGTCGTAATTCACCTTGCTTCCACATGGGTGAGAATGGACATGTAGCACCTTTAACTTGAATAACAGAGGTCAGTGCATGCAGCACTGGTTACTGAACCTGACACAAACAATTGTGGGCACACTAAAAAGAGATATATCTGGAATCAATTCTATTTAGATCAGGAATGGTCAAACGAACAGATAATCAAATCAATCAAAACACCATCTTTCAAGACATCTGGGTCTGTATTCACAAAGCGTCTCAGAGTAGGAGTCCCACAGCACACCTAATTTAATTCAACCTATAGAGACACTGTAGGTTGAGGTGATCCCCCTCACCTGCATGTCTTTCTGAGAGCTCTTTAGTGCCTCCTTCAGGCAGAGGAGAAGTGACTCTTTCTCCTGTAGGACTGCTGTGAGGGCCTGGTCCCGTTGTCTCCACACTTCCCTCTCCTTCTGCACCTCCCGCTGCACTCGCTCCTTCTCAACCAGCTCCACTCTCAGTTCCTGGGGGTTAGAAGAAAAACAGGGCCCTTATGGGAGAAATGACTAGTAACACCTTTGACTGAATTACTATAGTGTATCCAGCACAATATGTTAATTTTGTTAATGAATTTGAGTTAATACATCCAAGTGAAAGAGCGTGGGGGTGTGTGTGTTCTACAGCAGCTGCCGTACATTGGTAGCACAGCAATCACACGTGTGGGCTTTCAACATTAGACTCACATTGATGATGTCCTGGTTACATTGGAGCACAGCGTTGAGTGTGGAGAGGTCTTTCTCCCGGTCTCTCCCGGCCTTCTTCAGTGCCTCCAGCTCGCTCTCCATCCTCTTCTCCCTCTCACTCACCTCAGAGAGCAGAGCCTCCAGGGCTAGCTAATGAAGTGGTAGAACACAAGACATCAGCAAAATAACCTTGTACAGAAATGTTCTATATCCCATACAACAGGTGGAACTAATCCTGAATGCTGATAGGATAAAACCGCATTCCAGCCAGTGTCTATTCCACAAGTTGCCACCGGCTAAATCTATGATGTTAAAATGCCTATTTACTCTGTTCCATCTGACTGCGCAATCCACTGTCATCAGCCCAGTCAAGCAATTTATGAACTTGATATCCACTATTAAAAGTATCTAGACATTCGCAGATTTCTTTTAGAGTAACATTTTACTGTGTTGTTGGCTAGCTCCTGACAAGTGTGCACATTTTCTATGCTAAGAGAAATCGCACCTCATTAGCTCATTGCTTTGGATGTATCAAAATAAATGTCACTAGAAAACAGCGGAAACAAATGCAAATACTTTGCTGTTATTCTGGCTGCACTTTTTAACGTGACTAAGTTAGCCGTAGTTGGCTAGCTAGCAAGCAAGGGATAAGAACGTTGCCAGACAGTATGGTAATGGAACATTTAGAACGAAGGACTGGGTCGCGTCTAGATACAGAACAAACGTAGTCTCGGGCCCAACAACACCCATGCCAATATATCCTCCAAACACCGGCTTCTCTGGCATTATCACTTAAGTAATGTCATTTAATAAGGAAATTTTCACACATTTTATTGTCCGTGCTTTGACAGTCTACACAAGTTTATTTGGTGATTTTATTGTAAACCAATAGCTTTTTTCAAATCATAATAAAATGGGATCAATCTTAACCCTCACCTTATTGTCGGAGAGAGTTTGTTTCAGATTGTCAGTGAGTGCCTGTGTTAGTCTGTCAGCCACGTCTGTCCCTGTCCCCACCTCAACGCACATCTTCCCGATCAGACACATGCACTCCTGAGACAGACAGGAAGACAGGAAATTAATATCTGATCATGGAATAACACATGGCTTGTCCCATGTGTTATTGTGGTAAGTAGAAAATGACATTTAAATGACATCAATCAGAATACCAAAACGGCATTTAAACAAATGTCTCAATGATAAATATTGCGACAATGATAGTTAAGAAAACAGGGTTTGCCCCAACCACTCACGGTTGGAACAATTTGGGTTGATAATTGGATTTCTTGATTATTGTTATTATTTTATTTGATGGATTATTTGTGTACCTGCTTGACATTTTACTGCATTGTTAGGAGCTAGTAATATAAGCATTTCATTGCACCCGCTACAACATCTGCTAAACTGTGTACACGACCAATAAATGTGACAAAAATACACATAGAACCGGTCAAAACGTTTGGACACACCTACTCATTCAAGGGTTTTTGTTTATTTTGACCATGTTCTACATTGTAGAGTAATAGTGAAGACATCAAAACTATGAAATAACACATGGAATCATGTAGTATCCAAAAAAGTGTCAACTCAAAATATTTTATATTTGAGGTTCTTCAAAGTAGCCACCCGTGACAACTTTACACTCAACCAGCTTCATGAGGTAGCCACCTGGAATTATTTTCCAAAGGTCTTGAAGTTTAGTACATATGCTGAGAACTTGTTGGTTGCTTTTTCTTCACTCTGTGGGCCAACTCATCCCTAACCACCTGAATTGGGTTGAAGTCAGGTGATTGTGGATACAGCACTCCATCACTCTCCTTCTTGGTCAAATACCTCTTACACAGCCTGGAGGTGTTTTGGCTCATTGTCCTGTTGAAAAACAAATGATTGTCCCACTAAGCGCAAACCAGATGGGATGGAGTATTGCTGCAGAATGCTGTGGTAGCCATGCTGGTTAAGAGTGCCTTGAATTCTAAATAAATCACAGACAGTGTCACCAGCAAGCACCCCCACACCACCTCCTCACGGTGGGAACCACACACAGTGGTGTAACTTAAGTAAACAATTATTTCAAGTACTACTTGAAATTGGGGTATCTGTACTTTATTTATATTCTTGACAATTTTACTTCACTACATTCCTAAAGAAAATGTTACTTTTTACGCCATATATTTTCACTGACAACCCAAAGTGCTCGTTAAATTTCAATTTCAAATTGTGAATTCATGCACTTATCAAGATAAAATGTGGCCGTCCTTGTGGCCGTCCTTACTGCCTATGGTCAAGTGGACTCACTTAACACAAATGCATCTTTTGTAAAAGTCTGAGTGTTGGGAGTGTGCCCCTGGCTATCTGTAAATTTGCTTACTGTAAGGAATTTTAAATGATTTATACTTTTACTTTTGATACTTAAGTATATTTTAGCAATAACATACTTTGAGACTTAAGTACAGTTGAAGTCAGAAGTTTAAATACACTTATGTTGGAGTCATTAAAACTCGTTTTTCAACAACTCCACACATTTCTCGCTAACAAACTATAGTTTTGGCAAGTCGGTTAGGACATCTACTTCACGCATGACAAGTCATTTTTCCAACAATTGTTTACAGAGATATTATTTCACTGTATCCCAATTCCAGTGGGTCAGAAGTTTACATACACAAAGTTGACTGCATTTAAACAGCTTGGAAAATTCCAGAAAATTATGTCATGGCTTTAGAAGCTTCTGATAGGCTAATTGACATCATTTGAGTCAATTAGAGGTGTACCTGTGGATGTATTTCAAGGCCTACCTTCAAACTCAGTGCCTCTTTGCTTGACATCATGGGAGAATCAAAAATCAGCCAAGACCTCAGAAAAAAAATTTTTTTTACACCTCCACAAGTCATTCATCCTTGGGAGCAATTTCCAAATGCCTGAAGGTACCACGTTCATCTGTACAAACAATAGTAAGCAAGTATAAACACCATGGAACCACGCAGCCATCATACCGCTCAGGGAGGAGACGCGTTCAGTCTCCTAGAGATGAACGTACTTTGGTGCGAAAAGTGCAAATCAATCCCAGAACAGCAGCAAATGACCTTGTGAAGATGCTGGAGGAAACAGTATCTATATCCATAGTAAAACGAGTCCTATATCGATATAACCTGAAAGGCCGCTCAGCAAGGAAGAAGCCACTGCTCCAAAACCGGCATAAAAAAAGCCAGACTACGGTTTGCAACTGCACATGGGGACAAAGATCATACTTTTTGGAGAATCCTCTGGTTCTCTGGTCATATGAAACAAAAATAGAACTGTTTGGCCATAATGACCATCGTTCTGTTTGGAGGAAAAAGGGGGAGGCTTGCAAGCTGTAGAATACCATCCCAACCGTGAAGCACGTGGGTGCAGCATCATGTTGTGGGGGTGCTTTGCTGCAGGAGGGACTGGTGCACTTCACAAAATAGATGGCATCATGAGGAGATTTATGTGGATATATTGAAGCAACATCTCAAAACATCAGTCAGAAAGTTAGCGCTTGTTCGCAAATGGGTCTTCCAAATGGACAATGACCCCAAGCATACCTACAAAGTTGTTGCAAATTTGCTTAAGACAAGGATTTTCTTCTAGGATTAAATGTCAGGAATTGTGAAAAACAGAGTTTAAATGTATTTGGCTGAGGTGTATGTAAAATTCGACTTAAACTGTATATTTAAAACCAAATACTTTTAGGCTTTAACTCAAGTACAATTTTACTGGGTAACATTCACTTGAGTAACTTTCTATTAAGGTATCTATACTTTTACTCAAGTATGACAATTTCATCTCACAAAGACACAGCGGTTAGAACCAAAAACCTAAAATATGGACTCATCAGTCCAAAGGACAGATTTGCACCAGTCAAATATCATTTGCCCGTGTTTCTTGGCCCAGGCAAGTCTTCGTATTATTAATGTCCATTAGTATTGGTTTCTTTGCAGCAATTCGACCATTAAGGCCTGATTTACACAGTCTCCTCTGAACAGTTGATGTTGAGACGTGTCTTACTCGAACTCTGAAGCATTTATTTGGGCTGCTATTATCTGAGGTGCAGCTAATTTCCTATTTCTGATGGTGGTAATTCTAATGAACTTATCCTCTGTAGCAGAGGTAACTCTGGGTCTTCCTTTCCTGTGGCGGTCCTCATGAGAGCCAGTTTCATCATAACCCTTGATAGGTTTTGTGACTGCACTTGAAGAAACTTAAAGTTCTTGAAATTTAACAAGGCACACCTATTAATTTAAATGCATTCCAGGTGACTACACCATGAAGCTGGTTGAGAGGATTCCAAGAGTGTACTGAAGTGTACTGACACTATGAAGCTGCCATCAAGGCAAAGGATGGCTACACTTTTTTGGTTACTACATGATTCCATATGTGCTACTTCATAGTTTTGATGTCTTCACTACTACTCAACAATGTAGAAAATAGTAAAACTAACTAAAAACCCTGGAACGAGTAGGTGTGTTCAAACTTTTGACTGGTACTCTATATTAAACCGATTTGATTTATCCATTTGTCTAACAGTCAGTACATGTTAAGCTGAGGAAGTTTGCTCACCCATACAAACTTTAATAGAGTTAGACATTTTGTTTGGGATTTGTGATGAAAATGGATTCCCATCTGCTAAAACCACTACATCTTAAGTTAGGTCTGGGAGTTTAAGAGCTTGGGGTGTCCATGTTGTGATGGTAACATTCCACTAGCTCAGCCACTGTCTCATTTGTGAGTGAAGTGGATCCCTGTGTTTTAGGCATGACTGCATTGTCTCCCCTCATAGAATCAGTATGAATCACTCACCCGGATAACTCTGTCTTTGCTGAGCAACGAATGCCCCAAACTCTGCAGTAGCAAGTTTCCCCCGTCCTTCTGCGGAAACTGAAAAAGCCATAATCACAACATACACAGGACTTAGATGAAGGATGTTAAGTCAACACGGGGTTGGCATTGTTGCAGCAATAGAAGAGCAGACTAGCCTGGTACTAGATCAGTGTGTGTTTTCTTTCAAACTGATGACAATGACCACAGGCATTGCCAAGACCGCACAAACATATTTGGGACCAGGCTATAGCAGCAGACCTGTCCATTTTGAAGCCAGTGTCTTGTGGGTGATATATGCCACTATAATACAGTTGATGCTTTCATAGAATGCAGGCAATCAGTTTGCATTATTGTAATACATTTAGAACATATATTATAAGCCTATAAATTTGCCCCGCAAGTGCCAAGTGTTAAAGTTCCCCACCACAAAAGCTTGATATACTGTGAAACCTCACACAGAGCACACAAATAATCCCAATGATTGACTTATTTGAATTGTTCTAGGATTGGGTGGAGCTAATGCCAGATTCCAGGCAAATTCAAATATTTCCTTGTGCAGAGCTTTCTGTGGTGCTCTTAATCGTCAAAGCTCTTCGTGGATTTACAGCTCCCATTCCCAGACTGAACTTGCTAATATATCCCAAAAACTGGAATTCAAGCTAGATCGGAATCTCAGACGCGAATCTCATGAAATGAGAATCAGTTTAGGTAAGATACCTTAACAGCTGGGGGTGAGGCCTAGACATGCTAGAACCATAGGTAGATGAATGGTTGGAAAACTTGAGTCTACTGTAAGGAGGTAAGGACAAGAGATGCCACTCAGCAGCTGAGTAGCATGTAAATGATCTCTTTATGAAAAGCAATCCTGAGCTGCAGGGCAAACTCCACTAGTTGGGGAAGATTCCAGGGAGATGTGTGTGTGTGGTTATATGAGTGCACCTGCATTAAGGAGACACCACCCCCCCAGTCCAGAAACCAAACCAAACTAACACACCCATCATTCCATGCATAATGCTTTATTTGTGCTTAGTCAACACAAACGTGGCTTAAAGACATAGCTATCCAAGTGATTCTGTAGACGTGTGTGCGCACGCAAGTACATGAAGAGGAAGCATGTTAGGGACACTATGTTCAGGCCATTATATTGCTGTGCACCAGCTGACGAGGTATATACCTGTTTATCTTGTATAAAATGTCAGCAGTCAATTACCATGACAAGGAGTGTCAACCTCAGTTGTACTTGTGTGTGCGCGCAACCAAATGATCATGACCCTTCAATTCCGCTCACCAATTTATACTGTTTTCTTTCTCAATTGAGTTACTATAAATACTATGGACCGGTTTCCCAGACACAGCCTAGTCCTGGTATAAAAAAAATATATAAATGCTTTCATTGGAGAATCTCCATGGAGAATGCTTTTTAGTCCATGAGTAGGCTTCATTTGTGTCTAGGAATCCAGCTGAAAATGTCTAAACTCGGGGGAATCAATGTCAAATCAATAATCTACTCGGTGCTTACCTTAAGCCAATCCTCTGGTCCACTGACATTAGCTTCTGGTTTGGTTTTGGTCCCGTGTTTAAGCTCAGTTTCTAGGGTCTTGATGCGTGTCATGGCTTGATCAAGCTGTCCTCTCAACTGTCTGACTGCAGGGTGCACTCGACCTGTTTTGCTCTGAAATGAAATAATAAAACGGAATTTCGTGAAAGACATAAGTTGTCACTTAATTCTGTTGAAGTCCTACTCCTGTATTTATAAGTAAGAGAATATTCAGTTGGACTTTTGCACTGGCTCGAGACATTAGATACTAGATGGCATATTACAGACCACTAAGTAAATATTTACACTCCGTGATAGACGGCGTGATCCACAGACCACAGGCAAGGCAACCAGTCGGAAAATCCTCATTTAGGGCAGAGATATTTTCCTGACCAGGGAAAGGGCCCATTTATAGGCTATGGGAATCCAAAGTGTTGTCGTCAGAAAAAAATCCTAGCCCTACTTATAATCACTTCCTATCATTATTTGGCATGCTGGATTTTGATAGAATATAAGAAAAAAAACTCACTTCTCTGTGTAGTGGAATAAACTCGTCCCTCAATTCAGTCAGAATGTCATTTGTCTCTCCGTCCACTTCCTCTCCTCCATTCTCCCGCTCTCCAAAATTCAGCACCCTTGTTACCTCAGGGGAGGATGTCTGACCTACCTCTCCTGAATATCGCCCTTCCCTCTTACCCAAAACGGGAATCTTACTCCCCGAAGGTGAACTGACAGGCTTTCCTTCAATACCTTTCAACTCTCTGAGGACCAGGAGTGACAAATCATCCGGGAAATCAAATGGATCACGGCAACCCAGCGAGTCCAGCGATTGGATGGACTCAGTGCGAGAGGACGCTCGTAAGGAGAGAGCGGATCCAGTCAATGACGCTGGGCTAGAGCTTAGCGACGGCACTCTCGACCAATGAAGAGGCATGCTCTGCGACTTATCCCGCGATAGAGCCAAGGGGGAAAAGGGTTGGAAGGGTAGGCGGCGGGGAACCCCACAAACCGACTCATAGGCGGAGTCGGACACCCTCAGAGAATCACACCCCTCACAATTTTTCCCCATCGTGCATCGTTTCCCCGTTCTCCTGAAGTATGGACATGCGTCCCATTTCTCAGACCAGCACTCATACTCTGACAGGGCCATGTTCTCCTTCAACATTTCAATGTAACCCTCTCGGTTTCCCATTCCCTCCCCATCCTCCTCACTAGTGCTGCTCCTCATCCGGAAATCCTGAGGGCATCGCTGGCGGTAAGCGCTGCGTACCCACTGCCTGACCTTGTCCCTCTCCTGGGTCAACTTCTGAAGCCTCTCAGAGGATAAGACCCTCACCCTGGAAATGACAGAGTCAAACTTGAAAACCCGCTCTAGAACTGAAACACATTTGCCACACAAGAACTCCCCCCGCACACTGCCCCGTGGTACGGACTGGCCTAGTATGTGTGTCAGCACAGAGAGAAGGTCCATTGCTTTAGAAGGTGAGGAAAGGGACGAGAGAGAGACCGTGGAGCCAAGAGACATGGTGCTACCTGCAAAGTGGGAAAATAAAACATTAGAACAGACACATGCACATATACACAGAGAAGTGCGCACACACACACACCTCACCCCAGGGGCTGCTTTGAGAAGACCTGGAGAGACTTCCCCTGCCCAGCGAGTCTGATGGGGTCTGAGGCTGACCATCTTTCTTGTTCTGACGCCCAAAGAGCCATCGCCGTTGGTTGCCGTGCAGGGCACCCCCACACACCAGACACTCCTCACCTTTGCCTCTGGAGGACATAGTAGACGGAGGGGCTAGAAGATCCCCTGATGTCCACAGAATGATCTTCAATATTCTGTTGGAATAAAGCAGAAAAGATTATTCGCTGCAGCCTTAACTAAATGTATTCTAAACTTTTTGATGATGGTGTAGATAACGGTTTGATATCTAATCTTAGAATTACATTCTGTATAATTGCACTTGCTGGCAGTGACATTCAAATAGGTTTTTCCAAGTCAGAATTGGGTTTTCAAGAGCTGGCTTCACTTTTGGCCCACTTATATATTAAACATTATTATACTAGGCTGTTTAGCCTAATTCAGTTATCTGCTCTCACTAGCTTGCAGCGTAGAGCCTCGATTTTTGCTTTGCCTCAGTGCGCTTTAATATTATAGTGGATGTTTTGCTCAACATGTTGGCTCTTTTAGCATAGAGCTGTGAGTGTTTACAGTTGCAACCCACAGCCGCCTACACGTCGACCTTGAACCACGTTGTCAGTACATTTCGCAAACTGTCAAAGCAACAACTAAAAAACAAGCCTCGCAAACGTTCACGATCTCCCCGCCATTCGTTTCACTGCTCGCTTGTACCTATGATAATGAACTTAAGACAACAGCAGCCTATTCCTATACGATATCGAATATCTGACACCAGCAGCTGTCGTCTCTTTCTGTTGCCCGCGGTACACAACCTATAACCAAAACTAATGGCCTGTCTATGCAGTCCTATTTTAAGAGGCGGAGGTGTGTAAATACATTTCATTCCGACAACGCGGAGTCCGTAACCACGAAAGTTCTAGGCTGTGTTCACGGTCTGAATCAAGTTAAGCAGTATGACTTCACCAAATGAATTATCCTTCCTTTAAAGATTGCCAAAATCACATTTGTTTTCTGTGCCTCCACTTTTAGACCATCTGCATGCATAAAGTGTTTGGATAAGTATGGTTTATCTTTCTCGATCGATTAAATCTGGTTTCACGCTCTGAACAAGATAAAGTTGGGAAATCTTGAACGCGAACATTAATCCCGGTGGCTTCCTCGGTGAAGTTAACCGGGTCCCATCTACATTTGAATGACTTTACCAATGACCACATCGTAAAGAAATACAATAACAATTTTTTAAAAGTGTCTTACAATGTCAACCAGGAACTCGAGCGCACTGCAGTTGCCTACACCGGAAAGGAGCTGTGAGTGTGCACTACCTTGCTGACGTCAATAGTCATACCTGGGGTGTATTCATTACGCCAATTCTGTTGCAAAACGTTTCGTAAACGGAACGAAACGGGGAGGGACCCACCTGAATTTGTCCAATAGAACATCTCTGTTTAGACTAATGATTACACCACTGTTTTGAGAAGTGAATGGCCGTAAATCAGCAGTCGATTGGATTATTTTCATAGGCACACTTGTCATTGGTAATATACCGCGCCAGAGCTCCATTCCATTCTACATTTCATTCTGCGGTTTTAGCCTACGGTTTTTCATTTCTGCTCAGATCAGTAATCTATGGAAATCTATGGAACTATGACATTTGCATGCTTGGGCGATTGTGTGCCAACATGGTAGTCCAATGTTTGGTAATTATTTTTAAGATTCAGTCAAATATAAAGATTATACACTATCACCAATCACAAAGATTTATTCAAAGAGAGAAACAAGTCTGATTCACCAGGAGAAGAGTGAAAGCATTTTGCAAGCACACACCATGTGAAATTGAGTTAAATTTAGTGTATTTCCTATTATTGTACAAAAAACACTTGATTTCGCTGTTTCATAATCACAGACAAACAATACTGTATATATATATAAAAAGGCACTACATACAACTATGATATGTCAATCAAAGACAATGTGCATAACCTTTTATGTCTGTTTCTGTGAACATTATATTCAGTGTGTATGTGTGCATGTTCATGTCAGCCACTCCTCTATGCAGCCTCTGAACACCGTCTCATTAGAATGCCAATAGCTGTGCTTCACTCCTGAGAGCACATACACAGCCAGGTCTCCACGAGCATGCAGTGTCTTCAGCACTATTCAAACGAGAGAGACAAAGAAGCACATAGTTACCCATCACATTATGACATGAACATTATCAATGATGGTAGATGATACCATTAAACTAACTTACTTCCTGGTTCCTCATCTCAACAATGGTCTCGTTAAAGTCATAAAATCCAAACTGATTGAAGAGAACAGAAATGGTTAGTCCAATAGGTATAGAGTGTCACTAGTGTCGAGCCCACGTCTCAGAGATGCAACCAATGTGTGTGTAAGAATGCAGGATATACAACGGGGCAATTAATTTAGTGTCAAATAATGGTGGTGATGGTGACCATGGATACCTGGACTCCCATGGTGTAATCACGCCATCATCTGGTCCTCCAATCAACACCAGCTTGTTGATACGCAGGAAGTTCTTCCTCCACTTTGATGATTAGAGAGAGAGAAACATGTATTTGTTTTGAGAGTTAGACTAACTAGGTCTCTCCACATTTTATAGAATTTAAAACTACTTAGGCCAACAGTGTCAGTAGGGCCAGACTGAATCTGAAGTTTTCTCAAATATATATATTCTGGGAAAGTATGTAAAGCCAAACTAAATTTGTTGCTACAAAATGTGTAGTTCTGTTCATTATGCAGACAAGGCAGTGTGAAAGGAGAAGTAAGGAACTTTGCTGGATATTTTGTCTCTCCCTTATCAGTCAATGATGACTAATCGAATCTAGGTTTTCAGTTTTGGATATTGAGATTTCTGCAGTAGGAATGCACTTCAGTACCTGTCATTTCCCTGTGTGGTCTCTCTCCATTCAGCAGGGCCAGATAATTGCCGCTCCTCAGGAAGCGTTCTCTTTGGTGTGGGTCTGGTAGGACAAAACATTTAAAAAAAGAACAGTTGTGAGCCTCTTTACTGTGCTCAGATACACATCTACAAACAAAAGTTCTGGTCCTCTATTTGTTCGACACCGAAGTTCCCCTTTAACTACCCAATTCTGTCTTACCATTCCAGAAATTTCAGATGGACCATTTCTGTCCCACTGAAGAGTAGCACACGTGAAAAACACGGGCCTTTAGATAGTGAGGAAAAAACAATGTCAGAATTTCTGTGTCTGTGGGAGAAGCACAACGAAAAGGCTAGTTAAATGTGTGTGGTGTGTGGAACATATAATGTGTTTGAAGTTTACATTCGGCTTGCAAAGTTTAACTTTTTATTTGAAATGTGAGACATTAATAGATTTTAGTTTTACTTTGTTTGTATGACAAAAATCAAAACTTCAATGTGTTAGAATTTGTTGGAGGAAATCATTGAAAAAAAGACCTATACATAGGCCTTGCTTGATAGAAAATTACTTATGAGAAGAAAGTGACCATCACTGACCTCCATACTGGCCAGCCTGTGGTGATGAGAGGGAGATGAAGGACTGGACATTATGGTCAGGAAGTGTAGAAATAAGTCCTCGACATATCAGACCACCTAGGAGAAGCAGGGGGAGACAACATTAAGCAGACAGAGCTATATCTCTATGTCTTGTTCCAAAAATGCTAAATAACTGAGATAGAGAGACCTTGTGAGAAGCAGATAAGATGGACGTCATGCTATGCCTCCTGCATGATTGGATAGAACGTATTTTTGAAGCCCTGCACCTGCACCCACAGTGGCGTCGGGCTGGCCATGTTATCATACAGATCTATCACTGACACATTGGTACCTGGATGGGCCTGTCAAAATAAGATACAAGAAAAAATGATGTACTTGAAACATGTTATCCTATCATATTATAACATACATTATAAACTGGGTGGTTCGAGCCCTGAATGCTGATTGGCTGAAAGCCATGGTATATCAGACGTTATACCACGGCTATGAATTAAAAATGTATTTTTACTGCTCTAATTACATTGGTAACCAGTTTATAATAGCAATAAGGCACCTCAGGGGTTTGTAGTATATTGCCAATATACCACGGGTAAGGTCTGTAATCCAGGCACTCCACATTGCTGTATCCAGGCACTCCACACTGCGTTGTTCATGAGAACAGCCCTTAGCCATGGTATATTGACCATATACCACACCCTCTCGGGCCTTATTGCTAAAGTATAATGATATGATGGGCCAATATTATAGGATGAAAACGTGTTTGCTCCTGGTATGGGGGAAATTATGGATGGATTACTTTTTTCTCTCTGGAGAATGTTTAACAGGACAATAGACATGTTTTTAGAGGAATGTGTTATGTTACATTTGTATCACAGGTGCACTAAAACAGGATCTTATAAAATTTTCTCTTCATGTGAAACTTCATACTTTGAAACTTCATACTCTTCATAATTTTTGCCTTTTTAGTGCTTTTATTTATGGAAACATGTTGTAATATTTATATTTATTATTGGAGTTTTGATGGCCCAAAAAACATATGTTATCACTCATAGACTGTATAAAGTATAAGGAATTGTTTAGGGCCGTGAACAATGATGACCGGTTTGTACCCAAGCGTGTCGGCCAGGTTAACTCCACATAAGAGCAGCAGAATGTTGATGTCCAACGATGCTCTCATTTTCAATTAAACCACCGAAAAATAAAGTTTGATTCCTTCAGCGTGCAGGAGATAATAATTGGTTACATAACCCTAGCATAATTGCATTACCCGATAAATGTAAGTTCCAGTCTACTATGTTTACCTACTTTCATTATTACACATCTGTGTGGTGGGGTTCACGGAAGAACACACCCCTTTTCCCTCTATCATCTTATTTCATTGTCAGGCGCATGCAAGCCTCACTTGATTTTGAGTGTTTGGTGTCATCAATTTAGTTCACTGTAATTCAATGGTCACGACACGCACATGGAAGGATGTTTACACTTTCCAGTCTGTGCCTAAATTCCACTCACAAAAGGATTAGACGGGAAATAATGTAAATGGATATAGATTAGACAGGTCTTTAACCATTGAGTGTAATGCAAAATGCCTCATCAACTATTAACGATGACCGATGTACATAGCGGGAAGAATATGTTTATAATGCAGGCTCTTCATTCAGATGCAGATGTGCCATCATTTGGACAAACAAATTGCACTGTTCTGATTGGGTTGTTCAGTACACCAGCCACCAGGGGGCAAAATGCAGAATCCTACCAGATACTTATTGAAACTCCGTAATTCCGCTTCCAGTTGTTGCAACCATGGATGGAGAAATTAGCTAGCAAGAAGTTGTGGATATGTTTAGCTTAATAGGTGTCATTGTAACCAACAGGATTGTTGTTAGTAATGAGAGGGCTAATTTGAACTTCACTCGTTAGTTAAACGTCCACACATTAGTCAGGCGTGAAGCAAATGAACCTAAACTGACAAAGTTTTTGCTAAACTTGCTAGCTGTTGCGTGTTGTGCTGTTTCATATATCACCCCATGTTCATGGCGGTTTAAAAACAAGGTAATGTGGCTCGCTGGCTACCTATCTATGTTATGAATAGTTTCCTCTTCAGCTCGTCAAAGAGAAAATAAAGGAGGGAAAGAAAAGCTACAGGGCTTTCACTTGGAAAGTTCCTACTAATGCTCATCCAGCGGATCTTTTCCGTTTTACAATTAAGCAGTACCGCACGAGGTGGTGTGGTATTGGCCAATATTCCACCGGTAAGGGCTGTTCACCCGCACGACAGTGTACGACGCAACGCGGAGTGCCTTTACAGCCCTTTGCCGTGGTATATTGGCCATATACCACAAAACCCCCGAGGTGCCTTATTGCTATAAACTGGTTACCAACGTAATTAGAGTATTAAAAATAAATGTTTTGTCATACCTGTGGTATATGGTCTTATAAAAATATTTTACTGCTCTAATTACATTGGTAACCAGTTTATAATACCTTTAAGGCACCTTGGGGGTTTGTGGAATATGGCCAATATACCATGGGTAAGGGCTGTATCCAGCCACATCGCATTGCTTCGTTCCATAAGAACAGCCCTTAGCCATGATATATTTGCCATATACCACACCCCCTCCTTCCTAATTGATTAAATATACCCTTGTGTAGCATAGGAATCTTGCTGTGGCAGCCATTCCCTGCTACATCGTCACCATTGCTATAGAAGTTCCCCATTTATATGACATTTTATATACCTAGCACAGGAGGTTGGTGGCACCGTAATTTGGTAGAATGGGCTTGTGGTAATGACTGGAGTGGGATAAGCAATTATTATGAGCCATTTTTCCCTCAGCAGTCTCCTATGATACCTAGTACTATGCAACTCTCTGTGTACATCTATACCGTAGCTAACTGATTTTGTCTCCCTATTAGTAAAAATGGCAAACCTAGAGCAATGGGTGAGCGACAGTCTGCACGACATCCTCGGCCTTAGTGACAGATATGTCGCCCAGTTCATGATCGGCTCTGCGCGTAAATCCTTGAGCGCTCAAGACTTTGTGGCCCACCTCAAGTCGACGGGCACCATCGGCATTAATCAGAGAGTGATCGCCTTTGCACAGGAACTATATGAAAAGGTCAAATGATTTGCTTTCTTTGTATTGAACTGCATGCTTGTTTCTTATTTTGACCGTGGTTATTATGACCATCTAGTAATGACTTTCCGTCTATGTGTTTCAGATTCCTCGTAAACAAGTCGTTGAAAAGCCAGCCGGAGCGATAGAGCGACGTGTCATGGAGATTGAGAGGAAGAATCGAAATTACACCCTACTGTCGGACAGCGAGAGTGACGGAGAGGCGGTGAGGGAGAAGGAGAAGAAGAAAAGTAAAGACCGAGGCGATAAGAGGAAGCACCTCAGGACAAGGGAGGAGAGTCAATCATCTAGTGAAGAGGAGACCCGTAAAAGGTAATCAACCTTGAAAGGGGTTTCATGTTGCTTGCTTGTGACACATTCTACCAGCTTTCCTCTCTCTTGTTGCTTTTTAGCTAAATGTTGACAGCTGTATTTGACTTGTATGGACTTCAGGGAGACAGGATGCAGCTTCTGGAGTCTATGGTCTCATGAACTGAATTGCAACCATAAATACATTACAACAATGAAGCCAATTACCCTAGAATATTTTGATTGTTTTCATGCTGTGTAGTCTCCATTTTTCAGCTGCTACTCCTCTGTGGCTTCAATGTCTGCTTGAACAAGCCTCCACTTAGATTGTGTGGTTGGAGTTTCTAAAAGGCCTTTCATCTTTCTCACTAGTAAGCTGGGCCATGGCGACCAGAAGTCCAGTAAGAAGGATGAAGAGGAGGAGGAGTGGGAGAAGGAAGAGAGAGAACGCGTACTGGATCTGGAAGAGAGGGATGCCTTTGCCGAACGAATGAAACTGAAGGACAAAGACAAGACGAGGAACATCATGGAGAGAACGGACAAGAAGGTGGGATTGACTATCAATGACGCAATCCGGCCCAGTCTATTTGACTTACTAGTGTACTTGTAGTTGTAGGTGTGTTTTGTTTGTTGGCTAAATGTTTTTCCATGACTTTTTCACCAGGGCTAAGAGGAGGCTCAGAAAAGACTAAAGATGGCAGAGGAGGATCACAAGAAAATCGTGAGCACATTATTAAAATGCCCAGTAACTATTATCATATAATCGTCTAGGTATAAAAAAGGTATATATAAAAAAAAAACACAGTAGAAATATAATTAATAGAACAGGGAAAGCCCCTGAGACTCATTATATGCCAATGGTCACCACCTATCTTTTCCTCTTTTCTATAGCTTCCAGAGTTGAGGAAGGAGTCTCGCAGGAACTACCTGTCCAAGAGAGAGGCTGAGAAGCTGGAAGACCTGGAGGCTGAGATAGCCGACGAGGAGTACCTGTTCTCCACGGACGCGCTGACGGAGAGGGAGCGGAAGGAGCTGGAGTACAAGCGCAACCTCAGAGACATGGCCAAGGACTACAAGAAAGCCGGCGCCAAGGAGAAGGAGGAGAGTAAGAACAGATACTACATGCCGGAGGAGAAGAGGAGTAAAGTAAGGAGGAGATAGTTGGCTGCCAATGGTCCTGCCATGGATAGCCAGTACTCTTGTTGAAATGGAGATATGTAAAACACTAGGATCCGGGGCTTGATTATATATATATATCTCGCTCACTCTCTATTTCCCTCTTCCTCTATCCCTCCCTCTATCTCCGACCCTCTCTCTCTCTTTCCGTCTCTCCAGGATATTCCTCAGAGGGACATGGAGCTGGAGTTGGAGATGCCCATGGAGGGTGGAGGAGAGCAGGGTCGCTGGGAGGAGGAGAGGTTGAAGACCGCCTCACTCAGCTTCGGGGCCAAGAAGGAGAGGGAGAAAGGGTTGAAGGCAGAAAGAGAGAAGTACCAGTTGATCCTGGAGGAGGACGAGACGATCAACTTTGTCAGCAGTGCCGTCAGCATGAAGGGAACCCAGGATGAGAAGGTGGGTTGACACTAAGTTTTATCGTTAAAGGGTTTATCTCTGATAGATTGCAAGGAATAGAGCTATAATTATGGATATTTTGTCTGAAGGCTGGTTGAACAAAATGTTGCAATAATTCAAATTCAGAAAATATTTTACTTTCCAAGCATAACCCGTCGCAATCAACCAATACACACCTGAGCTTCTGTAGCATTTCAAACTGTGCAAATGACACATTTCCATGTCACCATGAACAATAAAGTACAATTGTAATGATGCCTTCATCTCTGTATGCTGTGTGTCTCCAGGAGCAGGAGCAGGCAGCCCTGTCCCAGGCAGAGGTCCAGAAGCAGTCCATCCAGGAGGTGAAACGCAGCCTGCCCGTTTTCCCCTACAGAGAGCCCTGCTCCTGGCCATCCAGCAGCACCAGATCCTGGTCATCGAGGGAGAGACAGGCTCCGGCAAGACCACCCAGATCCCACAGTTCCTCATGGAGTCTGTGGGTACACATTATTCAAGGGGCCATGTCCATAAATGTTATTATGGGCACATATCAAAGAGGTCAGAAAAAGCAAAAGCAGAAGACACATTTTCCATTGGACATTTTGTGTACGTTTGACAAAGTCATCTTGACTCTTCAATGTTTTGTCACTGTTTTTACTTAAAAAAAAAAAAAAATTGTATTCTTCCACCCTGATCTATTTGTGGCATTATAGTTTTCTGTGTATGTTAGCTTTGTTGACCTGTGGTCTGGCTTTACATCTGCTAGGGATACAATGATAGAGGCATGAAGATTGGGTGTACCCAGCCCCGTAGAGTGGCAGCCATGTCCGTAGCAGCCAGGGTGGCACAAGAAGTGGGCGTCAAGCTGGGCAACGAGGTGAAAATGGCACAACCACTCTCTCGCGCTCTCTCACTCGGATGAAGCACACGTAATTCTTACTGTATATGGTAGAAAACACAAACTCACCTTATTTGTCCAACCAACCCTTTCTTCCCCAGGTAGGCTACAGTATCCGTTTTGAGGACTGTACGTCGGAGAGGACAGTACTCAAATACATGACTGACGGGATGCTGCTCAGGGAGTTCCTCACAGAGCCTGATCTGGCCAGCTACAGGTACCACTATATTCCCCATCTGTGCTTCTCTTTAGACATGTTTTCCATATGTAGAGGTTTATGTTTAAAAGTGGTGTATTATGAAATGAAATAATCCCCTGCCATATTGTTTATAGTCAGTATGACAGGATAACAATACACGATCAACGATCCCTTCCTCTCTCTCAGTGTGGTCATCATCGATGAGGCTCACGAGCGGACGCTGCACACAGACATCCTGTTTGGCCTGATCAAGGACATTGCCCGGTTCCGTCCGGACTTGAAGGTGCTGGTGGCCAGCGCCACACTGGACACAGAGCGCTTCTCCTGCTTCTTCGATGACGCCCCTGGCTTCAGAATCCCCGGCAGGAGGTTCCCTGTGGACATCTTTTACACTAAGGTGCCGCTACTGACAATCTGTTTAGTGGAATGGCCTCAGGACAAAAGATTGCATCCCCATTCTCCAACCTTCTCCCAAAGTGCGCATGGAAACTCCCTCCGGTCAATGTTTAAACCGATCTAGAGCCTTTAAATCTGTGACAGGAAGTGAATAAGTGCACTCTTTGAGGCAAGGCGGAAGAAATGGAATAATGTAAATACCTTTAGAATGTGAATAATTTCACTCGTGAAAAGTGCTGGATGATGCTAATGTACGTCAAAGATGTAGGCCAATTATCTGTTCTTCTGTTGTACTCTATCCTCTCTGGTATGGTTTGTTTACGACTTCCCTCTCTCTCAGGCTCCTGAGGCAGACTAACTGGAGGCCTGTGTTGTGTCGGTGTTACAGATCCACGTCACACAGCCCCCCGGAGACTGTCTGGTCTTCCTCACTGGACAGGTCTGACACACTCGCGCCTTGACCCCTCACTTCAACGCTGACGTTCACATTACGTCAGCTATTACGTCACATCTGCTCTCGCTCAACGTCAGATCCTACATCAGTCACTACACATTAGCTATTACGTCACATCTGCTCTCGCTCAACGTCAGATCCTACATCAGTCACTACACATTAGCTACTACGTCACGTCACATCTGCTCTCGCTCAACGTCAGATCCTACATCAGTCACTACACATTAGCTACTACGTCACGTCACATCTGCTCTCGCTCAACGTCAGATCCTACATCAGTCACTATACATTAGCTATTACGTCACATCTGCTCTCGCTCAACGTCAGATCCTACATCAGTCACTATACATTAGCTAATACGTCACGTCACATCTGCTCTAACTCAACGTCAGATCCTACATCAGTCACTACACATTAGCTATTAGGTCGCATCTGCTCTCGCTCAACATCAGATCCTACATCAGTCACTACACATTAGCTATTAGGTCGCATCTGCTCTCGCTCAACGTCAGATCCTACATCAGTCACTATACATTAGCTATTACGTCACGTTACATCTGCTCTCACTCAACATCAGATCCTACATCAGTCACTACACATTAGCTATTACGTCACGTTACATCTGCTCTCACTCAACATCAGATCCTACATCAGTCACTACACATTAGCTATTAGGTCGCATCTGCTCTCGCTCAACGTCAGATCCTACATCAGTCACTATACATTAGCTATTACGTCACGTTACATCTGCTCTCACTCAACATCAGATCCTACATCAGTCACTACACATTAGCTACTACGTCACGTTACATCTGCTCTCACTCAACGTCAGATCCTACATCGGTCACTACACATTAGCTATTACGTCACGTCACATCTGCTCTCGCTCAACGTCAGATCCTACATCGGTCACTACACATTTGCTAGGCCTACTACAAATCACACTACATCTACTAAATCACACTACATCTGCTAAATCACACTACATCTGCTAAATCACACTACATCTGCTAAATCACACTACATCAGCAACCATCTTAAGTCTATTCATTCTGTATGTGACTCTTTAATGTGTAGGGTGCCGTCTTTCAGATACGGGTGTTAAACGGGTGTCCTGACTCTGTGGTCACTAAAAGATCCCCTGGCACTTATCGTAAGAGTAGGGGTGGTAACCCTGGTGTCCTGGCTAAATTCCCGATCTAGCCCTCATACCGTCATGGCCACCTAATAATCCCCAGCTTCCAATTGGCTCATTCATCTCTCCTCCCCTGTAACTTTCCCCCAGGTCATTGCTGTAAATGAGAATGTGTTTTCAGTCAACTTACCAGGTAAAATAAATACATGACACATACATTTCTGCCTAGGTGTCTGTCCTTACCGCTCTCCTGTCTCTCTCTATTTCCACAGGAGGAGATTGAGACTTGCTGTGAGCTGCTGCAGGAGAGATGCAGGCGTCTGGGCTCTAAGATATCTGAGCTTTTGGTGCTTCCCATCTACGCCAACCTACCTTCCGACATGCAGGCCAAGATCTTCAGCCCCACACCACCTGGCTCACGCAAGGTGAGAGGACCTCTTCTGTCCATTTAAACTTGTGCCACTAGGGGGTGCTCAAGGACCACTTTGGAAATATGTTTTATCCTCTGTGATCAAATAATGTTAGAAAATATGTATGCATTATTTTCCTTACCCAAATGGAAATCCAACCCAACTGAAGGAGATGGCTGCCGTTTTAACGATTCCGTAACCAATTGTGTGTGTTTTTTTCTGCATTTTATTTGTGACTTAATTTGTACATTATGTATTTTTTTAAATTATGTTTGTTTTTACGCGTTTTATTTGTAACTTAATTTGTACATTATGTACTTTTTTTATTATGTTTGTTTTTACGCGTTTTATTTGTAACTTAATTTGTACATTATGTACTTTTTTTATTATGTTTGTTTTTACGCGTTTTATTTGTAACCTAATTTGTACATAATGTTTCTACCACCATGTCTTATGACCGAAAAGAGCTTCTTGATATCAGGGCAGAGATTACTCATCCCATACTGGAGGAATTCTTCTTCAACGAGTCAGTCGGGAAGGATTTACTCCAGACACCCGACAAGGCCCTCGTCCCTGTCATTCGCAGGAGGAAAAAACAGAAATATTGTGGACTACGGTGCGGGTGCCTTGTAAAGATCCGTTACCGAGAGGGTAATCGACCTTTACAATCGGTCCTATTAGCCAACGAACAATCAATCGATAATAAAATAGACGAACTACGAGCACGTATATCCTACCAAAGAGACAAAGAGACTGTAATATCTTATGTTTCACCGAGTCGTGGCTGAACAACGACATGATTAACATACAGCTGGAGGGTTTAAGCTTTTTTCGGCAGGATAGAACAGCAGCCTCTGGTAAGACAAGGGACAACGGTCTATCTATATTTGTAAACAGCTGGTGCATGAAATCAAAGGAAGTCTCAAGGTTTTGCTCGCCTGAGGTAGAGTATCTCATGATAAGCTGTAGACCTCACTATTTACCAAGAGAGTTTACATCTATATTTTTTTTAGCTGTCTATATACCACCGCAGACCGATACTGACACTAAGACTGCACTCAATGAGCTGTGTACGGCCATAAGCAAACAGGAGAACGCACATCCAGAGGCGGCGCTCCTAGTGACCGGGGACTTTAATGCAGGGAAACTCAAATCAGTTTTACCTAATTTCTATTAACATGTTAAATGTGCAACCAGAGGGGAAAAAACTCTAGACCACCTTTACCCCACACATACAGACGCGTACAAAGCTCTCCCTCGTCCTCCATTGGGCAAATCTGACCACAATTCTATCCTCTTGATTCCTGCTTACAAGCAAAAACTAAAGCAGGAAGCACCAGTGACTCGGTCAATAAAAAAGTGGTCAGATGAAGCAGAAGCTAAGCTACAGGACTGATTTGCTAGCACAGACTGGAATATGTTCTGGATGGCATTGAGGAGTACACCACATCAGTCACCGGCTTCATCAATAAGTGCATCGATGATGTCATCCCCACAGTGACCGTACGTACATACCCCAATCAGAAGCCATGGATTACAGGCAACATCCGCACTGAGCTAAAGGGTAGAGCTGCCGCTTTCAAGGAGCGGGACTCTAACCCGGAAGCTTATAAGAAATCCCACTATGTTCTCCAATGAACCATCAAACAGGCAACTCGTCAATACAGGACTAAGATTGAATCGTACTACACCGGCTCCGACACTCGTCGGATGTGGCAGGGCTTGCAGACTATTACAGACTACAAAGGGAAGCACAGTCGAGAGTTGACCAGTGACACAAACCTACCAGACGAGCTAAATTACTTCGATGCTCGCTTCGAGGCAAGTAACACTGATACATGCGTGAGAGCACCAGCTGTTCCAGACGACTGTGTGATCACGCTCTCCGTAGCCGATGTGAGTAAGACCTTTAAACAGGTCAACATTCACAAGACCGCAGGGCCAGACGGATTACCACGACGTGTACTCCGATCATGCGCTGACCAACCAACTGGAAAGTGTCTTTACTGACATTTTCAACCTCTCCCTGTCCGAATCTGTAATACCAAAATGTTTCAAGCAGACCACCATAGTCCCTGTGCCCAAGACCACTAAGGTAACCTGCCTAAATGACTACCGACCCATAGCATTCATGTCAGTATCCATGAAGTGCTTTGAAAGGATGGTCATGGCTCACATCAACACCATTTGCGTACCGCCCCAACAGATCCACAGATGATGCAAATCTCTATTGTACTCAACACTGCCCTTTCCCACCTGGACAAAAGGAACACCTATGTGAGTATGCTATTCATTGATTACAGCTCAGCGTTCAACACCATTGTGCCCTCAAAGCTCATCACTAAGCTAAGTACACTGGGACTAAACACCTCCCTCTGCAACTGGATCAAGTCAAGGTCCAAATAGCTTCTTAACAGCTTCTACCCCCAAGCCATAAAGCTCCTGAACATCTAATCCAAGGGCAACCCAGACCACTCTTTTACGCTGCTGCTACTCTGTTTATAATCTATGCATAGTCACTTTAACGCTACCTACATGTGCATATTACCTCAATTACCTCACTAACCGGTGCCCCCGCACATTGACTCTGTACCGGTACCCCCTGTATATAGCCTCACTTTTTATTTTACTGATGCTGTTTAATTATTTGTTAATTTTATTTTCTGTTTTCTACTTATCTTTTTTTAATAAAAAAAGTGTTTTTTTAACTTAAAGCAGGGCTTCTAAGTAAGCATTTCACTGTACACCTGTTGTATTCGGTGCATATGAATATATGCCATTTAGCAGACGCTTTTATCCAAAGCGACTTACAGTCATGTGTGCATACATTCTACGTATGGGTGGTCCCGGGGATCGAACCCACTACCCTGGCGTTACAAGCGCCATGCTCTACCAACTGAGCTACAGAAGGACCATATGACAAATATAATTTGATTTGATCACTTAAGACATCATTCTTCAGAATCCTGCCTCCGTGTTTCTCATTCTCTTGTGGATGTTCTGTATAAACACATTATCTGATGTACAAAGTGTCCTCTCTCTGTTTCCTTAGGTGGTGGTGGCCACTATAAGATTGCAGAAACCTCTCTAACCATCGATGGGATCATATATGTCATAGATCCAGGTTTCTGCAAGCAGAAGAGCTATAACGCCCGCACCGGGATGGAGTCTCTGATCGTCACGCCTTGCTCACGGGTAACACGCTAGCTTTGGTTTTTAAACGATGTGACTCTTTTCGGGGTTATTGTACCGGGGTTGTGGAAGGTGCCTCTTGCCAGTATTTCAAACACCCGTTTCTTTGACTGTCTTTTTGTAGATTTTGTTTTTAGTTCTCTGGACAACATTCTGACCATTTTGCTGACTCCATCTGTGTTTTGATTCACCACAGGCCTCAGCCCATCAGCGAGCAGGTCGTGCAGGCAGAGTGGCTGCTGGGAAGTGTTTCCGTCTCTACACTGCGTGGGCGTTTAAACACGAGATGGAGGAGTCCACCGTGCCCGAGATCCAGCGAACCAACCTGGGCAACGTAGTGCTACTGCTCAAGAGCTTGGGTATGGAACAAATGCTTTATGGAACTAAATCATGTTACAGTGATAAGTCAGAAAACAACAACAACAACAATCCACTTAAGTATAGTCTGTAGTTCACTATTATGAGTTTGACTTACTTGACTTATTAGTTTGAGCTCCTAGTGGAGCGAATGGCCTGGGCCTCATTATGATTGTCTTAAACCCAGGTGTCGATTTGTTTTTACATTAGAGTATTCTTTCCTGACAGGAATTAATGACCTCATCCACTTTGACTTCATGGACCCGCCCCCTCACGAGACCCTGGTGCTAGCTCTGGAGCAGCTGTACGCACTGGGTGCACTCAACCACCTCGGAGAGCTCACCAAGGTAACTAACGCCTGACTGTCTATCAAAACAACGGCACCATTCCAATACTTTTATATCGCATTGTCACCGTTCCCTCCTCCTTTCCTTGTTAAATCAGTTGAATAAGAAAAAGGCTTCTTACAACTATCCCATCTCAATTTAATGTTGGAAATAAGACCTGTAGTGATCCTGATGTTATCTCATGTGAATGGAATAACTGTTTTGTGAATGTGGGTTCCTCTCGGTCAATGAAAATCAAAAACATACGTGAAGGAACATTTCCCTTCTCTGCGTTAGTTTGATCCACCTGGTGTAATGGAGGTGATTGGTAACTTAAAGAAATCAGCAGCAATTAATGATAAGGTGCCTTTTTGGTGAAATCAGTGTCTTCCTCCGTTATTGAGCCTCTAAACGTATATCTTACTTCACCAAATCAATGCAAACTGGTATTGTTCCTAAAGATTTGAAAATGTCCAAAGTTGTCCCCCTCTATAAGATCCAAGATCTTTTACAAATTATTGCACAATATCTGTACTACCATGTTTTTCTAAAATCCTAGAGAAACTGGTGTATAAAAGCATGTTGAATGTTAAACCAACACTGTATTATATATAAGCACCAATATGTTTTTTTGTAAAAAATGTTTAAAAAAAACTACTTGATTTGGCTCTTTTATAACTTGAGGATAAAATATCTACAGCCCTGAAGAACAAGGAATACGCTCTTAGCATCTTTCTAGATTTATCCAAAGCGTTTGAAACAGTTGATCATGACATATCACTTGCTAAATTGTTTTCATGATTATACATGTGGCTATATAATTCCGTATATGATAGAGAACAAGTTGTATATGCAAATGGTTGTGCATCTCCCGTACTTCCCATTCTTTTTGCTGAGGATACCAACTTATCAGACAAGAATTTTGATTCAATTATCAACGAAGCCAACTCAGGCATGGGCAAATTTTCAGAATATCCAGATAATTTGTTTGTCTTTAAATTATTTTAAAAAAAAAGGGCTTCATTGTATTTACTGGTAAGAATAAGAAATATTTTTAAAAGAGCCAGAATCACAATTGGTGGGAATGAAATGGACCAGGTTTCATTTACTAAATTCCTAGGTGTTCGAGTTGATGAGAAGTTGTCCTGGAAAAATCATATTCACTTTGTGTGCAGCAAAGTGAAGTCCTTTGGTGTCATCAGAGAGATAAGTGATTTGGGTCATCAGGCTTGCTTCCTAACACTATACTATAGCTTCATTTACCCATATCTCATTTACTTCAATTATCATTTACTTCAGCATTAATATACTCAAATGATGCACCGTCGTCTACAAATATACATACCTCCCAGACAACTTACCTAAACCCTTCAATTGTTTTACAATTTTAATTGAACCTTTTATTTAACTAGGCAAGTCAGTTAAGAACAAATTCTTATTTACAATGCCTGGATTCGAACCAGGGCCTCTTGCACTGCCTTACACCGCTGCGCCACTCGGGAGCCCAAATTAATTCAGGTTAATTGCCAAATCACTGCGATAACCTTTACCCTCCCACTGCCGCACCTCACATAGTCAATTCTCTAGCCGATACAGAGGTTTCATATTCTGGAATTCCTATCTTCACATTGCCAAAACATCATCATCCCTCAATAACTTCAAGCGTAGATTAGGGGTCAGCCCGATGAACCAAACTACCCAGTAGTCTACTCCTTGTAGCCTAACACCCACTCTTACACACATACACATACAGTGGGGCAAAAAGTATTTAGTCAGCCAACAATTGTGCAAGTTCTCCCACTTAAAAAGATGAGAGAGGCCTGTAATTTTCATCATAGGTACAAATCAAATCAAATCAAATGTTATTTGTCACATACACATGGTTATAGCAGATGTTAATGCGAGTGTAGCGAAATGCTTGCGCTTCTACTTCCGACAATGCAGTAATAACCAACAAGTAATCTAACTAACAATTACAAAACTACTGTCTTATACACAGTGTAAGGGGATAAAGAATATGTACATAAAGATATATGAATGAGTGATGGTACAGAGCAGCATAGGCAAGATACAGTAGATGGTATCGAGTACAGTATATACATATGAGATGAGTATGTAAACAAAGTGGCATAGTTAAAGTGGCTAGTGATACATGTATTACATAAGGATGCAGTAGGTGATATAGAGTACAGTATATACGTATGCATATGAGATGAATAATGTAGGGTATGTAAACATTATGTTAGGTAGCATTGTTTAAAGTGGCTAGTGATATATTTTACATAATTTCCCATCAATTCCCATTATTAAAGTGGCTGGAGTTGTGTCAGTGTGTTGGCAGCAGTCACTCAATGTTAGTGGTGGCTGTTTAACAGTCATGTTGGCCTTGAGATAGAAGCTGTTTTTCAGTCTCTCGGTCCCAGCTTTGATGCACCTGTACTGACCTCACCTTCTGGATGATAGCGGGGTGAACAGGCAGTGGCTCGGGTGGTTGTTGTCCTTGATGATCTTTATGGCCTTCCTGTAACATCGGGTGGTGTAGGTGTCCTGGAGGGCAGGTAGTTTGCCCCCGGTGATGCGTTGTGCAGACCTCACTACCCTCTGGAGAGCCTTACGGTTGTGGGCGGAACAGTTGCCGTACCAGGCGGTGATACAGCCCGCCGGGATGCTCTCGATTGTGCATCTGTAGAAGTGTGTGAGTGCTTTTGGTGACAAGCCGAATTTCTTCAGCCTCCTGAGGTTGAAGAGGCGCTGCTGCGCCTTCTTCACGATGCTGTCTGTGTGAGTGGACCAATTCAGTTTGTCTGTGATGTGTATGCCGAGGAACTTAAAACTTACTACCCTCTCCACTACTGTTCCATCGATGTGGATAGGGGGGTGTTCCCTCTGCTGTTTCCTGAAGTCCACAATCATCTCCTTAGTTTTGTTGACGTTGAGTGTGAGGTTATTTTCCTGACACCACACTCCGAGGGCCCTCACCTCCTCCCTGTAGGCCGTCTCGTCTATGACAGACAAAATGAGAGAAAAAAATCCAGAAAATCACATTGTAGGATTTTTAATGAATTTATTTGCAAAATATAGTGGAAAATAAGTATTTGGTCACCTACAAACAAGCAAGATTTCTGGCTCTCACAGACCTGTAACTTCTTCTTTAAGAGGCTCCTCTTTCCTCCACTCGTTACCTGTATTAATGGCACCTATTTGAACTTGTTATCAGTATAAAAGACACCTGTCCACAACCTCAAACAGTGACACTCCAAACTCCACTATGGCCAAGACCAAAGAGCTGTCAAAGGACACCAGAAACAAAATTGTAGACCTGCACCAGGCTGGGAAGACTGAATCTGCAATAGGTAAGCAGCTTGGTTTGAAGAAATCAACTGTGGGAGCAATTATTAGAAAATGGAAGACATACAAGACCACTGATAATCTTCCTCGATCTGGGGCTCCACGCAAGATCTCACCCCGTGGGGTCAAAATGATCACAAGAATGGTGAGCAAAAATCCCAGAACCACACGGGGGGACCTAGTGAATGACCTGCAGAGAGCTGGGACCAAAGTAACAAAGCCTACCATCAGTAACACACTACGCCGCCAGGGACTCAAATCCTGCAGTGCCAGACGTGTCCCCCTGCTTAAGCCAGTACATGTCCAGGCCCGTCTGAAGTTTGCTAGAGAGCATTTGGATGATCCAGAAGAAGATTGGGAGAATGTCATATGGTCAGATGAAACCAAAATATAACTTTTTGGTAAAAACTCAACTCGTCGTGTTTGGAGGACAAAGAATACTGAGTTGCATCCAAAGAACACCATACCTACTGTGAAGCATGGGGGTGGAAACATCATTTTTCTGCAAAGGGACCAGGATGACTGATCCGTGTAAAGGAAAGAATGAATGGGGCCATGTATCGTGAGATTTGAGTGAAAACCTCCTTCCATCAGCAAGGGCATTGAAGATGAAACGTGGCAGGGTCTTTCAGCATGACAATGATCCCAAACACACCGCCCAGGCAACGAAGGAGTGGCTTCGTAAGAAGCATTTCAAGGTCCTGGAGTGGCCTAGCCAGTCTCCAGATCTCAACCCCATAGAAAATCTTTGGAGGGAGTTGAAAGTCCATGTTGCCCAGCAACAGCCCCAAAACATCACTGCTCTAGAGGAGATCTGAATGGAGGAATGGGCCAAAATACCAGCAACAGTGTGTGAAAACCTTGTGAAGACTTACAGAAAACGTTTGACCTCTGTCATTGCCAACAAAGGGTATATAACAAAGTATTGAGATAAACTTTTGTTGTTGACGAAATACTTATTTTCCACCATAATTTGCAAATAAATTCATTAAAAATCTTACAATGTGATATTCTGGATTTTTCTTTCTAATTTTGTCTGTCATAGTTGAAGTGTACCTATGATGAAAATTACAGGCCTCATATTTTTAAGTGGCAGAACTTCCCAATTGGTGGCTGACTAAATACTTTTTTGCCCCACTGTACACATACAATCAAACATGTTTTTTCTTGTATACTGAGTATATTATGTACAGTTATAGTTAGTATACTTTGTTTAACTGATTGAACACACTTTTTTTGTACTTATATTTGTGTATTGGTTTTTGTGATGTGGTTTTTATCTGTACTGTTTTGTCTTTCCATTTATTCTTTGGTGCGAATAAATATAACCTAAAAAGTGAAAATGACCTTTGGGAATTAAGGAAGGCTATATAAAAGGGCAAATAGATTCCATCACCATTAGACAGGTGAATGAACATATTGGCTTCTAATACCTTAGAAAGGTGACTATTTGATGTGAAAGGTCATGTAATGTGTGTTGTGTTCCAGTTGGGCCGCAGGATGGCTGAGCTGCCGGTGGACCCTATGCTGAGCAAGATGATCCTGGCCTCAGAACAGTGAGTCTCTATGGCAATCTTTCCTCAGAACAGTGAGTCTCTATTGTAATCCTGCCTCAGAACAGTGAGTCTCTATGGCAATCCTGGTACTTGCCTGGAACACATGATCATCTTGGAATTCATTATTCTTATTGTTCTGTTACCTTGCTCATCTTTCCCCTTTCTCTATCTTTCCCCCTCACTCAATACTATTGAGTGCCAATTATTCAACAGGACATGAAATACCTTTTGTTTTTCACTGAACATTTCCATCTTCCTCTGTCTCTCTAGGTATAAGTGTTCTGAGGAGGTGTTGACCATTGCTGCTATGCTGTCTGTGAACAACTCCATCTTCTACCGGCCCAAAGACAAGGTGGTTCACGCTGACAACGCCAGGCAGAACTTTGTGGTCCCCGGGGAGAGCATATGGTGCTGCTCAACGTCTACACACAGGTCAAGAGGATTGGGTTTGATAGTTAGGATAAAGATGTGATACTACCTCACTTTGTTGTTTTCACTTGTTTCATATAAGGTTTCAGGGTAGCAGTTCTGGGTCATATTCATTTGGCACCAACTGTAAAAAAAAAAATATATACAAAAATAAAAACGGACTGAAACATGGAGGGACTACCTGAACGTGTCCAATAAGAACTGCATTTTCGTTTTTCTGTTGGAAACCATTTTACCATGGTAATGCCCTAATGCAGGAGAAGGCATCTAGGTTCAGCAGCGGGCTGATTTTTGTCGGAGCAGCGGGTCGGGGGGCCGGAACATAATTATTTGTACACTGCAAATTGAAAACAAGTAAGCACAAAAAGAGGTCGTATTCGAAAATAATAATTTCATACCTTGATTACATTGAGGCACGATCACATGACTCCTTTTTAAAATTATTTGTGGGAATACTTGGGAACAGATTATCTATATTTAACTCTTGACCAAAAACTAAAATCCTAAAAAAAACGTTAAATAGTTGGGGGCTGAAAAGCCCCCCCTGTTTTGTCCTGATTTTGGAGCAAAACTCAAAGTTCTATGTCAGGGTTTCCCAAACTTGGTCCTCGGGACCCCAAGGTTTTTGCCCAAGCACTACACAGCTGATTCAAGTAATTAACTAATCATCAAGCTTTGATCATTTGAATGAGCTGTGTAGCGTTAGGGCAAAAGGCAAAAAAAACGAAACGCGTTTGGGAAACGCTGTTCTATGTTTTGTTTTCAGTCTGTGATATTGACTGCCTCATTTGTCCCTCAGTGGCTGGAGAGTGGCTACTCCACCCAGTGGTGCTATGAGAACTTCATCCAGTTCCGCTCCATGAAGCGGGCGCGGGATGTCAGGGAGCAGCTGGAGGGCCTGATGGACAGGATCGAGGTGGAGGTGTGCAGCTCAGGCGGCGACATTGTTCCCATCCGCAAGGTCGGTGTGACTGTGAATGCACCTTAACCTCATGACAATGAACACACTATAAAATCGCTTAATCTTGTAAACCATTCATTTTTTAAAAACACCCTCCTAGAGCCTAGACCAGTGTTTCCCAACCCCAGTCCTTGGGTACCCCCTCCCCACAAACAGCACACCTGATTCAACTTGTTAACTAAACATCAAGCCCTCCATGTTGAATCAGGTGCTTTTGTCTAGTGCTACAACTAAAAGTGTGCTGTTGGGGGTACTGGAGGACCGGAGCTGGGAAACACTGGCCTAGACCACTTTGTTCCACTTCTAATTTGCTGTGTTACCTGACACCAAGCTCTTTGTTACATGTGTAGCCAATGTGTGAATATGCTTCACACGACATCTGTGTGCTTGCCCCTTTAAACCAGTGACTGTGCAAATTTAGCAGCAGATCTGAGGGATTGAATGGAACCCTTTATAGGTGATGGGATTAGTTTTTGTCTGCTCATGAAAACAGTTCTTAAATCATGCCGGTTGTTAAATCATGCCGGTTGGAGAGGCAGGTTGAGTTCACTTCATATGCATCTGAATGGACACTCTGCTTTCCCAATTCCCAACTTCATCATCATAGTCCATCCTCCAGTGAAACTGCTACACAAGGACTCCCCAAAAGGCAATCCGTGGGTTATTTTAATTGGAAACCCAAGTAATTAAAAATAATTACATATATATTATATATTGTTTTAATAATTTTAATAATTTTGAAAAGACTATTAAATCACCAGGAAATAATTTCAAAGTGATTTTAATTCTGGAAATGTGTTCCCAAGTATTCCCACGCATAAATAGATTGTATGAAATCAAGGTTTGAAAGGACTCTGTTTTTGTCAAATACTAAATCTGTTTGGGATTTTTGCCATCAATTGTCAGTGTACAAATGATTTATTTAATAACACATGATTTATTACAAATTATTTATTTATAAATATGTCGTCGTCCCCCACACCATCCACTCAAAGAAAAATTGGCCCACGGCTGAATGTAATTGGGGACCCCTGTGCTAACCCCTTTCCCCATTTCAGTAACACCATCACCACTCACTCTCTCACAGCGTGCACACATACATTCACTCATACATCCGCTTTGTCCCTCTCACTGATACTTCATTTAAAAATATGTATTTTGACCTCAAATGGACAACCATGTAAAATAAAGGTGAAATAAATAGAAAGGATCTCTCTCAGGCAGTGACGGCGGGGTACTTCTACCACACAGCGCGGCTTAGCAAGGGGGGCTACAAGACGGTGAAGCACCAGCAGACAGTCTACGTCCACCCCAACAGCTCCCTGTTCGAGGAGTAGCCCCGTTGGCTCATCTACCACGAGCTGGTCTTCACTACCAAGGAGTTCATGAGACAGGTCTTTGATCAGTACTAGTAGACTTGTGGTCATGTTTGTGTGTATGCTTCTCCGTGTGAGACAGATCTGGAGTCAGATGGAATCAATCCACCACCGTGAAGGACAAAGTAAAACTTTCGGGGAGAGTTGTTGCTGTCTTGCCACTGTTGTTGTTATTATTATTATTATTATTATTATTATTATTATTATTATTATTATTATTATATCAAGTGACTCCAGGTAGCATTGTCTTTGTATACAGTATTATATACAATGCCTTCAAAAAGTATTCAGACCCCTTGACTTTTTCCACATTTTGTTAACGTTACAGCCTTATTCTAAAATTGATCAAATAAATACAAATTCTCAGAAATCTACACACAATACCCCATAATGATAAAGCGAGAACAGGTTTTGATACATTTTAGCAAATTTAAAAAATAACCAACAGAAATACCTTACTTACATAAGTATTCGGACCCTTTGCTATGAGACCCGAAATTGAGCTTGGGTGCATCCTGTTTCCATTGATCATCCTTGAGATGTTTCAACAACTTGATTGGAGTCCACCTGTGGTAAATTCAATTGATTGGACATGATTTGGAAAGGCACACACCTGTCTATATAAGGTTCCACAGTTGACAGTGCATGTCAGAGCAAAAACCAAGCCATGAGGTCGAAGGAATTGTCCTTAGAGCTCCGAGACAGGATTGTGTCGAGGCACAGATCTGGAGAAGGATACCAAATAAGGTCTGCAGCATTGAAGGTCCCCAAGAACACAGTGGCCTCCATCATTCTTAAATGGAAGAAGTTTGGAACCACCAAGACTCTTCCTAGAGACTTGTCGGGATCGAGACAAAGATGAAAGGAGCAAAGTACAGAGAGATCCTTGATGAAAACCTACTCCAGAGCGCTCAGGACCTCAGACTGGGGTGAAGGTTCATCTTCCAACAGGACAACGACCTGGCTTCGGGACAAGTCTCTGAATGTCCTAGAGTGGCCCAACCAGTGCCCGGACTTGAACCTGATCGAACATCTCTGGAAGGACTTGAAAATAACTGTGCAGCAACGCTCCCCATCCAACCCAGAGGATCTGCAGAGATGAATGAAAGAAACTCTCCAAATACAGGTGTGCCAAGCTTGTAGCATCATACCCAAGAAGACTCAATGCAGTAATCGCTGCCAAAGTTCGCCTCACAAGTCTTCAACTGGCAGCTTCATAAAATAGTACCCGCAAAACACCAGTCTCAATGTCAACAGTGAAGAGGAGACTCCGGATGCTGGGCTTCAAGGCAGAGTTCCTCTGTCCAGTGTCTGTGTTCTTTAACCCATGTCATATTTTATTTTTATTGGCGAGTCTGAGATATGGCTTTTTCTTTGCAACTCTGCCTAGGAGGCCGGCATTCTGGAGTCGCCTCTTCACTGTTGAAGTTGAGACTGGTGTTTTGTGGGTACTATTTAATGAAGCTGCCAGTTGAGGACTTGTGAGGCGTCTGTTTCTCAAACTAGACACTAATGTACTTCTTCTCTTGCTCAGTTGTGCACCCGGGCCTCCCACTCCTCTTTCTTTTCTGGTTAGGGCCAGTTTGCTCTGTTCTGTGAAGGGAGTAGTACACATATTTTATTCAATACCAATCAAACGTTTGGACACCTGCTCATTCAAGGGTTTTTATTTATTTGTACTATTTTTTACATTGTATAATAATAATGAAGACATCAAAACTATGAAATAACACATATGGAATCATGTAGTTCCCACATATGCTCAGCACCATTTATCTGCTTTTCCTTCATTCTGCTGTCCAACTCATCTCAAACCTTTTCATTTGGGTTGAGGTTAGGTGATTGTGGAGGCCAGGTAATCTGATCCATCACTCTTTTTCTTGGTAAAATAGCCCTTACACAGCCTGGAGGTGTGTTGGGTCATTGTCTTGTTGAAAAACTAATGATAGTCCCACTAAGCACAAACCAGATGTGATGGAGTATCGCTGCAGAATGCTATGGTAGCATTGCTGCAGAATGCTATGGTAGCCATGCTGGTTAATTGTGCCTTGAATTTTAAATAAATCACCAGCAAAGCACCATCACACCACCACCTCCATGCTTCATGGTGGGAACCACACATGCGGAAATCATCCGTTCACCTTCTCTGCATCTCACATGGCGGTTGGAACCAAAAAGCTCAAATTTGGACTCATCAAACCTAAGGACAGATTTCCACCTGTCTAATGTCCATTGCTCGTGTTTTTTGGCCTAAGCAAGTCTCTTTTTCTTATTGGTGTCCTTTATTAGTGGTTTCTTTGCAGCAATTTGACCATGAAGTCCTGATTCACATAGTCTCCTCTGAACAGTTGGTGTTGAGATGTGTCTTGAACTCTGTGAAGCATTTATTTGGGCTGCAATTTCTGAGGCTGTTAACTCTAAAGACCTTATCCTCTGCAGCAGAGGTAACTCTGGGTCTTCCTTTCCTGTGGCGGTCCTCATGAGAGCCAGTTGTCATAGCGCTTGATGATTTTTGTGACTGCACTTAATGAAACTTTAAAAGTTCTTGACATTTTCCGGGTTGACTGACTGTCATGTCTGAAAGTAATGATGGACGGTCGTTTTTCTCTGCTTATTTGAGCTGTTCTTTCCATAACATGAACTTGGTCTTTTACCAAATAGGGCTATCTTCTGTACGTTGTCACAACACAAGTGATTGGCTCAAACGCATTCAGATGGAAAGAACTCCCACAAATAGCATTTTAACAAGGCACACCTGTTAATTGAAATGCATTCCAGGTGACTACCTCGTGAAGCTGGTTGAGAGAATGCCAAGCCGTGTGCAAAGCTGTCATCAAGTCAAAGGGTGGCTACTTTGAAGAATGACAAATATTAAATATATTTGGATTTGTTTAACACTTATTTTGTTTACTACATGATTCCATATGTTATTTCATAGTTTTTATGTATTCAATATTATTCTACAATGTAGAAAATAGTTTAAAAAATCAACAACAAAAAAAGGAAAAACCCTGGAATGAGTAGGTGTGTCCAAACCTTTGACTGGTACTGTAAATGAGCAAAAAGTTCTAAACCTGGTTTTGTTTTATCATTGTGGTGTAGTGTGTGTAGATTGAGGGTAAAAAATACAACATTTTAATACATTTCAGATTAAGGCTGTAACGTAACACAATGTGTAAAAAGTCAATGGTTCTGAATACTTTCCGAAGGCGCTGGGACAGAATGGCAGACGGAATACGATTGAAGAGGCTGTGCCGTTATTCTTACATTACTTTGAATGAATGTTAATATATTTTCCCCCTTTATTTTAACTTCTTTCTCTGCCTCTCAAGGTGATTGAGATAGACAGCAGCTGGCTGCTGGAGGTGGCTCCCCACTACTACAAGAACAAGGAGCTGGAGGACAGCAGCAGTAAGAAGATGCCTCGCAAACAGGGCAAGGCCAAGGAAGAGCTGGGCTAAGGACAGGAACTAGAAAATACTTTCTCCCCTCAGAGATAAGACAGCCAAGCAGGGCTGCCATAAGGAACAGATTATTATTTTTTTTAAACTTTTGAGGCCCTTGAGCCAAAAAAAAAGGTACTGGATAAAAACTTGCATGGTTGTGGGCTTATTCATCATAAACCACCTATTGGAGCTAGACGAGCTTGATGATAAGGAAATGTTATGCACTTGGACTGTCAGTTTCCTGTGTCTGGTATGATGCAGGGTCCAGGGTGAAGTTTCCCCAAGGGTACAGATCCTCCCCATGTCCTAACCATTAGGGGGGAGATGCAAAACTGACCCAATTATCAGCATCTAGGTGTAACTTCACCCTGCTCCATGATGCAGAAACAAGCAGCAAGACAGATGAAAACAAATGGCTACTGCTTTGTATGTAATGGCCAATGACCAGCAGAGAGTTAGCATATTTACTTTCCCTAAATAGTTCACTTTTTTTGCCCAATGTCTGGATGTTGTTGGGGTTGTAAATGTATTTTCTTGTCCCAATTACACCTAACAGATGGACAGCCAACAATTCTGTGTGTATTTGACTCCAGTATGGTTGCACTATCTCTTTCATTTTCTATTGGAATAAACTTTTTACAGGCACTTGCTTTGTCCTGCTTAGGCGCTAAGTGTTTGTTTTTGTTAACATGGGAGTGTCTGACAGTTTACAAAAGTTGCCTGTCCCCATTATTCATTAACCGTATGATAGCCCATACATAGAATTAGCTACTTCTAGTCTTTGATTTCCCTGTATGAGGAAGTTCAGAGTATCAGGGCTATATTTAGGTTGCTGCTTTGCTTGTTTGAATGGCACAGGATAATGTGTTTTTTTTACCAGTATCATGTAAATCCTGGGATCAGGGTTTGTTAGTTGAAGTGTGTGTTTTATGGGTTGTTTGGATTTTCTGGGATCAGCCAATGGATACAACCAAATTCAAACAACTGAAGCGTGATGGGATCTCAGGATGATGTGCACATCATTAGTTTGACTATAGTGGCTTCAAGAATGTTTTCAACTGAATTAAATTAGCAAATCATTCAACACTAATAATCTGGTTGATGTTCATTGGACTTTTAAACCTAATGTCATAGAAACCACAGAAAATTCCTCTGCTGCTGTTAGTGGGTTGTTTCTATTATCTGTTAAGTTTGCTAAATGAAATGAGAAATCCAGATTACATGCACTTCTATGGCTGATTCTTCAACCCTTTCAACATTAGTTTACCTAAATGGGCTTTGTGAATGAAATTATTTGCACATTTTTAGTTCTGGGTGAGTTTTGGGTGGATCCTGTTTGTCATGTCATTATGGTAAACCTGCATGTGAAGCTTTAGTCTGATGCCACAAAAACACTTTAGGTATGACAAGTACGCATCATGACATGAGCTGCAGTGCAGTGGACAGTTAGGTGTACTGCTTCAAGAGTCGAGTGGAGTTTTCCGTGCAGCCGAACACTTCCCTGACCCCACAGCAGACAAGGAAACGAACACATTCCACATTGTAGTCTGTAGAATGTCAAAACGTTCATTTGGAATGGGGGATTTAAAGTAAGATGATAAACAACTGTAGTGGCCATTGGAGATAAATGAGCATCAAGGACATGTTAATACAGTTTACGCAAAGATTGACGTGTCGTGAAAACTTCAAATGTTTACACACACAGACATGGAAAACACTATCTGGCAGCGGTACCCAGACTACCCACATTACAGTTCTACAGGTTCCAGAAACTATGTACAAATACACACAATGAGATACAAAAGCATCATGCGATAACAGTATTGATTTTACCCTCACATTCCAGAGATGCACACAAACTTGAGGCAGTGGTTTAAATGCCAAATAAACTGGTACGACTGGTCAGACGAGAGGGAGTGAGAGGTTGCAAATGGAAAAGGGAGGGATGAGGGAGGAATATAAAGAGGTAATACCGTACACAGATTTACAGTCTCGAGAGAGAGAAGGGAAAGGAGAGAGCTAAGAGAAGAGGGGGAAAACTAGAGGAGTAAGGTCCACTTGGCATGTTATTGTCTCAATGGAGATGCAAGGGACTCACTGAATGGGATTTTCTCCACTGGAAAAGTACTCTATGAAGGACCATCTCTGACGGACTGGTACATGCTACCGCCACAGGTAAGTGTTCATGATCATGATGAACTTGGCATTGTGAGAACTCAATGTACCACACTCTCCCATACTCTTGCTTAGCACTATTTGCTAATAGTTTGCAATGTTGTTGATGACTGTTACAACTAAGGCAACTTTTGTTGAGTAACTGATACAAAATCCCATAGTGACTTCCTCTACTAGATAATTTGTTAAAGTATGTGAATTTAGCATTTCAGTAGCTCAGCATTTTCAGCTCTACTGTTCAGAACACCAAGACTGTTTGAACATGTTCCTGGTCAATAAGTTCAAATGTCATTTACATTTGACACAGTCGTACAGACCATTGGCTGTGTCTTGTTTGTCAATGGCTCATCCATATCCACAAACGAGCAGAGGACATGGAACCCAGCATGACAACTCAAAAATAGCATTGGCTTGTGCAAATTGAATTCTAGTCAATAGATTTTATGGCAAGTAATGAGTTACAGTATATTCATAGACTAAACTATATTTCCCTGTCTTTACCTATTTGAGCTAGACAAGAGGTACTTTTTGTTGCGTCCTTGCTAGAAATGCACTCCCTATGCTCTTTATGTTGCCTGAACTAAATTAGCTCTGTGACAAACCAATTGCCTTATCTCACATTCCCTCACAGATCCTCTGGAGAGACGTGAAAAACCAGAACTTCCTGTCACTCTCCATCGTGACTGAAGCCATCACAGCTACGTCTATCACAGCACCTCTGCATATCTCTGTCCACCATGAGTGACGACAGGGAAAGACAGGGTGCCGATGGAGGCTGCGGGGCCAAACAGCCGCCCAACGTCAAACCCAAACCTGACAGCAAAGACAGCATCAAGAAGGAGAAAAAGGAGAAATCCACCAAGGTGCGTAGGTCCATGAGCACTGACTCAGAGAGAGGAGGGGGATCTGGGAGAAGGAGGGAGCGAAAGAGAGACAAAGGTTTGAGGAGAGAGCGTGGTAGAAGCGAGGAGAACAGGAGGCAAGACAGGGATGGAGATGACAGCAACCGGAAGGAGTCTGACCCCCAGGAAAATGACATGGAGGACACTGAGTGCGTGGTTTGCTTCTGCGAATACAACAACGTCTTTAAAACCCCCAAGCTGCTCTCCTGCGGGCACACCTTCTGTCTGGAGTGCCTGGCCCGGATCAACGTGAACTCCTTAGAGCTCAAGTCTCTTTCCTGCCCTGTGTGTCGAGAGCTCACCAAGCTGCCCCATGGCCGCAACCTGCCCCAGCTGGGCAACAACCAGGACATCTTCCGCAAACTCCCTCCAGAGATGCAGAGGGCGTTGTCCGTGCGCTTCAAGCGCAGCAAGGGCAAGCTGGTCCTCAAGAAGCCCCCTCCTGGTACTACTAGCCTGGCCAAGTCCAGCCTCACACTGCCCACTCTCAAGAAGCAGGACCGACAGGCCTCCAGCGAACTCCAGCTGGGCACCATGGACCAGGGCCTCGCCACTGTCGTGGATGTGGGTCGCCCCCCTAGCAGGGTCAGAGGTCGCCTGCGCAGGATGTTCCGCTCGGACCAGTGCTACTACACTGTGATGGCGTCCATCATCACCATCGCCGTGGCGCTGATGTTGATGGGCGTCCTGGCCTTCATGGTCATGCCCAATGAGGTCCTCCACAACGGCAGCAAACCGCAGCAGGGGAATTCCAGCCAACCACAGGCCGGTTAACCAGGGGGTCAAATACCCTGAGGAAAAGAGGGGATGGTGGTGGGATGAATGGAAGTAAGACCAGAGGAGATAATCACTCTGATGTTTTGAGAGGACAAAGATTGTCAGTGACCCTAGTATCTGCCATTTCATTTTCTTTACTAATACTCAGTTACGAGGAAAATGTGAATGAACTGAAAAGAAAGGTGACCCTGAAAGCACTAGAGCACACTCAACTGGGGTCAATACATAACAAGGACCATGTTGTTTATGAAGGACTGATGCACTACTAATGGGAAAAGTGTATCAAGAGTTATTTTTTATCCACCATTTTGTCTTCCTTCCTGCAGTATACACATCATGAACAAGGAACATTTACCCAAATGTGAACGGGACAGCTATTGCAGTGAAGTGAGAGTGGACAATGGATGTTGTCTGGGGAAATGTAATTCATTAAAAAGTTGTGTATTATGTAATTGGACTGAAGTCTGCCATGGAGAATTTTTTGATTACACAGAGCATTATCTTATTCTTTACATCGCAAAGTAAAAATGTTCCGCTCATGATTTTGTTTTACATTCATTGATGTCTAACTAATGTGTGTTTACATACAAAATATGAATATACATACGGAGTTCAAATAAGAATAATATATTTGTTAAAAAAAAATAGATAAAAAATAACAATGGAATAGGTCTCTCTTGCCATAGCAGAGGTATCCTACCACCCTGAAAAGAACGATTACATTTCCAATAGGCCCAGTGCCATGTTACATGCCGTTGCCTTACAGTTAAACCAAATGTGCTGATTTGATTTCTGATAAGATCTTTGTCTGGCGTAACGTTCCATGACATGTGCACCTTGGTCGCACCTTCCTCTTTTAGTCCCATTAGAGTATCATTTTCTTTTAGTTTTCTTTTCTTTTTCTTGAATATACTATTTCCTGACAGGTTCAGTGTGTGTGTGTGTGTGTGTGTGTGTGTACTGTTTTAACATTTCACTGAAAGATATGAGTATACAAAACATTAAAAACACCTGCTCTTTCAATGACATAGACTGACCAGGTGAATACAGGTGAAATCTATGATCCCTTATTGATGTCACTTGTTAAATCCACTTCCATCAGTTTCGATAAGTGGAGGAGACCGGTTAAAAGATTTTTAAGCCTTGAGACAATTGAGACATGTATTTATTTATTGTGTATGTGTGCCATTCAGAGGGTGAATGGGCAAGACAAAAGATGGAAGTGCCTTTGAACTGGGTATGGTAGTAGGTGCCAGGCGCACCAGTTTGTGTCAAGAACTCCAATGCTGCTGGGTTTTTCACACTCAACAGTTTCCTGTGTATATCAAGAAGGATCCACCACCTAAAGGACATCCAGCCAACTTGACACAACTTTGGGAAGCATTGGTGTCAACATGGGCCAGCATCCCTGTGGAACACTTTCAACACTTTGTAGAGTCCATGCCCTGACTAATTTAGGCTGTTTTGAGGGCAAAAGGGGATATTAGGAAGGTGTTCCTAATGTTTGGTATACTCAGTGTATGTATCAGTGAAACAGTGTCACTCATGACTAGTTCTAGTTGTAGTAGCTATGTTTTCATTTCTATGGTTGTCAGTGTGACAGACAAACCTCTTACCGTGCACCTTGCATGCAAGTCATTCAAAATGGAAAGTAGGCGGTGACATTTGACAGCATGATTAAGCGCATATTTACATTTACATTTAAGTCATTTAGCAGACGCTCTTATCCAGAGCGACTTACAAATTATGTTGTAAAACATGCAAGCTTTTTATTAATTGTTTAAGGAATATGCTCTTAATCATTTAAATATACAATTTGTATGGTTACCTAAAAGTGAATATTGTGGTGAGGGAACAAGACTCATTTTGAAACAACGAAAAACTTTACTGATGCTTGGACCATCACTTGACCTAATCTGGCTATGCTAGTATGTCTTTGCCTTTTTTACAAGCAGGTGTTGGCATTGACATAAGTCTATTTCAACCACTGTTCACCAGTCCAACCTATATTTAATTTTATGTTCTTATGGTAAATTCATCATGGTAAGTAATTATTACGGTAAACATATTCATTATAAGGTTCCCACTTTATAGTTCTATTCAGTGATGCAAAAGCAAGTAATTCTATGCACATATTGTAGGCAGGTACATTGTAATTACATAGCATTGATATCACCCTCTCTCTGTGTGTGTGTGTGTGTGTGTGTGTGTGTGTGTGTGTGTGTGTGTGTGTGTGTGTGTGTGTGTGTGTGTGTGTGTTTATAGGAGGGACATACAATAGGGCCAACTATTTCAGATTAGTGGTGTTTACATCTTCCCAGAAAGATAACACAACAATCCTTATTAATGTATTTTCAAATCTTTGACATTATGTAAGCCAGACATAATGCTATAAGTGTTGTAAATTGTGACTTTATATAAATTGTCCATAGGCCATTCTATTCTAATCAATTTAAACCCGTTTTATGCAATCTATTTAAACTTTGTGCAGGGACCAAACCTCGTTCGCCATTCCTCTCAAAAAAGTTTGTAGCCTATGGACATTGACCCACCCTCGTTGACAAAGTATACTCACGACCCCGGCCTGGCCGGAGCTTCTGCTTGGGTAAACCAGACCCCGGTCCAGAAAGACCCTTGACGCAAACTGGATATTGGCCTAACCGTGTGAGTGTTCGCGTTGAATAACTATGTCATCAAACATGGATATGTTTTCCTCTTGAATTACAGTGCTTGCATAAGTTAATGGTAGATGTGTGACTGAATAGAATTAACATTGCGGACAGTCACCACTAGAATATCGGCAACGATGGTTTCTACCCCTTCAGCTTCTGCTTTATCCGCTGTTCTACGGTGTCGTGGGAAGATCCTAGCCAGGAATCAAGCAAACAAGAAGCGGCCTACCACCTCGGGATACAACCTCGGATTGGCTTGCGTAGCGGTATGCGACTCCGTGCGGCCAAAACGAACTCCCTCAACATGGAAATAATTTTTTCAAGAACGACTTGAGTTTGGAAATTGAGTGTTTTTGGAATATACACCTGAGTCGAACACCAAGACGAGAGATTATGAGTCGGTAAATTATACTTGTCAAACAAAGATTTCGGAGCCAATAATTTGTGCGCCAGGGGTCCCGTGTTCCTTGAATATGCCAAATGCCCAAAATGAAAAATTACCCAATGTGAAAGAATTTTAAAATGACGTAAAAAAATAAATTGGGACAAAATTATAGAAACCTCCCCTGCCGTTTTGAATGTGACCATAACTTGGCACAATAAGGAAATCGAGGAAAATATGATCCCTGCTTTTATCCTAAATGGTTGGTCTACTCTGAAGAACAGATGCATATTTTTCACCATGTATGTGTCTGAAATAATGCATGTGAAACTGGGAGTGTTCTGCAGGTCCAGGCCAAGTGATGTAGGTGAAGCTGCCATGGAAGGACAGACCACGATCAGAGGAAAAAGCACCTCTGTCAAAAGTATTGCTCAACAGGTGAGTGAAGAACATTGAGATTTCATAATTATGCCTCTGCCATAGCTTACTGTGCCTGAACCAATGAAAAGTGGTGTGCTATACCCAATGAAAACCATACCCCAATGGAATGACAAATATGTCCAAAACAATACGCTTCACAATGTAGCCTATTTTTGTTCGGTTTTGCAGGGTGAGTCATTGAATGGACAAAGTGGAAGTCCATTTGATTAACAGCCTTTGATTGACACCAATCTCCTGAACAATGGACCTCAGAGGGCAGTGCACACCCATACACACACACACACACACACACACACACACACACACACACACACACACACACACACACACACACACACACACACACACACACACACACACACACACAAATATGCATAGGCGATTCTCCCAGGCCCCAGGGTGGAATGTCCAATATGAAAACACACTGTAGTGTACCTGCTGTTTTAATATTTTCAAAGCCCTTTGTATGCGACTTCCAGAAAGGCGATGAACTGTGAGCACCTGACTTTGAGACACGCAGGACGATGACATGTTTTCTTATCAGTTGATAAGTCACTCAGTTGTTTTGACAATCGCTTTGCTGTATGAAAGCCAAAGATCTCTGTTAGCTCTGATGATTATTAGAAATAAACAAAACATCTGACAGATTTGTTTCAATATTGTTCAGGAAATAATTATGCTATGAACTCCATCAAATCAATCTAACTCTCTTTTGATTTATCCTGATACTCTATATTGTTTGTAGTCTTGTATTGGTCCTCAGGTTTGCTGTGTATGTACACTGAGTGTACAAAATATTAGGAACACCTTCCTAATATTGAGTTGCAACCCCTTTTGCCCCCAGAACAGCCTCAATTAGTCGGGGCACGGACTACAAGGTGTCAAAAGTGTTCCACATGGATGCGGGTCCATGTTGACTCCAATGATTCTCACAGTTGGCTGGTTGTCCTTTGGGTGGTGGACCATTCTTGATGCACACGATACACACGGGAAACTGTTGAGCGTGAAAAACCCAGCAGCATTGCAGTTCTTGACACACTCAAACCGGTGTGCCTGGCACCTACTACCATACCCAGTTCAAAGGCACTTAAATATTTTGTCTTGCCCATTCACCCTCTGAATGGCACACATACACAATCCATGTCTGAATTGTCTCAAGGCTTAAACATCCTTCCCCTTCATCTACACTGATTGAAGTGGATTTAACAAGTGATATCAATAAGGGATCCTAGATTTGACCTGTATTCACCTGGTCAGTCTATGTCATGGAAAGACCAGGTTTTCCTAATGTTTTGTACACTCAGTGTATAATTTCACACCTTATGAAATACAACATGTTCCATGTATTGTCACGGACACAAAGGTGTTAGGAATCTATTATCACATGACTAAAGGTGCAAACAAATGGGTGTGTGATAGACTATATAAGCCTATCCTGTTGCATAACTATGCCAGGTTGCCTTACAAGAATGAGATCTAAGTCCATTGACAACTTTCTTCTTTTGATTCTAGACAGGTGTCAACTGTGATTGTATAGTAACATTATATGTATCTTTATTGGCCTGAAGCCATATTTTGCCTTTTTGATTAATAACCAAGAATAATGGTATATTTTGTTATCTAGAATGTAATAGCCTATGCACGTTTAGATGATCCTGTAATGTATGATAATTGATTGCATGTTGTTTCCATTAGTTACTGAAATGGTAAGTAGGCATATGACCAATAAAGGCCTACAGCCCTTGTGCTGAATGCAATATTTTTGCATTTGTAAACACGAAAAACTCCTGTAAAAATAAAGGATTATTTTTTACCATGTAAGACACTCATGAATTATGAAAATATCTGGACTATAAATATTTTGGGGAAAATAAATTAACATTAAGAACACGATAAAAAAAAACCTTGCTCCAAAATATATGTATCTAAAATAGGCTTAAGACTAGTACACAGTTTGATACAGTTTGATGATTATGAATTATACTGTATTCGGTCAGCCCTATTTGGTACAGTTGGATAAATTCTCAAGGTGACGGTTAAGGCGGGGCTTCCGGTAAAAATGTGCTATCCGGAAGTCTGCAGTCTTGTGAAAACATATGGCGAGAAATTAAGTTGATTTGATAACAAACACAAACAAAATCAAAGTGTGACATCGATACATTATTTCCCCTTCACTTGCTTTATTGATCCTGCATACTGTCATCGAAGAGTTTAGTGAAACGAAGGAAGAAATGGCTGCAGAGACCGAATGTGTTCTACGTTAGGAAGCTGGAGGTAAGTGCTAATTTCTGGGAACGAAATGTTCTGTCTAACATTAGCTTCCAAAGCAATTCGGTCGAAAGATTACCTAGTTCCAATATAGTTTTTAAACAATGGATGGATTACTCAGAAAATAAAGTAAGTCTCGCATTCCGGGGGTGCGTGACGAGAGCTAGCTACAGGTGAAAAAAAAATCAATTAGCCTAAGACTATCACCTTCCTAATATGGCTTTCCCTCCAACTATCTACAGTGGGCCTATAATTCATAGTTTTATACTCTATTAATGTAAGTGACAGTGACTTTGTTAAATGACTAGCTCTTGAACCCTGTGCTTTATCTATATCCATCATTTCAGATTGACATGGAAGGTATGAACTGAAGAACAGCACTTTCATCCCCTAACCAGCTCACCCACCTCCTGTCCAAGATGAATCCAGCTCTCCCTCAATTTTTCCCTCATACCTTATACATCTTCCTTGTCTTTTTTTGACTCCGGTTTTACCTCATTCTATTTACTTGCTTATGTGTTCATTACTTTACTATAATAATATTTCAACTAAGTGTCCTCTCCACATGTCCTTTTTGCGTTCTGCATTCCTTTAGTGAAACTTGTTTTTTACAAACCCAGTCCTACAAACTTCCTTTCCCTCCTAAGTTGTTTGGGCCATGCTCCGTAAGAGCGGCTCTGCTATTCTCTGTGGTGTTTTTCTCTTTGTCGCCTGGAATGCCATCGTGGTCCTCTATCTGTGGGGCCGATCCCTGTCTGGTCGAGAGGAGAGGGATATGGATGGAGGACGAGGGGGGGCTGATTTGGCTGGGGATGTGATCCACATGGCAGAAGCCTTTGAGGCAGAGCTTGAAATGCAGAGAAAAATCCTGCTTCAGATACAGGGTCATCGGTCACTATGGGAACAACCCAATGAGAATGGTGCCAGCAGAATTGGCCCCCCTCAAGTGGTCATTCCCATCTTGGTTATAGCCTGTAACAGGGTTACTGTCAAACGCTGCCTGGACAAACTCCTAGAGTACCGCCCCTCAGCTGAACTCTACCCAATTATAGTCAGCCAGGACTGTGGGCATGCAGAGACTGCACAGGTGATTGGTTCTTATGGCAGTCAGGTAACTCACCTGAAACAACCAGACCTGTCAGATATTGCCGTGAGACCAGAACACAAGAAGTTCCAGGGCTACTACAAAATCTCTAGGCACTATCGCTGGGCTCTCAACCAGGTGTTCAACTCTCTTTCACATTCCTCTGTTGTTATTGTGGAAGATGATTTGGAGGTAATAACTTTCTCTACTCTGACATGAAATATGTACTGAATGTGATAAAGTGAAATGTTAAATCCACTTGTTTTATGCTCATCATTGTTTACATCCTCTAGTTGCCAGTTGAACAAAAAAAAGCATTGTTTTTCATTCTCTCACTAGGTGGCACCAGACTTCTTTGAGTACTTCAGATCCCTTCACCCAATCCTGAAATCTGACCGGTCTCTGTGGTGTGTGTCTGCCTGGAATGACAATGGCCGAGACGGCTACGTCGACCCTGGTAAAGCAGACCTCCTGTACAGGACAGACTTCTTCCCTGGGCTGGGTTGGATGATGCTCAAGGAACTCTGGGTAGAGCTGGAGCCCAAGTGGCCTGGTGCATTCTGGGACGACTGGATGCGTCAGCCAGATCAGCGCAGAGATCGAGCCTGTATTCGACCCGAAATATCCCGAACTTTAACCTTTGGGCGGAAAGGTGTGAGCCTAGGCCAATTTTATGACAAATACCTACGCTACATTAAACTGAATAGTGAATTTGTGCCTTTTACCAAGTTGGATCTGGCTTACTTGAAGGAGGAGAAATACAAGGAGATCTTTGAGAAGCAGGTTTACAGTGCACCTTTGGTCAAATATGAAGAGGTACAACGGGGACAGTTAAAAGGAGCGGGTCCATTTTGTCTGCACTACTCAAGTAAAGATGGTTTCAAAGTGTTGGCCAAAAACCTGGGCGTGATGGAGGACTTGAAGTCAGGGGTCCCACGGACAGGGTATCGGGGAGTAGTCAGTTTCCTGTCAAGGGGAAGGAGAATCTTTCTGGCACCCCCTCCGGGATGGAGCAAATATGACCCAACCTGGAGTTGATGACAAACACAATGGACTGAAGAGGAAAGGACTCTACGTTACATCTAGTACTATGGCAACAGAAGTGAGACCAATGAATGCCAGATGTGGACCTTTGGCTTTAAGCTATAGTGAAACCGTTATGACAGATGCCTGCCTATCCTTTGTCTTCCATTTCTGATGTTTGATTTTCTCCCCATACTTCTCAGGTTTTTTCATACACTCAAATGAATATATTTTTGCAATGTGGGGTTGGGATAGTAGGGTAGGGTCATTATTTTCAAAGATTTCTTTTTTTTTTATATACTCTAATCATGCACATGAAATTCAATGCAACATCCACTTTGATTATTCTCAATCTTGTATGCAATTTCTGGGAGCCTATCTGTTACTAATTTATGTCAGATGAAAAATATATCTGTGATGTGTTCAATAATGGTGGTGGTCAACTCGTGATTTGTCCTAAAGTATAATTGCTTCACAATATTTAGTTCATCTTTTGGAGAACTGTTTTTTTTTTTTTTTTGTCATGTTTTGACTATTTTAACCTGGTTATTATAGTGCTTAATGTTTTTCCCAAAGAGATGGCTACTGAAGTATGTATTTATTTAAATGCAAGACACACATCACAAATGCTGTATGTTATGTAATTTTGGGAATTAAATTCTACCAATCACCTCTGTTTGCCATTTGTTTCTGCCTAGGTTTCTTTGCCATTTGTTTCTGCCTAGGTTTCTTTGCCATATTAATATACTGTATATACACATTAAGGACACCTGCTTTTTCCATGACAGACTAACCATTTCAGTACAACCGCAATAACATCTGCTAAATATGTGTATGTGACCAATAACATTTAATTTGAATCCAGGTGAAAGCTATAATCCCATTCATCTTGTGAATGGGCAAGACAAAAGTGAAGTGCCTTTGAACGGGGTATAGTGGCAGGTACACCGGTTTGTGTAAAAAACTGCAACGCTGCTGGCTTTTTCATGCTCAACAGTTTCCTGTGTGTATCATGAATGGTCTACCACCCAAAGGACATCCAGCCAACTTGACACAACTGTGGGAAGGAGGGGTGCAACTCAATATTAGGAAAGTGTTCCGTATACTCAGTGTATATATTTTTCAAATGAATGATCTCCACCTCACATAAGGAAACTAAATACTGAACAATTTAAACAATTGCCCCACCCTTCCCACTTCCCCCAAAACACGTAAATATTTTACTATAAATTGTGCCTTCCTGTATTATACTTGTTAATTCTATTCTACTTAGCCATTTACTTTATGGTCGTATTATTTCTTATTGTGCATTGTTGAGAAGGAACCTGCAGGTAAGCATTTCGTTGGATGGGGCATACCATGTGTATCCCGTACATATGTCTAATGGTTTAACATTTAAAATTAATTAATTACGTTGTTATTACGATAGAAATTGACTTACAAACAAAATGTTAACAGACTGCCTGTGCAGGTTGGAGACTTCTGAAAGCCAAGTCTGGCTACGGAACCCTTATGAGTTCAAACCTAAGATGAGGCATGGCTACGGAACCAATAAGAGTTCAAACCAAAGGACGAGGGAAGCGTTCTCTATTTACCTTTTGTTTTGCTAGCTAAGAACAGAGCCGAGGTTAGCTAGCAAGCAAACGGTGGAGGGAGAGATGGAGAGACTACTGGTGATGAAAAAACACTATTTGTTGTCAATTAGATGTAATTTCAATGTCCATTATTTGCAGTCAATTTATTTTTAAATAATGTTTTGTTTTCATGCAACGTAAGGTAGCTTTATAGAGCTAGCTACTGTACTGGTAGTATCGTCACGTCGTTAGTCTCCTGTGTTGTGGCTAAACGAGCGGGATTGAATGATACACTAGAAACGCCAGAGATAGTCGGGCTTTGCTGTCTCTCAAACTAGTTTCCCCCCTATGGTCATAATCAAATTCTCACACATACAAAACGCAGTTGTAACTGGCTAGAACACATCGCTAGTTGGCTAAAAAGAGAAGCAACGTTACCGTTATTTGGCTAGCTAACGTTAGCTTGCTAACTGGGCCTGGAATGGAGCCAGGTGGTTTGCGTGTGAGCCCAGCCGGCTCCGGAGACCCCGAAGTGGGCGAATTGAGGGAAGAGACGCCTGGTGCGGATGCTGAGGTGAAGGGCGGGGAACCAAATGACAAGGAAATTAATGGAGATACAGCTGAAACGGTGCTAAAAGAGAAAGACAACTGCGAGGGAGAAGAGTGTACAGAGAAAGAGAAGAACGAAGGTGAACTACACAGCCCATATGAAGAGGAATTGGATCCCAGAATTCAGGTGGCGAAAAATTGACCGAACCCTTTTATAATACATTTTAATCTCAATGGGATTTCCTGGTCTATGAGACGTAGCTAACGGTTTACGAAATTAGTTGCATGCATGATATTAACTGATTGTGTTGTTACAAACCAACTAATCAAAGTATCGGCTTCCTTCTGTGCTCCCTCATATATTTTCTGTTTCCAGGAGGAGTTGGAACACCTCAACGAGGCCAGTGTAAAAATCAACCAACTCGAACTGCACTTGGATGTAAGTGGATATCATCACTTCTCCCATGATAAATCTGGCCCCATACATCGCCCCTTTCCGTACTGATCAGTTTTTTTTCCAAAGAATCAATTGTCAGTTCATTTTCAATTCCCATAATATGCTGTAAACCCATTGTTAATCTGGAAAATATGCTTTAAATTATCAGAAATGCCCATTACAATGAAATCTGATTAGGAATTCCTTTTGTATATGTGTAGGATGCCAGATCGGGTTATAGGAAGATCCTCACAGACTCAGCCAGAAAACTGAACGCCCACAGCTCCCAGCTTGGTACCTGCATCGAGAAGGCCAGGCCCTACTATGAGGCTCGTCGACTTGCCAAGGAGGTACTGTTGTACATGCGCTGTGGTATTTGCAACAACACATTTCAAGAGTTCTTTATCACTGAAACAAAATATGGGACTCGGTGCAGTATTTGCCATTCACCTGCTCGTCCCACTTTTCTCAAATCTCAACAACAGTTTGATCATTTGTCCCACGTGGTTGGTTGCTGTGCAACTGCATGCACTGTTTTCTCAGTATCTGATTGGCTGTCCCTCTCACAGGCTCAACAGGAGACCCAGAAGGCGGCGCTGAGCTATGAGCGGGCCGTCTCCATGCACACGGCTGCCAGGGAGATGGTGTACGTGGCAGAGCAGGGCCTCATGGCTGACGGCAGGAACACCCTGGACCCCACCTGGCAGGAGATGCTCAACCATGCTACCTCTAAGGTAACAGGGGAAATCCCAGATACAGCTATAACTGCATCAATACAAAATAAAATGCTAAATATGTTCATCAGTTAGTATGTGAGCGAGTTGATATGGTATTCATTTAATCAGTATTTCCCTTACAATCCCCACCCCACCGCCAAGTAGCTATGTTCCCCCATAACTAAAACTGGTTTAAAATTAGTTTGGCAGTTAGCCTTGTTTGGCAGGATATTGGTCAACTATGCTACCTCCAAGGCAACATGGGAAACCGCAACTACCAGTGTTGCATTCTATATCATTCCATCAAACGTCATCAATGTGTAGGCTATTTGAGGTGGCTGATATGGAATACATTGAATCAGTATTTTCCTTACCATTCCCCACCCCCTGGGTACTGGAGCTATTTTCTCCTATGCCTAAACTCTATTTTTAATTGGATTGCTTTCAATTAGTTAGGCAGTTTATTTTGTTAGGTTGGTGGGGGTTAGGATACTGATTGTTGTGTTTTCCCATCTTAACATTTTGTATGGTTGTGTGCAAGGTGAACGAGGCAGAGGAGGAGCGCCTACGCAGCGAACGGGAGCACATGCGTGTCACCCACTCTTGTCAGACGGCAGAGGCTCGAGTCCAGACCCTGCAGAAATCTCTCAAGAGGGCCATCGTTAAGTCCAAACCTTACTTCGAGCTCAAGGCCCAGTTCAACTACATACTTGAGGTACATAGATATATAATATACAGTGCATTTGGAAAGTATTCAGACCCCTTGACTTTTTACACATTTTGTTACATTACTTCCATATTCTAAAATGGATTAAATGAATTAATTCTACACACAATACCCCATAATGACAAAGTGAAAACAGGTTTTTAGACATTTTTGTACATTTGATAAAAAAACAGAAATAGGCACACACCTGTCTATACAGTGGGCTCCACAATTACTGGTACCCCTGACTGGCAATGCACAAACAATACATAATAAAATATAAACAATATAAATTGGAGGATGGTGAGCGAAGCAACAAAATCCCCAAGAATCACTGAAAGAATTGCAGGCCTTGGTGGCGTCTTGGGGTCACTAGGTTTCAAAAAGCACCATCTGACGCCACCTCCACAGGCTCTTTGGAAGGTTTGCCAGAGGAAAGCCCTTTCTGACCCCAAGACACAGATGCAAGTGCTTGGAGTTTGCCAAACGTCATTTAAATTATGTCTGGAAGAAGGTACTCTGGTCAGATGAGACCAAAATTGAACGTTTTGGTCCGATACAGCATTGGCATGTTTGGCGTTGAAACAGATATGCATACAAGGAGAGGCACCTCATACCCACGGTGAAATATGGTGGTGGGTCAGTGATGTTTTGGGGCTGTTTTAATTCCAGAGGTCCAGGGGCACTGGTTAAGATGAATGGCATAATGAATTCCACCAAGTATCAGGCAATTTTGGCTGACAATCTGGTTGCCTCTGCCAGAAGGCAGTAGGTGGACTTTCCAACAAGACAATGACCCAAAACATACCTCAAGATCACAGAAATGGTTCTGTGACTACAAAATCAATGTTCTGCCATGGCCATCTGTCACCGGACCACAATCCAATCAAAAACCTGTGGGCTGAGTTGAAGCTGAGATAAGCTCAAACCCAAGAATGTGAAGGATCTTGAAAGGATCTGGTCCAAAATCCCTCCAAATGTGTTCCTTAACCTTGTCAAACATTACAAATTGACTCCATGCTGTTACCCTTGCCAGAGGTATGTTGCACTAAGTACTAAATGAGGAGTGCCAATAATTATGAAACCTTGATCTTGATTAAATTTATTTAGGCTCTGTCGTATCCGGATGCGACCAGGAGATCAACAATTAGCATAGCGTCGTCTGGGTTAGGGAGGGTTTGGCCGGTAGGGATATCCTTGTCTCATCGCGCACCAGGGGCTCCTGTGGCGGGCCGGGCGCAGTGCACGCTAACCAAGGTTGCCAGGTGCACCGTGTTTCCTCCGACACATTGGTGCGGCTAGCTTCCGGGTTGGATGTGCGCTGTGTTAAGAAGCAGTGCGGTTGGTTGGGTTGTGTATCGGAGGACGCATGACTTTCAACCTTCGTCTCTCCCGAGCCCGTACGGGAGTTGTAGCGATGAGACAATATCGTAGCTACTAACAATTGGATACCATGAAAAAGGGGGTAAAATTAAAAAAATAAATAAACTACAGTATTTCTCAAGTTGGTGTTTTGAGATTATATCTAATTATTTTAAAGTATTGTTTGTTTATTTTAAAGTATTGCCAGTCAGGCGTGCCAGTAATTTTGGAGCCCAATGTATAAGGTCCAGCAGTTGACAGTGCATGTCTGAGCAAAAACCAAGCCGTGAGGTCAAAGGAATTGTCCATAGAGCTCTGAGAAAGGATTGTGTCGAGGCACAGATCTGGGGAAGGGTACCAAAAAATACCAAAAAATGTCTGTAGCATTGAAGGTCCCCAAGAACATAGTGGCCTCCATCATTCTTAAATGGAAGAAGTTTGGAACCACCTAGACTCTTCCTAGAGCTGGCTGCCTGGCCAAACTGAGCAATCGGGGGAGAAGGGCCTTGGTCAGGGAGGTGACCAAGAACCTTATGGTCACTCTGACAGAGCTCCAGAGTTCCTCTGTGGAGATGGGAGAACCTTCCACAAGGACAACCATCTCTGCAACACTCCACCAATCAGGCCTTTATGGCAGAGTGGCCAGACGGAACCCACTCCTCAGTAAACTCACTTGACAGCAAACTTGGAGTTTGCCAAAAGTTACCTAAAGGACTCTCGTACCATGAGAATCTGGTCTGATGAAACCACCAAGATTGAACTCTTTGGCTTGAATGCCAAGCGTCACGTCTGGAGGAAACCTGGCACAATCCCTACGGTTTAAGCATGTTGGTAGCAGCATCATGCTGTGGGGTTTGTTTTTCAGGTGCAGGGACTGGGAGACTAGTCAGGATCAAGAGTAAGAGGAACAGAGCCAAGTACAGAGAGATCCTTGATGAAAACCTACTCCAGAGCGCTCAGGAACTCCGACTGGGGCGAAGGTTCTCCTTCCGACAGGACAATGACCCTAAGCACACAGCCAAGACAACGCAGGAGTGGCTTCGGGACAAGTCTCTGAATGTCCTTGAGTGGCCCAGCCAGAGCCGGGACTTGAACCCAATTGAACATCTATGTAGAGACCTGAAAATAGCTGTGCATTGACGCTCCCCATCCAACCTGACCGAGCTTGAGAGGATCTGCAGAGAAGAATGGGAGTAACTCCCCAAATACAGGTGTGCCAAGCTTGTAGTGTCATACCCAAGAAGACTCAAGGCTGTAAACGCTGCAAAAAGTGCTTCAATGTACTGAGTAAAGGGTCTGAATACTTGTGTGTAGATTGAGGGGGGGAAATATATTTGATCCATTTTAGAATAAGGCAGTAACAAAACAAAATGTGGAAAAAGTCAAGGGGTCTGAATACTTTCCGAATGCACTGTATATGATGTATAACAGTGAAGGCTGCTGAGGGGAGGACAGCTCATAATTATGTCTGGAACGGAGGAAATGGAATGGCATCAAACACATGGAAACCATGTGTTTGGTATATTTGATACCATTCCACCTGTTTGGCCTCAAACCAAGGAGGAAGAAATATTGTATGTTGCTCTGTCTTTTCTCTCCATCATATTGGGTTTTCTGTGACTTCAGGAGCACAAAACCAAAGTGATGCAGCTGGAGGAGCAAGTGACCAAAGTGAAAAATCGCTACTCTGTCGCCCTGCACAACCTGGAGCAAATCAGCGAGGCCATCCATGCTCAGCGGGGGCGGGACCAAACCGATGGTGGACAAACCATGGCCTGTGGTGGGCGGAGTCCCCCTATTGGGGCGGAGTCAGACAGTGTGGTGTGTGGTGACGAGGGCGGGGCATGTGGAGGAGGGGCAATGGAGACTGATAGGGTGAACAGAAGCGGCGTGGTGGATAAGAAAATTGGGCTGGTGGAGAAATACAGGGAGAGCGGGGGAGAGAGGCCCGAGACGCATGGAGAGAGAGCAGGGTCAGATTCCCTCTCTGTCTTCAGTCTGCAGACCATCGCTTCTGACCTGGAGAAATGCGATTCCATCGAACACCTCGGAGAATTTAGCGATGTGGGCAGTCTGCCTGGGGAGGATGGAGAGAGTGAGAGAGGAGGAGGAAGGGAAAGAAGGGAAGGGCAAATGCAGCGCCAACAGCAGTTCCTGAAGCAACATCACAGGAGCTTCAGCTTGTGAGAGCTGTCCTTATCGCTTATAGTTTATCAATTGAAAACAAGTGTCCGGTCGAGCTAGCTCATTATCCTGGCAAAAGACCAAAATATAAAATATGAGGAAAATCTGATCTGCTGTATCTAAAGTAACACATTTTAAACAGGGGGGTATGATATTCAGTAGTAGCGAAGCACAGGTACGTTGACAAGACCTGAAAATATAAGGAGCCTGACAGGTTTTGCATCATATTACAACACTACTGAAACTCCTAGACTGTACATGCCTCTGAGATTAGCTGCTTTACTTCCTTTATTCTGGCAATAACGAAACCTTAGACACGTATGTCCTAGTGCATGAAGGAACAATCAAAGTAAGAGACTACAATAAAAATGACAACTGGGAGCCCTATTCAATCTAAACGGTAGTAACTGAATTTCTGGTGTAAGATAAAATCAATGTTCTTTTGCAACAAAAAAGTAAGTGTGAATTCATATTGTTTATTTTAGGACATAAATGTAAACGCGTATTGTAAAAAGTGCAAGAACAATTCGTTTTTTGTACATAGTCTGAAAACCTAGTTTCAGGGTTCAAATCAATAGGACCCCAAAACAAACTAGAGAGTTACAAACTCCATTCTGACAACTTGCTTGATGACAGAAAGCACTCCAGACTATTTATTTAGAGTTTTATTATATGTGTACTAGTATTCAGGTCTAACTAAACATTTTTATAAATTGTTCATAAAATATTACGCTGGCATAATATTATGTTTTACTTGTTTCAATTTTAAGCCCATAATTTTAAGATCCTTTGTTTTTGTATTTTTTTTAAAATAAAATTTCCCAATATATTGTTTCTTTAGAGCCTCCTAGGTCGTAAACTGAAATGTGCCTTGTCCTTGACACAGTACTACGCAAACAAAGACAGCATAGCACTGGCTGCAATAACACACTGTTCAGATCTGTGTATACAGTATTAAACTGTGGTCAACAGTTGAGAAATACTCCCATGAAGGACATGCTTTTGACCATATGTTTAATTTGAAATGTGAATCATCTGTGAGTCATCCTAACTCTGTTTTGCCTGGATTTATTTTATTAATTTGAATATGTTGTCTGTGTACTGCTTTGGCAAAGTGGAGGGTACAAGGAATGTAGTCAATGGATTAAATGTAAGTTTGTGTATAATTACACCATTTATAGAGAAAATAATGAAATGTACAGATTTATTTTAATGTCTTTGTATAGTTATTTTAAAGGGATCTTATTTAATGCTGGTTATCTGCTGTATTCCTGAATCGACCTCCGTCTCTGTCCCGCTCTTTACATACTTCCAATATATCCATCTCTTCCCCTCATTCTCTCAGCCATAGAAATATAATGACTAGCAATTGTATTTCTATGCTTTCAACCCTTCAATTATTGTCCATTTGATGTCTTCCTCTTTATTTATTCATTAAGTGGTGCAGTAGTGTGATGTCACCCAGCTATATAGTACAGTTCACTGTTGTTATTTACATGTATGCAATATCTAACAGATAAACAATAAAATAAGAGGAATCTTGACTTTTTGCCATTTTAAGACCCAATATGTTGTATTTTGCAATCTGTCTTCTACTTCATACTCTACTTCAACACTACCTAAGGATGAAGATGTGATACTAAATTTCAGATTTAGAAGAAGAGGAGAATATGGGGTTTGCAGAAAAAGCGAGAGAGTTGGAAGGAGACAGGAAAAGAGATGAGTTATTTTATCCCCCTGTTTCAATTATTCAACAGGATATAAATATGAAGGAGACTGTGCTCTCAGGAATAGATGTCTGGAGAAGAGGAGGGAGAGGGGTACCAAATCCTGTATTATAAGAACATCTCTGGTGTTACTAACGCTGAAAATAGAGGCTCAATGTAGAAACTATGTATGCCTCCTTTATTGACATAGGATCTGAAGGCTTAATACTGGCTTAATAAAGTGCATGTATTGGGAATCTTCCATATTTCTTATTGCGTATAAATACTTAACCGATTAGGATAACTCCATAACGTTTATCATAAATGTAAAACTCTTCGATTTGCTAAGATCACGATTTGCTGGTGTGGCCCAATACGTAAACATGCATCTTTGAAAAGGAGATGTGTGCGTGAGAAAATGACTTTACGCACGGTAGGCCTACCTACGTACGTCTCTATCATGACGTCGTGAATTAGCTGGAGATTGTAGGGAGAGAGCAAAAGGGAGGGAGTGTGAGGATTCGGTGTTTCGTCGTACATGGGGAAGCGATTGTACATAATGCGTGTATTTATATGTACATTTTTCGTTTCTGACTTTTCACCATACGAAATTAAAGTAGATGGCAATAGAGTGATTAATACGGTTGTTTTTGACATTCAATGTATACGCTATGCACGGGGACCGGGTTGCCATTTATAGCCATACAAACATAGCCATACAATACGTTGCAAAGAAGCACATTTGACCAAATAATTCGACATTTGGGTGATCTCAAACGAGTCGCAACCGATGGACATACGGTCATCTTGACTGAGCGCGTCGAAAGTATTTGTAAGTACACATTATTACATGCTACAATATCTTACTCAGTATGCAACCTAAACAATGGTGTATAATTCTAATGAATCAAGATTGCATAAATGTGGCTGTTTGTATTATATTTGTATTCAGATGACAGGTCTACTCTAGCCTTTGGTAATTGTATTCTCGTAAATGACAGGTTTCGCCAAGCAGCAACGACTTTACATTGTTTTTTATTATCGTAGCATAATATAACACACAGTCCCACCTATTAATGACGTTAGTTTATCTTTAGATTTATTGCGCACGTTTTCAGTGAATGTATTTATGCTATGGGAATGAACGGCAACCTAGAATTGACATGAAATCCGAACTTCTCAAATCTGAATTCTGCAAACGGATATAGGGCTGGCCTTCTTCCATAGGCCGTCAAGGATTCCCGGCCGTGTCAACACGGACCAGCAACTACCGGTAGCCTACTATTGGTGGCACCTTAAGAGCTACCCTCATTAAAGCGTTTGTAGGCAATATCAGTCCAGTGCACGTGTTTGGATGTTTAAATCCACCTGCGCACCATTGTAAACATATGTCTATTTTTGCATTGCTTTAGCATTTCTCTAATAGCATGTCAGATGTGGCTTGCTTAATAAATAAACTACATCTCTTGGATGGAATGTTGTGTCGCCGTTTTGGTCTCTGGCTTAGATAAATCTCTGTGATGCCGTGGGTGCTGCTGTCCATGGTCCTGAAATATGTTTCTCTATGCTCGTCCCAGTTGGAATTCTTTGTTCAGACACATCCGCTGTCCATGGTGTAGAAATGATTCTTTCTGCACCTAAAGATATAGAGCAGCTTGTTGATTTAATATAGGCCACTGATATTACCATAATATTTATTAAACTGGCTAGCTTGATAAATTCTAATCTGTCTGATCCATACCTCGCTCACAGTTTGCTTTTATGTATCTCAGTGTGTGAGGAGTGTCTCCCACTGTGTTGTCCCTCTCTAGCTCGCTTGCTTGCTCTCTCTCTCTCTCTCTCTGTCTCACACATGCTTCTCGTTGCATTACCCACTTTCTCTCTCTCTCCGTGTTTGTCTCTTCCTGCATGCTCTTGTTAGTGCTCTAAAAATACACCATAATGCAAATGAAGTATCCAACAGTGTCTGTCTTCCTTCACTACCCTTCCCTTCCTTCCCACCATCTGTCTCACGGTGGAGCTTTGTTACACACTGTCCTCTCTCTCTCCCTCTTTCTCTCCCCTCTTTCTCTCTTCATCTTTTCGTGTGACAACATGATGAAGTTGCATTCATTATTCAGCACTTCAAACGAGTGGCTATATTTAGGTGTATTTATACTTTAATACACACTCCCATGGCTGCTGTGCTGTCTGTGTTAGCACTGAAAGCACACTGTTGGACTGAGTGAGCCATCTTAACCTATCCCACTCCACTGTGGGAGGAGCTCATGAAATCTGTACATTATGTGCAGGGTTATGGCAGAGTGAGTTCTGCTCTCATACTATCTCTCTATAGCGCATGGAGCCAGCACATATTAGTAACAACTAACACACTGGTCTTTAGCGGCAGGAGCACGACTCACTGAACTGCTGTAGGTGAGGTTTTTGTTCTAGATTAATAGTGTACATATGAAGGTTGGTGTATGTTGTTGTTTGGGCAGTTGTTTAGATGATAATCTGGGTTGTCCTTGTCAATGGTTACGAATTACATTACCTGTCAAAAGTTTTATAACATTACTCATTCAAGGGTTTTTCTTTATTTGTACTATTTTCTACATTGTAGAATAATAGTGAAGACATCAAAACTATGAAGAAACACATATGGATGTAGTAACCAAAAAAGTGTAAACCAAATCAAAATATTTGAGATTCTTCAAAGTAGCCACCCTTTGCCTTGATGACAGCTTTAAACAGTCTTGGCATTCTCTCAACCAGGTTCATGAGGTAGTCACCTGGAATGCATTTCAATTAACAGGTGTGCCTTCTTAAAAGTACATTTGTGGAATTTCTTTTTCTTAATGCGTTTGAGCCAATCAGTTGTGTTGTGACAAGGTAGGGGAGGAGTATACAGACGATAGCCCTATTTGGTAAAATACCAAGTCCATATTATAGCAAAAACAGCATAAATAAGCAAAGACAACCGACAGTCCATCATTACTTTAAGACATGAAGGTCAGTCAATACGGAAAATGTAAAGAACTTTTGAAGTTTCTTCAAGTGCAGTCCCAAAAACCATCAAGCACTATGATGAAACTGGCTCTCACGAGGACCGCCACAGGAATAGAAGACCCAGAGTTACCTCCACTGCAGAGGATAGGTTCATTAGAGTTACCAGCCTCAGAAATTGCAGCCCAGGTAAATGCTTCAGAGTGTAAGTAACAGATCTCAACATCCACTGTTCACAGGAGACTGCGTGTATCAGGCCTTCATGGTTGAATTGCTGCAAAGAAACCACTACCAAAGGACACCAATAAGAAGAAGATACTTGCTTGGGCCAAGCAATTCGAGCAATGGAAATTGGACTGGTGGAAATTTGTCCTTTGGTCTGGAGTCCAAATGTAAGATTTTTGGTTCCAATTGCCTTGTCTTTGTAAGACGCAGTGTGGGTGAACAGATGATCACCACATGTATTTCCAACCATAAAGCATGGACGAGGAGGTGTTATGGTGTGGGGGTGTTTTGCTGGTGACACTGTCTGTGATTTGTTTAGAATTCAAAGCACACTTTTCCAGCATGGCTACCACAGCATTCTGCAGCAAAACACCACCCCATCTGGTTTGGACTTAGTGGGACTATAATTTATTTTTCAACAAGACAATGACCCAACACACCGCCAGCCCGTGTAAGGACTATTTTACCAAGAGGGAGAGTGATGCATCAGATGACTTGGCCTCCACAATTCCCTGACCTCAACCAAATTGAGATGGTTTGGGATGAGTCGGACTGCAGAGTGAAGGAAAGCAGCCAACAAGTGCTCAGCATATGTGGGAACTCCTTCAAGACTGTTGGAAAAGCATTCCACGTGAAGCTGGTTGAGACAATGCCAAGAGTGTGTGAAGCTGTCATCAAGGTAAAGAAAAGCAGTTGAATGAGTAGGTGTTCTAAAAAAAAAATCACCAGTAGTGTATGTGTTTGACTGTTCCATTATGAATGTTGGTATCTCCAATGAACTTGAGGTTTTTGTTACGATATAATGACTGTACTTCTGTATAGAGTCTGTTGACTTCCGTCTGTCTCTACCTTTCATTTTATTATTTAATCCTTTAGTTCTCTCTCTCTCTCTCTCTCTCTCTCCAGATCCAGTAATGGCACAGCTATTGTTTCTTATTCTGTATGCTCTGCCATCTCTTGTTGTGGCCATACATAATTCAACAACTGGAGGTAATTATGGTGTTTGTGTGTGTACATGTGTGTGCAACGTGTGTTTGTGTAAGTGTGTTAGCAGTTAGAAATTTCGTAGAGATTGCAAAATGACCTAAATGGAGCATCATCACAATGTTGCTGAATGCATGGAGGAAGGCGTTAGATGGAGTGAGGATTATAATTGGAGTGTAATACATCTCATGGCTGTAATGTAGACTACTGTAAGTGATTATTCTTCCACACATGTCTTTCTCTCGTCCTTTTTAGGCTGTGCCATCATCCGTCCTCCCAGAGATGGAGGCATCCGCTACAGAGGCCTGACACAAGAACAGGTACAGTACTCTCAATACCATCGCAGTATACTCTTAGGGAAAAAAAATGTGCTATCTAGAACCTAAAAGGGTTATTCGGCTGTCCCTGTAGGAGAACCCTTTTGGGTTCCATGTAGAACCCTTTCCGGGGTTTCTACATGGAACCCAAAAGGGTACTCCCGTGAGGACAGCTGAAGAACCCTTTTTTCTAAGAGTGTACTACCACTGTTATCACAGTACTGTCAAAAGCCCCTACTCCTTTAATCATATCAACCCTAGATAAAGTAGAAATAGCTCATATAGTTTCTTGTAAATTCTGACATTATCTTTGCTTCTCTCTACCATGGCCATATCTAGCAACCATGTTCTTGTTGTCCTAATCATAGCAAAGCATGGAAGCCTTTAGGAAAAATGACTCATTGGTCAGGTGAGGTACATATTTAAAGACAGCTAAACATCTATCTCCGTCATCTATTTCTGTGTGCAGATTCGCAATGTGCAGATCCTACCGGTGGACTACGAGATAGAGTACATCTGCAGGGGGAACAGGGTCATAGTGGGCCCTAAGGTCAGGAAGTGCCTTCCCAACGGCACATGGACTGATATCACACAGCACAGCAGGTGTCGTAAGTACTCTCTACTTTATTTACAGCCAACCAGTTTAACTTCATTGTCACTCTATTGTCACTCTAAGGGTAAATTCCCTCTTCAATGCCTGTCAGAGTGAATTCCTGGATTGACTAGACTATATCACTGCCACTACTTAAGAATATCTCTGATGTATCATTGATCACCACTCTGCTCTGTGTTCATTTCATCAACAATAACTATGACAAAATATTTGTCAACAACCTATTTTTCCTGACGAAAACGAATCACGATAACGAGAAGCCATTAAAAAACGAAAACGGTAACAAGTTAGTTTTCATTTTAGTTGATGAAAATGTGACGATATGATAATTCCACATGAGACAAATTGGCATTCAATTTGACATTAAGCTCCTTTATCTGTTTTTTTCCAATCATAAATATGCATGCCTTTGCAGAATATGTAACGCAATCCTCACATTGGCAGAATTAACGTCTTTCAGTTGCACGGCCTGATTGAGCCGCGGTGATCTGCCCAGCTCTCCCACACATGTCACTTCAGTCACTCGTCAAACTTTTTAACTGATGCATAGCCAGCAGGCCAGGACACTTCCATTGTAACTAACCTTAAATATAAATAATGTTTAGTCTCTCTTACTTTCAATGTAGGCTTAGTTTTGCTTTGACCACATCGGACTGGAAGTTATATTTTCCCATGTGCGCTGTTCTTCATCTGTGTTGATGCTCTCACGGTCGGAAAATGTGAGCGCAGTTTATTTCAGATTTGAAATATTTAATGCTATTTGCTGAGTATTAGGAGTATTAGCCGACCAGCTGGTTCTCTTTCTGTCGAACCATCTGTTTTCCGAGCGCCTCAGAACGGGACTTGACAGGAAGCCTATGGCAGGAGCGGACGAAACAACTGGTTTTAATTGGCTGATCTGAGGCTATCACCATCTACTGCAACCCTTAGAACCTCCCTCGAAGTGTCCTGCATCCGGTGGGCAGTATTATTATTATTTTTGTGTTCGTGTGCAACGAAGAGAACGGTTAGCTCGTGCAACATGGATATTACAGAATCGACTATATCTTAAGTGTGTAAACAGCATTCAGTTGACATCAGTCTCTCTCGTGTTACAGGACGGCTAGCAGAGTTACGCTGGCTAGCTATTAGCATGAACGGCGATATGTGACGCACCATAACAAAACTTTTCTGCATCGATTTGGTGCCACTCCTCACAGTCGTGTGATTCGCTCAGAATTGGAATTGATTATCATGTCCCTCAGTAAATCCCAAACGGTCCCCACTGTTACCAGGCTCTATGCGTCAGCAATTGGAGCCTGGAGACGAGGTTAGGAGTACAGTAATAATTATGGCATTGTTGGAAGGCTCAGATTCTCCCCCTTTTAAAGGAATCACTGTTATTTACCCCCATCCAATGGTTATGATTGGGAGAAAAGAGCTCTATGCCTAAATTGTTTGACCTGTAGCCAAGGCTTTGAAGCTTATATGGTAATAGTATGTCTAGTTGGACAAGTCTGTTTGAATGTGCACATGATGGAAGTAAGAGGTAAATACATTATACATACAAAAGTATGTGTATGTAACAGTTTAGCTTCCGTCCCTCGCCTCGAACCAGGGACCCTCTGCACACATCAACAGGGGAACAACTACTTCAAGGTCTAAGCGATTGACATCACTTAGAGCTATTAGAAATGCTATTACCGCGCACCACTGCTAACTAGCTAGCCATTTCACATCGGTTACATGGACACCTCTTCAAATGAGTGGATTCGGCTATTTCAGGCACACCCGTTGCTGACAGGTGAATAAAATCGAGCACACACCCATACAATCACCATAGAAAACATTGGCAGTAGAATGGCCTTACTGAAAAGCTCAGCAACATTCCAATGTGGCACCATCATAGGATGCCACCTTTCCAACAATTCAGTTCGTCATATGTCTGCCCTGCTAGAGATGCCCTGGTTAACTGTAAGTGCTGTTATTGTGAAGTGGAAACGTCTAGGAGCAACAATGGCTCAGGCACAAAATGGTAAGCCACAGAAGCTCACAGAAAGGGAGTGCAACACTCACTACCGAGTTCCAAACTGCCCCTGGAAGCAACATCAGCACAATAACTGTTCATCGGGAGCTTCATGAAATGAGTTTCCATGGCCAAGCAGCAGCACAGAAGCCTAAAATCATCATGCGCAATGCCAAGCTTCGGCGAGAGTGGTGTAAAGCTCGCCTCTATTGGACATTGGAGAAGTGGAAACGTGTTCTCTGGAGTGATGAATCACACTTCACTATCTGGCAGTCCGACAGACTAATCTGGGTTTGGCAGATGCCAGGAGAACGCTATCTGCCCGTATGCATAGTGCCAACTTTACAGTTTGGTGGAGGAGGAATAATGGTCCGGGGCTGTTTTTCATGGTTCGGGCTACGCCCCTTAGTTCCAGTGAAGGGAAATCTTAACGCTACAGCATATAATGAATGACATTCTAGACGATTCTATGATTCCAACTTTGTGGCAACAGTTTGGGGAAGGCCCTTTCCTGTTTCAGCATGACAATACCTCCTGTGCACAAAGCGAGGTCCATACAGAAATAGTTTGCAGAGATTGGTGTGGAAGAACTTGATTGGCATGCACAGAGCCCTGACCTCAAACCCATCGAATACCTTTGGGATGAATTGGAATGCTGACTGTGAGCCAGGTCTAATCGCTCAAATTCAGTGCCCGACCTCACTAATGCTCCTGCGGCCGATTGGAAGAAAGTCCCCGTAGCAATGTTCCAACATCTAGTTGAAAGCCTTCCCAGAAAAGTGGAGGCTGTTATAGCAGCAAGGGGGGGGGGGCAACTCCATATTAATTCCCATGAATTTGGAATGAGATGTTGGACGAGCAGGTGTCTATATACTTTTGGTCATGTAGTGAATGAATTATTTAATTGGAAAGAAATGCACTGACTAAAACAAGACAAAAATTGTCCAGATTTATTGTTGACTGATAATAACTAAAAGTAACAAAGAAGGAAATTATTAAAATGTGACTGCCATTTATTTGAAGACTAAAACTAAATAGAAAAAAGATGCCAAAATAAACACTGGTACCATATTAGCCTGAGTGCCAGTCTGTTTTCTGCTCTTGCCAACTCCTTGTAGAATTGTCATGCCATATTTGTTCCATAAGGAGTTGGCATGAGAGCAGAAACACACTGGCAGTTAGTACATGTCATGTAAATATGACTGCTGTCATTCCCACTAACCTTCCTCCCACTACTCTGCCCATCTCTCTCCCAGTGCTGCTGTGCCCTCGTGTGTGGACGTCCCTGGAGAATGGGAGGGTGGCGCTGAAGCCCCCTGGGCCACCGGTGGAGGGCACCGTGCTGCACTACAGCTGCCATGCTGGCTTCATGCTGGAGGGCAGGAACATCACACACTGCACCAAACTGGGCAAGTGGGACTCACCCAAACCGGTCTGCCTCTGTAAGTGCGGAATGGAATCCCAATCTATTCATGTTATTCAATTGTGATGTTTGTGTTGATATTATATGTTTCGGTTTAGCTTCAAAAAGGAAAAACAACACACATACTCCATGGAAACATACATAGACAAACCTATATTCGCTGAGTGTACAAAACATTAGGAATACCTTCCTAATATTGAGTTGCACCCCTTTTTCTCTCAGAACAGCCTCAATTTGTCTCAATAGGGATGCTGGGCCATGTTGACTCCAATGCTTCCCACAGTTGTGTCAAGTTGGCTGGATGTCCTTTGGATGGTGGACCGTTGTTGATACACAAGGGAAACGGTTGAGTGTGAAAAACCCATCAGCGTTGCAGTTCTTGACACACTTAAACCAGCGCGCCTGGCACCTACTACCATACCCCGTTCAAAGGCACTTAAGTCTCTTGTCTTGCTCATTCACCCTTTGAATGGCACACATACACAATCCATGTCTCAATTGTCTCAAGGCTTAAAAATCCTTCTTTAACTTGTCTCCCCATCACCTACACTGACGGAAGTGGATTTAACGAGTGACATCAATAAGGGATCATAGCTTTCACCTGGATTCACCTGGTCAGTCTTTGTCATGGAAAGAGCAGGTGTTCCTAATGTTTTGTACTCAGTGTACATTGATATATTGTCAATATAGTTGCGTGTCCAGGCATGTATTCTACAATGGTGTATATGCTTTGTTTTGTGTGCAAATCATAGGTGTGTGTATAGGTACAAATGATAAATGTTCAGCTTTTTTGGATGAAGGTCAATTGTATTTCCTTGAATCGTCGCATCCTCTCTCCTTGTCGCCTTCTCAAAACACAACGGCGGAGAAGGTCAGAGGTTCCTCCCCTTGGTTCCTCAAGAACTTGGGAGTCAATCATATGAATATATGAATGTACCATCAACTGTGAACTGAGGATTATTTTACCTTTTGTTGTTCTAAATTTGTTTGTTGAGATTTTTTTTTCCTTCATGGATTGATGCGCTATACGTGTTACTCATGACACATGTACAGTACTCCATGCTCCTTAAATTGACATCAGTATGTAGGCCTACTGTAGACTACTTTTACTGTATTGTCTGTATACCCTGTGGAAGTGACGGCCACTTCCGCTTCACTTCCGGGTCACGTCCCAAAATCTCTCTAATGGATTTCAAGATTATATCACAAAATTAATTTAATATATATACAGCAAACAAATTTAGAACAACAAAAGGTAAAATAATCTTCAGTTCACATTTGATGGTACAAGGGAGGATGCGAGAAATCCAGGAAATACAATTGACATTCACCCCCTTGTTCTGTGTACTTGTCATAAACAGGGAGTTATAGTACTGTCACCTGGTGGACACAAGCCATATTTTATGAATAATTGTGCAATACTCCATGATTGTGTAATAACCCATCAATTTTACATCTGTTCTCGTTTTGTAGTCTAAGAGTGGGCTTCATATTTGTTCATGTGTATATGTATATGTGCTTTAGTATGAATTTACTTCAACATATTTGACGCTCAAGAAGAAGCACGAAGCAGAGAATTTACAACCGTTTTATTTGAACTACATATATGAACTACATCTCCCACCAATCAGCTGTATATTTCTCTATTTTGAAAAGCTTGCAGGTCTCCATTTATTTGATATATTGTTTTCATTTTCAAACAGTACTGGCTGGCAAAAAAAAACTGCTTAATCTAATATACAAAACATCAGACGGCCTGTAACTAACTGGTTCTTATCGTCCTTATTGCCAAGAGTGTGCAAAGCTGTCATCAAGGCAAAGGGTGGCTACTTAAAATATATTTTGATTTGTTGAACCCTTTTTTGGTTATTACATCATTCCATATGTGTTATTTCATAGTTTTTATGTCTTCACATTTACTCTACAATGTAGAAAAATAAATAAATACATGGAATGAGTTGGCGTTTCCAAACTTTTGACTGGTACTGTATAAATATTAAATTAATTTTCTGATATAATCTTGAAGCCCATTAGAGAGATTTTGGTACATGACCCGGAAGTGAAGCGGAAGTGGCCGTCACTTCCACAGGGTATACAGACAATACAGTAAAAGTAGTCTACAGTAGGCCTACATACTGATTTCAATTTAAGGAGCATGGAGTACTGTACATGTGTCATTAGTAACACGTATAGCGCAATCAATCCATGAAGAATGAAACAATTCACAAACATCATACAGTGTTAGTGTTGCATTTACATACGCTACCAGTCACCAAGTCATTTTGACTATTAACAAATGTAATTTTGTCTTTTCTATTTGCTTGCCACAGATGACAGAAACTACAAAGGTAAGAGAGATTGGTTTTGGTTGGGTTGTCTATGAATGTAAAAGCTCATTGAAACAAATGTTGCAAAAAGTTGTAATGCTTCTGTTAAGCACAAGAGGGCAGTGGTACATCATTTCTAGAGCAGGATGCCTTCTGTTGACCAGTAATTCTACTGGTGAAGGATTTAAACTGATTCGAATTAGCTAAAGGGAAATAATAATCTTGTCAACACCACATCGTCCAACTGAAATGTGTCTATTGCTTTTAATCCTAACCCCTCTGAATCAGAGAGGTGCAGGGGGGCTGCCTTAATCGACATCCACGTCTTCGGCGCCCAGACAACAGTGGGTTAACTGCCTTGCTTAGAGGCAGAAAGACAGATTTTTACCTTGTCAACTCGGGGATTCAATCCAGCAACCTTCCGGTTACTGGAACAATGCTCTAAGCACTAGGCTACCTTGCCAAGAGTAGAAATGACACAAAATATGTTATAGTTAAATTGTTGTCCTTGCGGCATTGACAAGATTATTATTTGTTTGTCATTTTTGTTGAAGCTTATTGCTTAATTTAAGAGGATACCTATTATATTCCTGTCGTAAAATACTGGCGTATCACTTTTCAACTCCTCTTTCAGATCGTACAATATCACTAATAATTATTTAATGATTATTATCAACCATTAACAACAACATTACTCACTCATTTCAACTTAGGACAGGTTGGCGCAGGAGAAGACTAACGGTGCATAGAAAGCACATTTCCTTCCAAAATCTCCATGAAATGTGAACCAGGCGTACTCTCTCCTCTTATCTCTCATTCACTGTCTCTCTCTCTCTCTCTCTCTCTCTCTCTCTCTCTCTCTCTCTTCTTTCCACTTTTCACTCGGTGTGGTATCAACACCCACTTACTGCCTTCTCAGCTGGGTAAAGGTTAACACCCAGGTCTGTCTGTGTCTCTGTGTGGAGGTGTGTGTGTGGGTGTGTGTTAGCAGCAGTCAGAGGAAGTCAGAAAAAGCATTCTCTCTTCTGTGATCTTAAGCCCTGTGTTCTTATAGGTTAACCAGAATAGGGATTCCTGTACCACACTGGATCCCACCACTGATACAGTTGATATAATAGATAGCTATGGCAGAGGTGTTGCGACAGCGTTTAGTTTCTAAGGCTGTGGGCGACATTTTAGTCACACATACGAGCACAGATCTGTACAAAAATACCGTAAAATTATAATCTGCTTCGTGATTTAATTTGAAGCTTTTCTTTAGCGATGTGCCTTATAAGGAGGAGATTATTTAACCAGAGTTAAAGGGGAAATCTGTAGTTGCTACATCCACTTTTGGATTTATACAGTACATGTATTATATTGATTATTGAAGAATATCACTTATAAACATCATACCACATCAGAACCCAAAATACAGTATAATCTTTTACTCCATTATTTATAAACAATGTAATTGTAAACAAACACTATATAGCCTAAAAACATGATATCATGGGTAGTAATATCATGGGTAGTCAGTCCCTGCTTCTATAGCTCTGTCTATCAATTTGAGAATGGTTACATTTCTCCAGCCCCATCCCTCAGTTATTTACCAAAACCAGTGGCGAGGTGACCACTTTGATTTTGTTTTTGTTTGAATTGCAGATTGCCCCTTTAAGTAAACTCTACGATGTGCACCATGCACGCAATCCAACTGAGAGGTGCAGTATTTGAAACTAGCATTATATTATTTGCCATAATGTCTATTCAAAATGTTGTTTTTTCAGAGTGCTCTTGTTGTGACAAATGTCTGCCCCACAATGTGTTGTTCGGTGTTTGCTGGCATATAGACGGCCGCGTAATGGAATAGCATTTAAATATCAGGTGTGAATAATACATGGCATGCTGCGAAGTTCAGACAGGTGATCTATGAGACAGAGGAGTTCTACGTCATTGTGGGCTACAGATGGCTCAGCGGGTTAGAGGTTGGAACACGCATGGTGCTGGCTGGCAACACAAGGGCTGTGAGTTGAATTGCCACCTTTGCCAAGTATACTCGATAACAGTTAGTAGCTTTGGGTCTGCTATTGACTATTACTGTATTCAGATGCAGTTCTGTAGTAAATACGTTCCACTGTAATTGTACTGAGGTGGAAGGTGGCTATTTCTCCATCACACAATCTATCCCAAAGTGCACAATAAGAGTATTTCTTCAGTGATATTACATAGAGAACCTAAAACCAGCCTAATTATTGAGCAAAGGTGGAATGCATTTATAGCATTGGGTTTACTCTCTAGTCCCCAGAGTGCCAGTAGCTGTTGCCAATGAGTCAGGTGTTACATTTTAGCCATGAAAGAGGTGGAGTCATGGGAGGGTAGCATTTTCTGACTAATTCTATAATTCTATTATAGCTGGTTCTAATTATGTTATTCATATTGGCCTACTTGGGGGTATGAGAGCCCTGTCTAAGAGCTGAGAGTGAAACGGTGGTTGCGTCGCAAATTGCACCCTATTATTTAGAGTACACTACTTTTGACCAGAGCTCTACTTTATAGGGAATAGGGAGGCATTTGGGATGCGGTCAGTGCTGCATTGGCTGATTTAAAGGGCAATGAGAGGAGGCTTTAAAACTTCTTCGGGATCGGTGTACCTTCCACGGGACGGTTGAGCTAATGTAGGCTAATGTGATTAGCATGAGGTTGTAAGTAACAAGAACATTTCCCAGGACATAGACATATATGGCAGAAAGCTTAAATTCTTGTTAATCTAACTGCGCTGTCCAATTTACAGTAGATATTACAGTGAAAGAATACCATGCTATTGTTTGAGGAGAATGCACAGTTTTGAACATGAATAGTTATTCATAAACAAATTAGGAACATTTGGGCAGTCTTGATACAACATTTTGAACAGAAATGCAATGGTTCATTAGACCAGTCTAAAACTTTGCACATACACTATTGCCATCTAGTGGCCAAAATCTAAATTACAGCTTTGCTGGAATAATACATTATGGCCTTTCTCTTGCATTTCAAAGATGATGGTACAAAAAAATACAAAAGAACAGTTGGTTTTTTCTTTGTATTATCTTTTACCAGATCTATTGTGTTATATTCTCCTACATTCCTTTCACATTTCCACAAACTTCAAAGTGTTTCCTTTCAAATGGTACCAAGAATACGCATATCCTTGCTTCAGGGCCTGAGTTACAGGCAGTTAGATTTGGGTATGTTGTTTTAGGCGAAAATTGAAAAAAAAAGGGGGCAGATCCTTATTAAACTGGACAGATGGTTCAAATAGCAGGTATGCTGTAGCCTGTACAGTAGCAGATCTTGGCTATATATCACACAGACTGACTCCAGGTCAGCTTAAATGAAGGGAAAAGGAGAGCAGGGAAATTGATGCACTGACTGGTCCCACTGCTTTTGCTGATTTCTCAAAGAAGCCTTTGAGGCATTTAATGGTCTTTCTATTGGCTTGTGGCTTGTGTGAATGAATGTTCTTTCATTGGTTCATGTGGTTGAGAATCGATTTGGCTCACTTTCAATCTAAAGTCTATGTTGATTTGATATTCAAATATTTGATTTATATCAGTGTACCCTCTATTTTCCCAGATAAAGTTAACTTAGTCATATATTGATTTGAATAATCTATTGCCCCCAAAAGATGAATTAGAGAGTGGCAGATACTGAGAGTGTGCCAATACTCTTTGATTGTAGAAACAAGGTGTTGCACACTTCTTTGATTGTAGAAACTATGTTTTGCACCCACACACATATTCACGCGCTCGCTCGCACGCACACACACTCGCACGCACGCACACACTCACACTCACACACAATTCAAAAGTTGGTAAATAGGCACTGCAGTTTATAGTGCCCCCTTAACCATCCCCCTGCCTCACTTGCTCTCTCGATGTCTCTACACATTCAGCGACTAGCAAATATCATCAGAGTTGTCCTCGCGCATACACACATGCACACACACAGACGCACACTCATAGCCTCTGCTGCAGTTGATGATATACCTTTCGCGTATCATTCCTGGACACTTCGTTTCATCCTCTACAATTGGAAATACGGGTCGTTGCACGGACAGATTATTTTAAAATCCTGAAATGACGCACAGTGCGATTTGCTTTTATTAACCAGAGAATAAGGACACTTCAAACGTTATTCGTAACCCGGAGCTCATTTTCTGCCGTCTGGACTGGTCGCGCGCGCAAACCTTTCGGTGCAAAATCATGGTGATCATGAATCATTAGAAATAACCGACTAGCATTATTTTAATGTCTGTCCAATATTCTCAATCGCGACGGAAAGGGAAACTATCCTGCCTCATTAGTTTTTACAGCACTTGGAACAAAACCATTCAACTTATTTGCTGAACCCAATTAATTGAACACTTCATTTTAGGTTTTGAAATTATTGAACTCTGCCTGCTGAACGACAAAAGGAGGCAAACGTGGCTTCCAAACAAGTTATACCCTATTTATAAATCCAACATTTAACGTTGATAAAAACATTAACTATTTGGGTTGTATATCATGGACCTCTGCACGGACAAATTATAAATCGAAACTATTAGTCCACTGAAATAATATAAGAGCAGACGAGCTAGGCTATTTCTTAATTTTTTTCTAACAATCATTCACTGTATGTTAGCGAGGCGAACACGTGAATCCACTTTTTGGAGAGCGCAAAATTCTTGCAATGAAATGCTATTGCGATTCTTTGCAAATTCACCTCGAGGCTCTCTAAACTTTTAATTACACCATAATCTCCTATTATTCTAACACGAACCCAACTCCACTGCAACATTTGGATATCGCTTCAATTCAAATTACCTGACCATGGCGGTCATTGGAAAAAGTCTGCGGAAATTATCGAGTGTTGCGTCCGGCCATATTGCACTTCGAGCATCGCTCACCTTACTTCTACTCTCTTGGCCGTGCCCGTCCCTAGGCAAGAAGAAACTCTACATCGGAGCTCTCTTCCCCATGAGCGGCGGTTGGCCGGGCGGCCAAGCATGTCTCCCCTCTGCGCAGATGGCTTTGGATCTGGTAAACAACCGGACGGATATTCTGCCGGATTACGAACTGGAGCTGATATACTATGACAGTATGGTGAGTAGATGTTGAATCAAATAGATCCATTGTTGTAGTTAAAAAGTGATAGTCACACAATCAGAAGAGAATACAACTTTATCTTGGTTTTTCACAAGTCTCTAGACCAGTTGAAATTAAATTCGACCAGTTTGTGTCCATGTAATATTAAATACATGACCCCTTAATTTATATTTCAGTTTCAGCCTTTCTTCTTTACATATGTCTCTATACATTGTTAAAACTTGCCAACATGATATTGATTTCCAGCAGGCATACTTCTTTGAATGTATTGCCCTTGTAGCAGGTGGGTGCAGTAATGTAACAACTCAGCAGCATACTTATTTAATATTGTCAAGGGAGTTATGTACCAAAAGCCAAATTATATTACCCCTTTTAGAATTGTTGCCCATTTCATTAAAAAAAACAAGGCAACAGTAAACATGTCATCCCCCACAAAAGATGCAGCGTCCCCCTTGGGCCAATTGAGATAAATCTCGCAACTAACACATTTCAGTTAATTACCATAGCTCCTGCTTTAGGCCAATTAGTGTCATTTTGTAAATGCGGGATCTCTATGGCAAGACGCATCATTGTCGTCAAAATGGCAAGACCCAAATCTCGACAAAATCGGCCTAGTGTTGTCTGAGATATCGCATGTGGCGAATGGACAGAGACTGATCCACAGTCGCCTCCCCGATTTCATTGTGGTGGACGATAAACTAAACTAATGCCACGTCAGACACTGATATTGGCTTGCTGCAATTCAGCACCAAGGACAGCCACAAAGCATCAGCTAGCTGCTAAATTACGAAGTGGGAGGCAATAACTGGGGCAGGAACAGTGGGAAACATATAGAGTGTATAGTGCTGACATTTGAAAATGCCTATATGATGAATGATTGATGAGCGACAAGCAGCGGGTGTTTTGTTAATTTAATAGCACAAATATTTGGCTCTATCATTTCCTGGTTAGTCACTGGAGCTTAGTGGTTAGCTAGTGGTCAAATGGGTCAGTGATGGTCAGCTATATGTGACATCTTATCCCGAGGAGACCTCTGTAGTGGCATTCTGTCCACTGAAGAAATGTCCCTTGTGCTTTGACATATAGACATTGGTCTTGACATATAGACATTGGTCTTGACATATAGACATTGGTCTTGACATATAGACATTGGTCTTGACATATAGACATTGGTCTTGACATATAGACATTGGTTTTGACATATAGACATTGGTCTTGACATATAGACATTGGTCTTGACATATAGACATTGGTCTTGACATATAGACATTGGTCTTGACATATAGACATTGGTCTTGACATATAGACATTGGTCTTGACATATAGGCATTGGTCTTGACATATAGGCATTGGTCTTGACATATAGACATTGGTCTTGACATATAGACATTGGTCTTGTCATATAGACATATATACATTGGTTTTGACATATAGACATTGGTCTTGACATATAGACATTGGTCTTGACATATAGACATTGGTCTTGATATATAGACATTGGTCTTGACATATAGACATTGGTCTTGATATATAGACATTGGTCTTGACATATAGACATTGGTCTTGACATATAGACAATGGTCTTGACATATAGACATTGGTCTTGACATATAGACATTGGTCTTGACATATAGACATTGGCCTTGACATATAGACATATAGACATTGGTCTTGACATATAGACATTAGTCTTGACATATAGACATTGGTCTTGACATATAGACATTGGTCTTGACATATAGACATTGGTCTTGACATATAGACATTGGTCTTGACATATAGACATTGGTCTTGATATATAGACATTGGTCTTGAGATATAGACATTGGTCTTGACATATAGACTTTACTCTTGATATATAGACACTGGTCTTGATATATAGACACTGGTCTTGATATATAGACATTGGTCTTGACATATAGACATTGGTCTTGACATATAGACATTGGTCTTGACATATAGACATTGGTCTTGATATATAGACATTGGTCTTGATATATAGACATTGGTCTTGATATATAGACATTGGTCTTGACATATAGACATTGGTCTTGATATATAGACATTGGTCTTGACATATAGACATTGGTCTTGATATATATACATTGGTCTTGACATATAGACATTGGTCTTGACATATAGACATTGGTCTTGATATATAGACATTGGTCTTGATATATAGACATATAAACATTGGTCTTGATATATAGACATTGGTCTTGATATATAGACATATAGACATTGGTCTTGACATATAGACATTGGTCTTGACATATAGACATTGGTCTTGATATATAGACATTGGTCTTGATATATATACATTGGTCTTGATATATAGACATTGGTCTTGACATGTTGACATTGGTCTTGATATATAGACATATAGACATTGGTCTTGATATATAGACATTGGTCTTGATATATAGACATATAGACATTGGTCTTGACATATAGACATTGGTCTTGACATATAGACATTGGTCTTGATATATAGACATTGGTCTTGATATATAGACATTGGTCTTGACATATAGACATTAGTCTTGACATATAGACATTGGTCTTGACATATAGACATTGGTCTTGACATATAGACATTGGTCTTGACATATAGACATTGGTCTTGATATATCGACATTGGTCTTGACATATAGACATCGGTCTTGATATATAGACATTGGTCTTGACATATAGACTTTACTCTTGATATATAGACACTGGTCTTGATATATAGACACTGGTCTTGATATATAGACATTGGTCTTGACATATAGACATTGGTCTTGACATATAGACATTGGTCTTGACATATAGACATTGGTCTTGATATATAGACATTGGTCTTGATATATAGACATTGGTCTTGATATATAGACATTGGTCTTGACATATAGACATTGGTCTTGATATATAGACATTGGTCTTGACATATAGACATTGGTCTTGATATATAGACATTGGTCTTGATATAGACATTGGTCTTGACATATAGACAATGGTCTTGACATATAGACATTGGTCTTGACATATAGACATTGGTCTTGACATATAGACATTGGCCTTGACATATAGACATATAGACATTGGTCTTGACATATAGACATTAGTCTTGACATATAGACATTGGTCTTGACATATAGACATTGGTCTTGACATATAGACATTGGTCTTGACATATAGACATTGGTCTTGATATATAGACATTGGTCTTGACATATAGACATTGGTCTTGAGATATAGACATTGGTCTTGACATATAGACTTTACTCTTGATATATAGACACTGGTCTTGATATATAGACATTGGTCTTGACATATAGACATTGGTCTTGACATATAGACATTGGTCTTGACATATAGACATTGGTCTTGATATATAGACATTGGTCTTGATATATAGACATTGGTCTTGATATATAGACATTGGTCTTGACATATAGACATTGGTCTTGATATATAGACATTGGTCTTGACATATAGACATTGGTCTTGATATATATACATTGGTCTTGACATATAGACATTGGTCTTGACATATAGACATTGGTCTTGATATATAGACATTGGTCTTGATATATAGACATATAGACATTGGTCTTGATATATAGACATTGGTCTTGATATATAGACATATAGACATTGGTCTTGACATATAGACATTGGTCTTGACATATAGACATTGGTCTTGATATATAGACATTGGTCTTGATATATATACATTGTTCTTGATATATAGACATTGGTCTTGACATGTTGACATTGGTCTTGATATATAGACATATAGACATTGGTCTTGATATATAGACATTGGTCTTGATATATAGACATATAGACATTGGTCTTGACATATAGACATTGGTCTTGACATATAGACATTGGTCTTGATATATAGACATTGGTCTTGATATATAGACATTGGTCTTGACATATAGACATTAGTCTTGACATATAGACATTGGTCTTGACATATAGACATTGGTCTTGACATATAGACATTGGTCTTGACATATAGACATTGGTCTTGATATATAGACATTGGTCTTGACATATAGACATCGGTCTTGATATATAGACATTGGTCTTGACATATAGACTTTACTCTTGATATATAGACACTGGTCTTGATATATAGACACTGGTCTTGATATATAGACATTGGTCTTGACATATAGACATTGGTCTTGACATATAGACATTGGTCTTGACATATAGACATTGGTCTTGATATATAGACATTGGTCTTGATATATAGACATTGGTCTTGATATATAGACATTGGTCTTGACATATAGACATTGGTCTTGATATATAGACATTGGTCTTGACATATAGACATTGGTCTTGATATATAGACATTGGTCTTGACATATAGACATTGGTCTTGACATATAGACATTGGTCTTGACATATAGACATTGGTCTTGATATATAGACATTGGTCTTGACATATAGACATATAGACATTGGTCTTGATATATAGACATTGGTCTTGACATATAGACATTGGTCCTGATATATAGACATTGGTCTTGATATATAAACATTGGTCTTGATATATAGACATTGGTCTTGATATATAGACATATAGACATTGGTCTTGATATATAGACATTGGTCTTGATATATAGACATATAGACATTGGTCTTGACATATAGACATTGGTCTTGACATATAGACATTGGTCTTGATATATAGACATTGGTCTTGATATATAGACATTGGTCTTGACATATAGACATTGGTCTTGACATATAGACATTGGTCTTGGCATATAGACAATGGTCTTGACATATAGACAATGGTCTTGACATATAGACATTGGTATTGACATATAGACATTGGTCTTGACATATAGACATTGGTTTTGACATATAGACATTGGTCTTGACATATAGACAATGGTCTTGACATATAGACAATGGTCTTGACATATAGACAATGGTCTTGACATATAGACATATAGACATTGGTCTTGACATATAGACATTGGTCTTGACATATAGACATTGGCCTTGACATATAGACATATAGACATTGGTCTTGACATATAGACATCAGTCTTGACATATAGACATCGGTCTTGACATATAGACATTGGTCTTGACATATAGACATTGGTCTTGACATATAGACATTGGTCTTGATATATAGACATTGGTCTTGACATATAGACATCGGTCTTGATATATAGACATTGGTCTTGACATATAGACTTTACTCTTGATATATAGACACTGGTCTTGATATATAGACACTGGTCTTGATATATAGACATTGGTCTTGACATATAGACATTGGTCTTGACATATAGACATTGGTCTTGACATATAGACATTGGTCTTGATATATAGACATTGGTCTTGATATATAGACATTGGTCTTGATATATAGACATTGGTCTTGACATATAGACATTGGTCTTGATATATAGACATTGGTCTTGACATATAGACATTGGTCTTGATATATAGACATTGGTCTTGACATATAGACATTGGTCTTGACATATAGACAATGGTCTTGACATATAGACATTGGTCTTGACATATAGACATTGGTCTTGACATATAGACATTGGCCTTGACATATAGACATATAGACATTGGTCTTGACATATAGACATTAGTCTTGACATATAGACATTGGTCTTGACATATAGACATTGGTCTTGACATATAGACATTGGTCTTGACATATAGACATTGGTCTTGACATATAGACATTGGTCTTGATATATAGACATTGGTCTTGAGATATAGACATTGGTCTTGACATATAGACTTTACTCTTGATATATAGACACTGGTCTTGATATATAGACACTGGTCTTGATATATAGACATTGGTCTTGACATATAGACATTGGTCTTGACATATAGACATTGGTCTTGACATATAGACATTGGTCTTGATATATAGACATTGGTCTTGATATATAGACATTGGTCTTGATATATAGACATTGGTCTTGACATATAGACATTGGTCTTGATATATAGACATTGGTCTTGACATATAGACATTGGTCTTGATATATATACATTGGTCTTGACATATAGACATTGGTCTTGACATATAGACATTGGTCTTGATATATAGACATTGGTCTTGATATATAGACATATAGACATTGGTCTTGATATATAGACATTGGTCTTGATATATAGACATATAGACATTGGTCTTGACATATAGACATTGGTCTTGACATATAGACATTGGTCTTGATATATAGACATTGGTCTTGATATATATACATTGGTCTTGATATATAGACATTGGTCTTGACATGTTGACATTGGTCTTGATATATAGACATATAGACATTGGTCTTGATATATAGACATTGGTCTTGATATATAGACATATAGACATTGGTCTTGACATATAGACATTGGTCTTGACATATAGACATTGGTCTTGATATATAGACATTGGTCTTGATATATAGACATTGGTCTTGACATATAGACATTAGTCTTGACATATAGACATTGGTCTTGACATATAGACATTGGTCTTGACATATAGACATTGGTCTTGACATATAGACATTGGTCTTGATATATCGACATTGGTCTTGACATATAGACATCGGTCTTGATATATAGACATTGGTCTTGACATATAGACTTTACTTTTGATATATAGACACTGGTCTTGATATATAGACACTGGTCTTGATATATAGACATTGGTCTTGACATATAGACATTGGTCTTGACATATAGACATTGGTCTTGACATATAGACATTGGTCTTGATATATAGACATTGGTCTTGATATATAGACATTGGTCTTGATATATAGACATTGGTCTTGACATATAGACATTGGTCTTGATATATAGACATTGGTCTTGACATATAGACATTGGTCTTGATATATAGACATTGGTCTTGACATATAGACATTGGTCTTGACATATAGACAATGGTCTTGACATATAGACATTGGTCTTGACATATAGACATTGGTCTTGACATATAGACATTGGCCTTGACATATAGACATATAGACATTGGTCTTGACATATAGACATTAGTCTTGACATATAGACATTGGTCTTGACATATAGACATTGGTCTTGACATATAGACATTGGTCTTGACATATAGACATTGGTCTTGATATATAGACATTGGTCTTGATATATAGACATTGGTCTTGATATATAGACATATAGACATTGGTCTTGATATATAGACATTGGTCTTGATATATAGACATTGGTCTTGACATATAGACATTGGTCTTGACATATAGACATTGGTCTTGATATATAGACATTGGTCTTGATATATATACATTGGTCTTGATATATAGACATTGGTCTTGACATGTTGACATTGGTCTTGATATATAGACATATAGACATTGGTCTTGATATATAGACATTGGTCTTGATATATAGACATATAGACATTGGTCTTGACATATAGACATTGGTCTTGACATATAGACATTGGTCTTGATATATAGACATTGGTCTTGATATATAGACATTGGTCTTGACATATAGACATTAGTCTTGACATATAGACATTGGTCTTGATATATAGACATTGGTCTTGATATATAGACATATAGACATTGGTCTTGACATATAGACATTGGTCTTGACATATATACATTGGTCTTGATATATAGACATTGGTCTTGATATATAGACTTTGGTCTTGACATATAGACATTGGTCTTGACATGTAGACATTGGTCTTGACATATAGACATTGGTCTTGATATATAGACATTGGTATTTTTAAGACACATCACCTCATTAGCTTTAACACACAGCCATCCTTCCCACTGGGTTTCCATATCAATCATACTACAGGACAGATGCCTCCACTACACCCGGGCATACAGCACACAGGCATGAAACAGTTAACTGTGCTGTGACTGGTTAGGGAGCAGCGCTCGCTTTGTTCTGATTGGTGTAAAAGGCTCTGCAATGGAATCCCATTGTAAAGAATAGGGGAGAGGAAAGTTGGCATGGCAACACAGTTACCATTGAAGCAAACAGGCTTCATATTTTTCTCCTTTCAATTAGATAATAATATGGATGAATAGATATGGTTGATGTCGAGATTCAGGGTTTAAAAATCATATACAAAACATGACGTTAGGCTGTGGACATATAAAATATACTGACTATACATATCATTTAACTTGAAACAGCTTTGTGAATCAATGGTACTGGCCATATAATACAATATATTCTAAAATCTAGAATTCCGGAATTTATGGAATTAATATCACCCGTTGGTTGATTTATGGTTCACTTTTTGTTTTGACAAACCAATAGATTTACACCTTTGTGACAGACCAATACATGACTAGAACCAAATCAATGAACATGTCAGACAGTGAGATTTTCTTGAATGTAGCCTGCAGGTGCGTGCTAGTGTACAGTTATTGCTAATTACAGTTGGGTTTGATGAGCACTTTAACGATCAGTGGATTGTGAATGCTTCACACCTGGCTGTAATATTAATGAGCAGCTTATGGCATTAAGAGTGAAATTATAGGAGATGGAATTGAATACGGCTACTATTTACTTTCAGTTATTATCCAATCAACAGCTTTTTTGGTCAGTTACCAAACATCACCCAGGCAATCATAACTCACACTCTGTTTGAGCATGAGATTTAGAAATAAGAATCACCATCATCCAATTGCTTGTCTTCTTAATTGCTTTATCATATCAAATATGAAGACGTGCTCATACAGTGGTCTTGGCTTGAATGTATCATGATGTTCATGATGATCTACTGTAAAGGTCACAATAGTTCCAGTGAAGCTTTCAAAGTGTGATCCTTGGGTAAAAAAAAGAAGAGATGACTCATCAAATATAACATGACATAATTAGACGCTGAATAATGAAATATCAAGAAGACTTTAGTGTAGATGAACTGCAACACTTACACCGTTTATTTGCAATGCGGCATGTCTAGCTTTCAGTGCGGCAGGTAGCCTAGTGGTTAGAGCCAGTAACTGAAAGGTTGCTGGATCGAATCCCCGAGCTGACAAGGTAAAGATCTGTCATTCTGCTCCTGAACAAGGCAGTTAACCCACTGTTCCCCGGTAGGCCGTCATTGTAAAATAAGAACTTGTTCTTACAGTGGCAAGAAAAAAGTATGTCAACCCTTTGGAAATATCTGGATTTCTGCATAAATTTGTCATAAAATGTTCTGACCTTCATCTAGGTCACAACAATAGACAAACACAGTCTGCTTAAACTAATAACACAAACAATTATACGTTTTCATGTCTTTATTGAACACACCGTGTAAACATTCACAGTGCAGGGTGGGGAAAGTATGTGAATCCTTGGATTTAATAACTGGTTGACCCTCCTTTGGCAGCAATAACCTCAACCAAACGTTTTCTGTAGTTGCGGACCAGACCTGCACAACAGTCAGGAGGAATTTTGGACCATTTCTCTTGCTGAACCGTTTCAGTTCAGCAATATTCTTGGGACATCTGGTGTGAACTGCTCTCTTGAGGTCATGCCACTGCATCTCAATCGGGTTGAGGTCAGGACTCTGACTGAGCCACTCCAGAAGGCATATTTTTTTTCTGTTGAAGCCATTCTGTTGTTGATTTACTTCTGTGTTTTGGGTCATTGTGCTGTTGCATCACTCAACTTCTGTTGAGTTTCAGTTGGCGGACAGATAGCCTAACATTCTCCTGCAAAATGTCTTGATAAACTTGGGAATTCATTTTTCCGTTTGCTGTCCAGGCCCTGAGGTAGCAAAGCAACCCCAAACCATGATGCTCCCTCCACCAGACTTTACAGTTGGGATGAGGTGTTGATGGTGTGCTGTACCTTTTCTTCTCCACACAGTGTTGTGTGTTCCCTTCCTTCCAAACAACACAACTTTAGTTGAATCTGTCCACATAATATTTTGCCAGTAGCGCTGTGGAACATCCAGGTGCACTTTTGCAAACTTCAGACGTGCAGCAATGTTTTTTTTTGGACAGAAGTAGCTTCTTCAGTGGTGTCCTCCCATGAATACCATTCTTGTTTAGTGTTTTACATATCGTCGACTCATCAACAGAGATGTTAGCATGTTCCAAATATTTATGTAAGTCTTTAGCTGACACTCTAGGATTCTTCTTAACCTCATTGAGCATTCTGCACTGTGCTCTTGCAGTCATCTTTGCAGGACGGCCACTCCTAGGGAGAGTAGCAACAGTGCTGAACTTTCTCCATTTATAGACCATTTGTCTTACCGTGGACTGATGAACATCAAGGCTTTTAGAGATACTTTTGTAACCCTTTCCAGCTTTATCCAAGTCAACAATTCTTAATTGAGATCTCTTTTGTTCGAGGCATGGTTCACATCAGGTAATGCTTCTTGTGAATAGCAAACTAACATTTTGTGAGTGTTTTTTATAGGGCAAGGCAGCTCTAACCAACATTTCCAATCTCGTCTCATTGATTGGACTCCAGGTTAGCTGACTCCTGACTCCAGACTCCAATTAGCTTTTGGAAAAGTCCTTAGCCTAGGGGTTCACATACTTTTTCCAACCGACACTGTGAATGTTTAAATTATGTATTCAATATCGACAACAGAAATACAATCGTTTGTGTGTTATTAGTTTAAGCACATTTATGTTTGTCTATTGTTGTGACTTAGATAAAGATCAGATCAAATTTCATGACCAATTCATGCAGAAATACAGGTAATTCCAAACGGTTCACGTACTTTTTCTTGCCACTGTAACTGACTTGCCTAGTTAAATAAAGGTTAAATAAAAATCTATCTAAAAAAAATCTGCTTGTTTGTTTGTGTGGCAGTTTAGGGAGAGAACATTAGACTATTTACAGCACATTGAGGTCTATACACAGACACACCACTCACCCTCTCTAGACCGTTGCCATGGTTATATCAAAGCGGAGACTGATAACTTTGATCAATTATTAACTGTGGTGGAGGGAGACAGAGGTAGAGAAATGGCGTGATGAGGTGCTCTCTGTGTAGGGGTGTCGTCTTTCGGATGGGACTTTAAACTGGTGTCCTGAATCTGTTGTCACTAAAGATCCCATGGCACTTATTGTAAGATTAGGGGTGTTAAACCCTGCGTCCTGGCTAAATTCCCAATCTGGCCTTCACACCATCACGAACACCTAATCATCCCCAGCTTCCTATTGGCTCATTCATCCCCCCTCCTCTCCTGTAACTATCCCCCAGGTCGTTACTGTAAATGAGAGTGTGTTCTCAGTCAACTTACATGGTAAAATAAGGCTTAAATAAAATTTTAAAAATCTATAATTTCTACTTTAATTGGTGGCTGGAACATGATAGGACTCAATCAGGGACCAAAATTATTAATATTTCCACACGGTCCACATGCATGCTCGTGCATGTGGACCGTGTGGATGGACGCATGCATGGACACACACACGTGTATCACATTCATGTATGCACCATTTAACACCACGACTCAAGTGGTACTCAAGATTTAATTACAGGGGGAGATTTAGAAATTCACAGTGACTTGAGATAACACATAAGATCCTACTGGTCCTCTTATATATTCACACTTCTTTTATATTATTCATTCTGAATGCAATTAAAGAGAATAAAGCATATCGGCATATGTGGCTTCTTCTCCTATTCTTTCTGTGGGATTAGTCTCTCATCAAAGTCTCATGAGCGGATAGATTGGATGCTGGAGTAGTATCGAAGTAATGCTAACTCTGACACTAATATTGGGTTGCACCGTCTCAGCACCACTGACAGTGCATGTGGGTGTGTGGAAAAGAGGAGGGTTATACATCCCCTTACAAAAACAAAACCCATGGTTTTCGGACACGTGTGAAGTTTCACATGTACATTTTGTACATGTGTTTTTCCCCTTATAATTTATTTTTATTCCCACTTCCAGCTACATCTGGTCTCCCATCCAGGGACTGACCCTGCTTAACTTCAGAGGCAAACCAACAGTAGGGTGCTTTGTATCTGTAATGAATTTGCAACTGGAAAAAAGGCAGGGGAAGCAAAGACCAGAGTAACATAACCAAAGATAGGGAAGATGGAGGAATTTTATTTAATTGCATTATCATCATTTTTGTAAACGGAAAACTTTTCTTTTGCGTTCATTTACATTTCATTGGCTTTCGCATTTTAAAATGATTTTGTTTGGCTTATCAATAGTTTAGGGTTTATGTTATGCATTCAATATCATTATTTTTGTTTGTAATACTAAGAATGTTGTTCTGGACTACAGACGTTTTGCTTCATATTAATGGCACAAACGTAGCTCACTCACTAGAGCAGGGTTAGACAACCCTGGTCCTGGAATGCCGCAGGCGCTTCATGTTTAATTGATGTAAAAAATGTATCACTAGCCACTTTAAACAATGCCACTTTTATATGTTTGCATACCCTCCATTACTCATCTCATATGTATATACTGTACTCGATACCATCTACTGCATCTTGCCTATGCCGTTCTCTACCATCACCCATTCATATATTTTTATGTACATATTCTTCATCCCTTTACACTTGTGTGTATAAGTTAGTTGTTTTGAAATTGTTAGGTTAGATTACTCGTTGGTTATTACTGCACTGTCGGAACTAGAAGCACTTCGCTACACTCGCATTAACATCTTCTAAACATGTGTATGTGACAAGTAAAATTGGATTTGATTTAGATTTTTTGATTTAACCAACCTGGAAGACAAGGTGTGTTGAATTTAGGCAATCACTGAACTGATCAATTAGATCAGTTGGTTCCGATGTGGTGCCAAGTTAGAAAACAAATCCTGCAGCACTCCAGGAACAGGGTTGCCTACCCCTGCACTAGAGGATTGCACCATGTAACAACGCTGTTACTCAATTAGAAGTGTTTAAAGTGGCAGTCCTTAATTCAAACATTAACAAAGTGTTCTCCTTGCCACAGTTTCGGTAAACAGCTGAGGGTTGGAGCTGGAGAAATGCAACCCCTCTTATATCCATAGGCTACGCTATGGATGCAAGTACTGACCATCCATCAAAATGATAGTTTTAACTATGTTTTTAGGGTATACAGTGTTTGTTTACATTTACTTTGTTTACAAACATTGGAGTAAATGTGGAGTATTCTTACATGTGAAACTGCAAATTAGATGGTCTCTTTAGATGTGGAATTGCAAGGTCGTGAAAAACAATCGCACGTTACACTATTTTCAAATATGAAAATGCAAATTCGATTTTTACAGGTGTGACTGTTTTTCACATAGGAATGCTTTTCATATGTCAAGCGGCACATCCTCTTCTCACGCAAAATTTCACATGTCAAACTGCAATTCACATGTGAAGAGGTGGTGCTAACATCTACATTTAATGTACGTGGAAATAATGTGGTTTCACGTGAAATTTAAGCTCAACATGTGAAAACTGCTATTTTACATGTCAAACTGCAAATTTGACATCTATTTTTGTTGTTGTAAAGGCCGGCATCTCCAGTAGTTCTCTAGGGCAGAGAAAAGGTCATGACCGCGTGACACGTTATCAGATGTGACAGGATATAAAAACGTCACTTTCTCTTCCGTTGTGATCAATTGGACTTGGCGGTGTCATGATATCTAGATTACATCCTACAATCTAGAGACAGTAGCATTAGACCACAACGTTTTTAACAGTCAAGCAACCATCATTGAAATCAACAAGCAATTTTTGCATCCAACACATTTGCTTCTTGAGTGCGCTATTTCCATCTCGGAAAACAAACGGAGACAAACCAACACACAAACCAGGGCCCATAAGGTCCGTTGTTAAGTCACAGTTTTCCACAACCAGATTGCTTGTGACACTCAACTGCAATGCATGAGAGTTCTGTTTCCTCTCTCTCCCCCTCCACAGCAAATCACCATTAAACGTGTCAGGCTGATTTAGATCGGGCCCTATTGAGGACTGGGATGGGGATGGCTTATTCAAAACCAAAAAAAAACAAGCCTGTGATGGATCATTTGTTCATGATTGGACCACCTCAAGCTTATTTTACATTCATTTGAGGCTTTGATTGTGTTCTGTTTGTGATCTCTCCCTCCCTCTTTGTGCAGTCATATTTTCTTCCTGTCCCTTTTTGGACAGCGTGGTCGATTTAACTCTCTCTCTGGCCATCTTTTCCCACTTTTATACTGACGCTCGATAAGGCTGAATATCGATCGCTGTTCTGTTCTTCTCTTTCTGATATTCTTCTTTCTCCCCCCCCCTCCCTTCTCTCTCTCTCTACCCCTGTTCTCTACCCACCCCTTCACTTTCTCTCCCACATATCTCACCCCTCTTCTCTTCCTCTCTTTCCCCCTATTTCTCTCCTAATCTTCCTCCTCTTTTTCCTCCCTCTCTTTCTCCCTTCATCTCCCCCTCTCTCCCTCACATCTGTCTCCCCTTTTATTTCCCACCATCTCCCCCATATCCCCTCCTCCCTCCATTTTCCCTCTGTCCCTCTTCCTCTTTCTCTCTCTCTTAGTGTGACCCAGGGGAGTCCACCAAGTTGCTCTATGATCTGCTCTACACAGAGCCCATCAAGACAGTCCTGATGCCCGGCTGCAGCTCCGTATCCACACTGGTAGCAGAGGCTGCTCGCATGTGGAACCTCATAGTGGTGGGTAGCTACTGTGTGTGTGTGTGTGTCCCATTCTTTCGCTCTCTCGCTCTCGCTCTCGCTCTCTCTCTCTCTCTCTCTCTCTCTCTCTCTCTCTCTCGCTCTCGCTCTCGCTCTCTCTCTCTCTCTCTCTCTCTCTCTCTCGTCATCCAATAATCAACTTTTTAGCCAAGTAATTAATTGTGAACAAATTAAATCTCCCTATCTATACATTTCTCTCCTTCATTAAAAGCTCTATCTCTTTTTGTTTTCCTCTTCACTCCCTCCACTTGTCAGCAACTAGTGCCCTGGGCCTGTCTGCTTGATTTCCTCTGTTCTCTTCCTCTCAGCCTCCTTGTTCCCACTCTAGCTGTCTCCCCCCGACCTCCTCCCTCCCACACACACACACACACACACACACACACACACACACACACACACACACACACACACACACACACACACACACACACACACACACACACACACACATATATATAAAGGGTTCTGGCTCTTTAGTGAGAGAGTGTACACCACCACCAATCGCCACACACTTATTTCTGTCTCTGTTCAACCCTCGGGAGGAGTATCTCTCTGCATGTCAAACAAGCCTATCAGAGAGGGAATAGAGCCAAGGACCAAACAGACCAGAATCAAGGGACTTCTGGGTGCTCCAATTGTTATACCTGCACTGTGAAACATTTTAAAACATTTAGCAACGTAAAACAAAAATGTGTCTTTCTTGTTGGACAAATCCAGTTAATCCCTTCCTGTTATAGTCCATTTGGTGCATAATGAACACGACCCTGAACCAACTCCTTTTGAGGCTAGTGTTTCAGGTCATGAAAAAAATCACATTGGAGTACTTCTCTTCTGCTTCCTGCAAAGTGGTGTTTTATGAGCCTCTCTGTGCCCCGCCGCTTTGCTCCATTTCCTTCAATTTCATTCTCCCGTGTGTGTGTCACCCCTAATGCTGGAGCTGTTTTCCACAGGCTGATACCATTGTCCCCCTGACTGCACTCAATTGTGAGCTGGCAAACTCCATTCTACTCTACATGTATTGTCTGCTGTCCATGTATTGGGGGCTCCACTACCTCTACATACACCAGGACATTTGTTTACGCGATATTGTACATGACGTTTGACATTTGACATTTATCATCAGGTCTCTCACCTTCTTCTTCTCTCATTCCCTGATGTCAGGGTGCCAATGCTCTGAACACCGAAACCAAAGTCATGATAGATATAGAACATGGGACCCCCTTCACCTCTTAATTCAATTGAAATCAGTGCAATACATTGCATTGGTACGGAATACATTAGGACTGTATATCTCTTTCTCAGTTGTCCTATGGCTCCAGCTCTCCAGCCTTGTCCAACAGGAACCGCTTCCCCACCTTCTTCCGCACCCACCCCTCGGCCACCCTCCACAACCCCACCAGGGTACGCCTCTTCCAGAAGTGGAAGTGGACAAAGATCGCTACCATCCAGCAGACCACAGAGGTCTTCACTTCGGTCAGTACACTCTCTCCGTCTATCTCTTCTCTCTATGTCTCTCTCTCGCTCTCTTTCTATCGCTCTGTCTCTGTATCTCTCTCTCTGTCTCTCTCTGTCTCTCTCTGTCTCTGTCTGTCTCTGTCTGTCTCTCACTCTGTCTCTCACTCTGTCTGTCTCTCTCTCTCTTTCTTCCACAGTCTCCTCTTCAGTGACTCTCCCACATCTTAATGAGCAAAAGAGTGTGTGGGAGTGGGTGTGTGCGTACGTGGGACTTATATGCAGTATGACAGTCTTTTAAGTATTCAATCCCACAATTGATCGTGGATTTGTTGGAATATTGGTGGTGAGCAACCGTGTGGATGATGTGGCACTTAGAGTTAACCTCCATTAGAGGAAAGAACCCATCGCTCCTCTTTCCCTTCGTCTTTTCCCTCTTTATCATCTCCCCTTCTTTCTGCCTCTCGTTTTTCTCTCTTTTCCCACCTCTCTCTCTCAAATGATCTTTCTCTTTCTCTCCCTCTGTCCTTTATTACCTCTTTCCTCTTTTACTCTCTTCTTTCTTGGTCCATTTCAATTTCTTGTGCCTTTACTTTCTCATTTTCTCACCCCTTCCATCTTTCTTTCAATCTCGACCCCCCTCTCTTTCTATCTTCCCCATCCCTTCTCCCATCCCTTCATCCCTTCTCTCTTTTGTCTTTCCTTCTCTGTTCTCTCTTCCTTCTCTCTTTCTATCTACCCTCTCTCTTCTTCTCTCATATAGACTCTGGATGATCTGGAGCAGAGGGTGAAGGAGGCTGGGATTGAGATCAGTGTGAGACAGAGCTTCCTCACCGACCCGGCTGTCGCTGTCAAGAATCTCAAGGTGCTTTGATAAAATATTCAATGGGGGACTGCTGTTGCTCTCCCCTGCTCACAGCTGCGCCTGTTAGCGAAGTGAGGTGATTTAATACAGGAAATGAATACCGGAGGCTAATTAGCACTACCAACTGCCAGGCTGTGAAGTGCCGAGGTAGCCGAGGTTGTACCATAGAATTGGAATAGTCAAAGTGTAAAGGCTTGTATCATTATTATTGAACTATGCGAATGTATTTTCATTAACATGGCTTAAATCATTGCGCTTCCTGTCATTGAATAGCGTCAGGATGCCAGAATAATTGTGGGGCTCTTCTATGAGACGGAAGCCAGGAAAGTGTTTTGCGAGGTGAGTGTTTTTCATTGTTTGACCTCAAGTTATGTTGAGCATTAAATTATCGGGCTATTTGTAGTTATTGACCTCTATTGTATATTTTATTTAATTAATTGTCATTTGTACTGTGGTGATGATGTAGCCTTGAGAAGCAAAGAATATTTATGTGTAATTAAGAATAATTTAACAGACAATTAAGTGTTTCATCTTCTTCTTTTCTGTCTATTTTCCAAATGTTTATCTTTTTTCCTATTTTCTCTCTCTTTTGCTTTCTCTCCCCTCTCTCCCTCCAACTCTCTCCCTCCAACTCTCTCCTTCCATCCTCCAGGTATTTAAGGAGAAACTGTATGGGAAGAAATATGTGTGGTTTCTGATTGGTTGGTACGCTGATAACTGGTTCAAGATCAAAGACCCGTCCATCAACTGCACCATCGAGAACATGACAGAGGCGGTGGAGGGCCACGTTACCACGGAGATCGTCATGCTCAACCCCGAGACCGTCCGCGGAGCCTCCAACCTGGTGAGAACATCTGGTCCGGATCTCATACTGATCCAGGATCAGGTCCCCCAAGTCCATGTAATGTTATTGATTATGATCCGCATTCCAATGTGGTGAGCAACATCTGCTCTCCATCTGGTCATGTCGTCCCTTCAATTTCACACGCTGCCAGCTTAGCTGCTGATTATCTTCATATTCCTTCCTCTACCTGCAGAGCGGCGGCTTGATGTGCTTCTGCAATAGTACACTCTAGGGGCCCTTTAGGCTTTTCCACACCACATGTTTCTTAGCCCAGGGCAGAGACACATACTTAGACATTTATATGAAATAAATGTCCCTGGCCCAGGGCTAGCCCTGAGCTAAGTACAGTACTGTTTGATTTCAAAGGCTAGTAATACATAACTAGTAATACATAACTAGTAATACGTAACCATTACACAGTGCTTGAGGGTCCAGTATTGCCTAAATCTAAGTTGACCCTAATACAACTAACATAGTGATTCTAATTATATAAATGTCACACTAATGAGTTTGGTGGACAATAGTTCAGTTTGAAAGCCACACGAATGGTGACGCTCATATATCAACTCCTCCCCTTCCCGATGTCTGGTCCAATCAGACCTCTCAGGAGTTCCTGGGGGCGTTGATGAACCGGCTGGGGGGTAAGAACCCGGAAGAGACAGGGGGCTTCCAGGAGGCCCCTCTGGCCTACGACGCTGTCTGGGCCCTGGCCCTGGCCCTCAACAAGACTGTGGCCCCTCTGAAGGCCAAAGGCCGCAGGCTGGAGGACTTCAACTACAACAACCATGACATCACAGCAGAGATCTACCGCGCCCTCAACACCAGCTCATTTGAAGGCGTGTCTGTGAGTACAGGAGGGAGGGCCATCCAGTAGAATATACTAGGGCCATGTTCATTAGGGCACGAAATGTTCATTAGGGCACAAACCTTTTGCAATGGAAAAAGCAAATGAGTGTTTCTTATTATACAAGTCCAGGTAGTCCAACCCTGGTTGGAGGATTAACACACCTGATTCAACTACTAAACGTATCATCAAGCCCTTGGTTAGTTGAATATGGTGTGTTAGGAATGGGTAGGAGCAAAAGCCTGCATACCCTATTTGTCCCAGGGACCGGATGAGAGAACATGTGTGTAATGTATGTATTGGCTCATTCAATAAGTCTGAATGGATGACAGTAGATTTCTGACTTGATGTAGCACTTTTCTTATCCTTCAGGGCCATGTGGTGTTTGATGCCCAGGGTTCCAGGATGGCGATGACCCTTATTGAGCAACTGCAAGGTAAAGTCATCTATCACCATTTCAACCATATTTCAGACTTTCCTTGTTCTGGATATCCTACAGTAGTTTTTTTATTTTTTTTATGAGAAAGAGTCATTGACATTCTGTTGCGGAGCGATTGAATGTCAGCCAGTCCAGTCCGTGCATCAAGATCAAGGCTGTTTGCTGAAGCTGTTCTTACTTTCCCTCTGTTCTCACCCGTGTTGATTTGAGAGCAAAGCGGGGGTTTTTTTGGACAGGCAAATTGTGTTTATTTCCAAATGTGTCGAGTCAAGCCTTCAGTCTAATTGGAAGAGGCCTGGACCGAAGCTAAAGTGGCATATTATTGTGTACCTTTGTTCTTTTTGGAGCCCTAATGGATAACGGAAAATAATCATCCTACTTCTGCCTGCATCACTGGGTGGCATTTCGCGTGCTGCCGTGCTCGTGACGAGGTCGGGTAATCAGGTTAATACATTGAAAGCATTGACTTGAATTTGTGAATTATTCTCGTCAGTATTCATGGTTAAGGATGCCACATATTCATTCTCTCCCTCTGTCTTTCTTTCCCTGTAGTAGCTCTGTGTGGGTACCTCTCTCTGTGTCGTCTCGATCTCTTCGTTCCACTTTTTCCCCTCTTCTCTCTTTCTCTCTATTTGTGGATCTGAAATGTTCTGCCGTGCACTTCCGTAGCCTTCTTTTCATAATGATGTTTTGATCTGTCGTTCTTTTTCAAAGTGTTTCTTTTGCTTGTTGTCGTTTGAACCCTTCGTAACCCAAGGACATTATGTAGGCTGGAAAGAAAGAGGATCTGAGAAGATGTTAATTGAACTATCTTCTCCCTCTCGCTGTGTAGGAGGCAGTTATAAGAAGATTGGATACTACGACAGCTCTCAGAAGAATCTCTCCTGGTTCGGCAACGATGTGTGGATAGGTGGGGCGGAGTTGATTACGTTTGTCTTTGTCAGGCTTCCTGTGTATGTCTCTCTCTCTCTCTCTCTCTCTCTCTCTGTGTGGGTGTGTGTGTGTGTGTGTGTGTGTGACTGTCTCACTGTGAGTCATCTATGTAACCATCTATCTTGTTCCCCTCACATTAGACCTACTGTTTACGCCTACTCTTTCTCTAAGCCCGCGATGCCTCCATCCATCATTTCCATGTCAGACAAATCACCACTTCTGGCTTTAAAAGCAATCATTTGGACCCTCATCCTCCTTCACCCAGAATTAGTTTACACCCACAGCCCAGTGGCCAGACCATGGCAGTCAGGAAGGCCTGACCCCCACCTACACTTCTTCACTTTAGGAAAGTTCAACATCCACCACAGCCACAGAGCGTGACACTGTCTGCAGAGAAATGCTGTTACTGTCGATTTGCTTCAGCCACACCAAGACAAATGTTGTAGTTCCGTTGTTTACTGGCCCAGCCCTCCCTTGAGAGGTGACACACTTGTGCCTGGGCTCAGAATTACTGCACCGCTAATCAATCGTGCATGCTGGGAGTCCAGAGAGAGGGCACCGTTGTAGACTTTTAAGGAAACGATTTGTTTCCAAGGCTTAGCTTAGCCTCCGAGGGGAGTGGGGCCAATGGGTCCAATCAGAGACGACTATATGGTGACCTGTATCTATCTCTGTCCTTCACAAGGCCAACTTACCGTAGGGCTGAGTTTGGTGGTCTTACTGTTATGTAGTGTGACAGGAGTGAGCTTGGTGTGATGTAGGTTTACAGAGGTGAGGATGGTTTGTTCCAGACGCGATGGAGGGGAGTCTAGTTTTCTGGAGTGTGATAGAGGTTAGTTTGTTCCAGAGGTGATGGAGGGGAGTCTAGTTTTCTGGAGTGTGATAGAGGTTAGTTTGTTCCAGAGGTGATGGAGGGGAGTCTAGTTTTCTGGAGTGTGATAGAGGTTAGTTTGTTCCAGAGGTGATGGAGGGGAGTCTAGTTTTCTGGAGTGTGATAGAGGTTAGTTTGTTCCA